>NC_090265.1:1160702791-1161015791 GCF_040414725.1 Anabrus simplex | reverse complement strand
CCTCCACCATATCTACCCCGCAGCCTTCCTCTAGTGTTTATAGCCAGGTAGCGCTCCCTAATTGCTCTTCTGTTGTCGCTGTGGATGTTTATGTGAGTGCGCGGTGCTTTCGACCGCAGGCGACTACTGCCGTTTGTTGAATTTGCTTCTAACCCTGGACGCGCAACTATTCGTATGCACGTATTGTTTGACTTTTTACTTGTACTGTGAGTGAAAATGGATTCCTAAGAAGTTGATAGGATAAACAAATTGATTGATGGTGCGGAATAGGAAACAGAAAGACGAAGACTTCATGTGCTACCTGCTCTCTGTGCATTTGCCGGGAGCACACTTGTCTTCACTTGTCAAGCTTGCAGTATGGGGACAGAAAATGAAGAAAATGGAGATGACCGTTTTATTATCTAAGGACACAGTCAGCTCACGAATGTAATGAGGAATGACTAATAAATTGTCTATAGTGAACATCAAATCTCTAATTGCTGTTACCCTTCTATCTGATGTAGCCTTGCACTTACAATTGGACTGTATACCTTATTTATATTGCTGTAACTTTGTTTTGTACATATTTTTACCGATAGTTGTAAATTACTCGTACATTGCATTATACTTCTTTTACCAGTTTACTTTTGTGAATTCTGTGAATTTATGTTCTTCCCATTTCACTGTTTTTTGATGTGTGTTAAGTAGAACGTAACGTTAGTTATTGTATTATTTTAAACCACGATTTAAATATACATAAATAATATTTGTATTTGTAATGATGAAAATAGAGAGTAAACAAAAATGTAGCAACATAAAAAAATAAATAGCAAATTGAAATTTAAAAAAATATGGAATTCTTGTGCGGTCTTTTCCACCGCACGCGACGACTGACGTTCCACTTCCTCGTGCGACGTCCCGAGGGTTACTTAAGTCCACATTCTTGCGTTGCCGAAAACCTTCAATGTGTCAGAGCGACGTTAAAACTACCAGCAAAAGTAAAAATACAAAATACTCTAGAGACATGATATTCCTATAATCACAGACGTTATATAATTTGTATAATATATCGTCAGTGCCGGGACTAAACCTCCTATGTGAAATATTTTAGCTTAGAACTTTGGCCGGTAAGGTTCTGTTATCTAAGGTGCAATATTGTGTGAATATTGTCAAGGCATTCTAACTCCTCATAATGTATGTGCTGCGGGTCGGTATACCTTCAAAACGTTTAGCACATAGGAGGTTTTGTCCCGGCAACGATGATATATTATCCCTTGAAGACGTAAACTATTTGTGTGCATACTTGGGTGATAGAACACACAGAACTGTGGGGTTCGGACCCACTATCACTCGAATGCAAACACACAGCAAAGCCAACCCGCTCGGTAGAACGTAAGAATTAACCTTATTGCGCTGATTTCACATCACATTATTCCTTTTGACATAAGTGTCTTATGGCTGGGAGAGATCTGAAAATAGCATCCGTTCTTGGGGGGCCATGACCGTGAGACATAGGCCTATTTATCATCATTTGATTTTCGCAAAGGGAAATGTGGATTCTTTTCTTAAGTGAAAATCTCATGAAGTGTGCTTAATGCATGTAACGTTTACTATCATGGAAACCGGAAAATTCAGTAGGTATCGGCCACTTGACCCCTTGGGACAATGTTACAGGGCCACTGGAAGTCAGTTTTGCTTCAAACCATACTGGTATAGTACCACTGGACCAAATATGTAATGTTAGTGTTTCGGTAGGCACCATATGAATATTACAGGTCGTAATTTGCCGTCTTACATTATCCGATTGCAGAACGACACATGCGAAATGAAATCTTCATCCGGTTTGGTTAAAAACTGCTCTCTAGCATATTATATCGATACTTCAGTTAAACGTATTACAAATATTTATTTTAAAATATTTAAATTTAAAGCGTATAAGGGGATCAGTTAAATTAATACTGCCCACATTCTTTATCTGTAATTGCCAGTTTTTACTATTCCTACCCTTCTTGCACACATATTGCTTTAGCTTTAATCTAAATGTGTGACAATGCTACGTTGGTTTCACAAAATTAAATCAGTAGAAATTATGGGAATTTAATTCATTGCAATATGTATTGTATTAGCTGGTATTATTTACATTATTCACTAGAGGTTTCCCCTTAAAATGAACATATTGATGTTCAATATAACTTCCATCAATGGAGACAACTACTTCTACTATGAAATATTTCAACTTATTACCACAGTGTGCACTTCTTACTTGAGCAACGCAGACGTGACCTTTCATCTTCATATTATGTAATAGCTTTCCATTGAATAACTGTATTTTTATCCCAGTCAGTTCCTTCCTTGTCCTCTTAAATGACAACTGTTAAGTCAATAACGACGGCCTATTAAGCGTACCATCACTTGTCAATATGGACATACCCACTAAGACAAGCTTCACTTGCCAATGTGGACACACCCACTAAGACGAACTTCACATGTCAATGTGGACACACCCACTAAGACAAGCTTCACTTGCCAATTTGGACACACCCACTAAGACAAGCTTCACTTCTCAATGTGGACACACCCACTAAGACAAGCTTCACTTGCCAATGTGGACACACCCACTAAGACAAGCTTCACTTGCCAATTTGGACACACCCACTAAGACAAGCTTCACTTGCCAATTTGGACACACCCACTAAGACAAGCTTCACTTCTCAATGTGGACACACCCACTAAGACAAGCTTCACTTGCCAATGTGGACACACCCACTAAGACAAGCTTCACTTCTCAATGTGGACACACCCACTACGACAAGCTTCACTTGCGAATTTGAACACACCCACTAAGATGAAGTACACTTGTGAATGTAGACACACACACCCACTAAGACAATCTTCACTTGTCAATGTGGACACACCCACTAAAACGAACATCACTTGTCAATGTGGACACACCCACTAAGACAAGCATCACTTGCCAATTTGAACACACCCACTAAGATGAAGTACACTTGTGAATGTAGACACACACACCCACTAAGACAAGCTTCACTTGTCAATGTGGACACACCCACTAAGACAAGCATCACTTGCCAATTTGAACACACCCACTAAGATGAAGTACACTTGTGAATGTAGACACACACACCCACTAAGACAAGCTTCACTTGCCAATGTGGACACACCCACTAAGACGAACTTCACTTGTCAACGTGGACACAAAAAACCACTAAGACAAGCTTCACTTGTCAATGTAAACACACCCACTAAGATGAACTACACTTTTCAATGTGGACACACCCACTAAGATGAACTATACTTGTGAATGTAGACACACACCCCCACTAAAACAACCTTCACTTGTCAATGTGGGCACACCCACTAAGATGAACTAAATTTGTGAATGGAGACACAAATAACCACTAAGCTGAACTTCACTTGCCAATGTGGACACACCACCCACTAAGATGAACTACACTTGTGAATGTAGACACAAGCAACCACTAAGACGAACGTCACTTGTCAGTGTGGACACACCCACTAAGATGAACTACACTTGTGAATGTAGACACACACACACTAAGGCGAACTTCACTTGTCAATGTAGACACACATCCCCCACTAAGACGAACTTCACTTTTCAATGTGGACATACACAACCACTAAGAAGAACTACATTTGTCAAAGTAGACGCACCCACTAACACGACCTTAACTTGTCAATGTAAATGCACCCACTAATACGATGTTCATTTGTCAATGTAGACACACCCACTAAGATGAACTACACTTGTCAATGTAGACAAACCCACCAATATGACCTTCACTTGTCAATGTAGACACACACAACCAATAAAACAAACTTCACTTATCAATGTAAACTATCACTGACATTTTCATGTATTTAAGAAATTGTGTTACGAGAAACTTCTATTACGCTCTCAGACTGAAAAGACTCTTACAAACACTTGAAGTGCGCCTGCGCTATGAGTTGAGTGTATTGTTTATACATTGGTTGTTTCCCTTCCTGTCCCTTCCCCTTCCCTTCTCAATCGTAGTCTTGGTGGCTGGTTGTATCCAGCGTTTGGTTCTCATTATAATTTTGTCGCTCGCTAGAGCATCTACTTGGAGGTTCCTTTCGAACCCAAGGCTTCTGAGCTGCGAACATCGCAGCGTAAGTCGTGAGTGAATGTTACATGTGTATATTGAGTGAAAGGTTAATGCTTGTGGCCGCGAATGGACGTGTAATTGGGTTTGAGTTGTACTTCTGTGTGTGCTGTGCTGTGTGGATGTGCGGGGTTCGTAGCCCAGGGGCCTATGGCCAGTTGAAGGCCGTTTCTTTTTCTTTAATGTTGACGTTTAATATTGCATTCTAGTACTACTTGTTTTCTTTATATTTCCTGGGGGTAATAGATCTTTTGTTCTCTCTTGTATGTACGAGCCCAATAGTAGTTTATTGGTTTACTTTTGAAAGAGTGCGTCAGTTATAATGTTGTAAATATGTTACCAGTGAATAAAAGAGGGATGAATTTATAGATGGAACGCTCCCTAACCTCGATCCACATAGCTTCCTCTCTGGGCGTGTTCCTATTTTCCTAGGCCCTAATGCTAGCACCTTCTCAAAACAGACCCACTAATACGACGTTCATTTGTCAATGCAAACATACGAACTAAAATGAACTTCACTTTTCAATTTAGGCACACCCACTAATACGATCTGCACTTGTCAATGTAGACATACCCTCTGAGATGATCTTCGCTTGTCAGTGTAAGCACTCCCAATAATACGACCGTCACTTGTCAATGCAGGCACACCCACTAATACGATCTTCACTTGTCAATGTAAACACACCCACTAAGATGAACTTCACTTGTCAATGTAAACACACCCGCCAAGATGAACTTCACTTGTCAATATTGGTACATCGAATGAGATGAACTTCATTTGTCGATGTAGACGAAACCACTATGATATACTTCACTTGTCAATATAGACACCGAATAAGATTAATTTTATTTGTCACTGTAGACATACCGAATAACATCAACTTCACTTTTCGATGTAGAGACACCCACTAATACGACCTTAACTTGTCAATGTAGACACACCCAATATGATGAAATTTATTTGTCAACGTAGACACACGCACTAAGAAGAACTTCACTTGTCAATATTGACACACCCACTAAGCCGACCTCACTGCTAATATACACCTACCGACTAAGATGAAATTCACTTGTCAATGTGGACGCACAGAAGTACATGAACTTCACTTGTCTATGTAGACACACCCACTAAGCCGACCTTCACTGTCAATATAGACCAACCGACTAAAATGAACTTCACTTGTCAATGTAGACACACCCACTAAGCTGACCTTCACTTGTCGGTGTAGACCCACGCACTTTTACGACCTTCAATTGTCAATGTAGACACACCAGCTAAGATGACTTTCGCTTGTCAATGTGCACACACTCAGTTGGCCGATCTTTTCACTCTTATGGTCTGCTTAGGTAATATCACCTTTTCCAAAAGAATTCCAAACCTATGTACTTTTATGAAGGTGAATGACGTTGGCGCAAACGCATTTCTCTGCATTAGCTACCAAAGGAGTAAACGCAACGCTGGTCTAAGTGCACTGTAGCCTTTCAAACAAACAATACTTACATTTAGGAACTTTACAATCGAGCAATTCTTAGTAAACGTGCTAAAGTTCATGGCAATATGCTCTCACTTTCTGAGTTTTTATTATGATCATTATTATTATTAATATTGTTATTAATAAATATATCGATGGCCTAGAATGAAAACCTCATATCTCACAAAGTTCTTCCTATCCATTACTTCCCTTAAGACTGGTTACGCCTCCCAGCCACACATAAGTATGCAGTCCATCAGAACAATGTTGTTGTGTTCTTTATTTCTATGCCGACGTGTGAAGGAAAACCTTACCGTACCGTACTATAGGAAAGTATGTCTTCGTGACTTATTTACTAACTCCTAGAGTATAATTTTTATAAGGTTCATTTTCCTTTACGCGTCAGCATAGGAAAATAAACCCAACGAACATTGTTCTGATGGACTGCATATCCAAATGTGACTGGGAGGCGTGACCAGTCTTAAGGGAAATAATGGATAGGAAGAACATTTTGAGATACGAGGTATTCAATCTAGGCCATCGATATCACGAACATCTATAGCTACTACTTTAAGGAATCGTTGTGCTCATGTATTTCATCATCGTGATATGTTGGCTTTACTAGCAAGACGTTCGGCTCCATGGCTAAATGGTTAGCTTGATGGCCTTTGGTCACAGGGGTCCCGAGTTCGATTCCCGGCAGGGTCGGGAATTTTAACCATAATTGGTTAATTCCGCCGACACGGGGGCTGGGTGTATGTGTCGTCTTCATCATCGTTTCATCCTCATCACGACACGCGGGTCGCCTACGGCCGTCAAATCAAAAGACCCGCATCTCGTGAGCCGAACATGTCCTCGGACACTCCCGGCATTAAAAGCCATACGCCATTTCATTTCATTCTAGCAAGACGATTTCAGTCAAAATTGTTACATTCGGGAAAAAAGAAGTATGCAAAATTTAAAGATTATTTAATTGCCAATATATGCACTCAGAATAAGAATATCGACGGCTTTCTTTTAAAACCTCGTATGTCCAAATGTTCTTCCTACCTCTTATATCCCTTAATACTGGCCACGCCTCCCGGTCATATATTTGTATGCAGTCCATCAGAATAATTTTCGCTGTGTTCATTTTCCTTTGCTAATGTCTAAAGGAAAATGGACCTTAACGTACCGTATTGTAGGGATGTTGATTGCATGGCAAATTTACACACTTCTACAGTATAATGTATTTAAGGTTCATTTTCGTTTACACATTGGCAGAGGAAAATGACCATAACGAAAATTATTCTTTTGGACTGCATATAAATATGGGACTGGGAGGCGTGACCAGTCTTAAGGAATATAATGGATAGGAAGAGTATTCGGACTTACGAGGTTTTTAAAGAAAGCCGTCGATATTTGTCCTTAATATTAAGCAAGTGATGTGTTAGAGTATCTACAAGACCGCTGTGTAGCCGAAGTGATATTCTCGTGTAATCAAATTTAACTGTATGATAGTACTGTTACGAATAAAACTCCATCTGTTTGATTACTCTAATTTATTTCAGGATGGCCTAATAAATGCACACAAACAATTCTAACCAGTTATGAATGGCCGCACACTAAATTACCAGTCTATTTACAAATCTCTCTTCTGTACACCCTCCGGGAGTCCCGGCTGATCGCTACCTGGGAACGTCTATAATCCTTACTTTCACTTTTCCCCAAGCCCAGTCACCTCGTACAGCCACTGTGCGTAGACAGCTGGATTTGAACACAGTGCCCTTGGCTATACAACACACGACGACTGTACGTTGGTTCGAACTCCAATGATAGTCCTGTACTTCACACAATTACATGAAGTGAACAACAATCAACAACAGCTCAACAGTATCCAACATCAGGACGATACTCACAACAGCGAATATTAACACACGTTAAAGTATCCTCACACTCACGATAACTGTTTTAATCGCTGACTCACGGCGGTCCTCGATCGACAGAAGTACACACACACACAGTACTCCTAAGGCAGTACACAGTATTTCGTTCTGTCGCCTCCAGTTACACACTCCCTGGTCTCTCTGATACTACAACAACCACTCGCTCGCAGGGGCCATGTATTTATACCTCGATGTTTGACCAGTAGAACATTCAGGGTTCGGCTGGAGATCGAACCTTCCCGTCGTATCTTCTAGAAATCGCATGGAGAAACTAGATGGAAAAATCACTAGAGGAAGGGCCATGGCATGTCCTCGGGCGGGCTGGGAAGTTCCCGAGCTGGCTTAGTCATCCCCTTTCAGGTAACACCGAAGGGGCTCCGACAAGGTTGACGGTCGCTTGAGCACTTAACAGTATATATAGTCGCGTATGCGACAATGTTCTTCATATCCATTATTTCCCTTAAGAATGGTCACGTCTCCCAGTCACATATTCGTATGCAGTCCATCAGAACAATTTCCCACGTTATACTCTAGAGGAGAGCCTCCGTGGCTCAGACGGCAGCGCATCGGCCTCTCACCGGTGGATACCGTGGTTCAAATCCCGGTCACTCCATGTGAGATTTGTGCTGGACAAAGCGGAGGTGGGACAGGTTTTAATCCGGCTACTTCGGTTTTCCCTGTCATCTTTAATTCCAGCAACACTCTCCATTATCATTTCATAGCATTTATCAGTCATTAATATCACCTTGGGAGTGGCGACCCCATTGTAATAATAGCCTACATGGTTCATTCATTACATCCCTGACCCGATCAAAGACTGGAAAACAGGTTGTAGGTTTTCATACTCTAGGGGAAAATGAACCATGGATACACCATCCTCTAGGAGTGGATAAATATATCATGGAAACGCACATTCCTGCAGTACGGTAGAGTAAGGTTCATTTTCCTTTACATACGTGAATAGAAAAACGAACTCAACGAAAATTGTTCTAATGGGCTGCATTCCAATATGTGGCTGGGAGGCGTGACCAGTCCTAAGAGAAATAATAGATAAGAAGATCATTGTCACTTTCGCGGTTTTGGCATAGCAACGACGTTATATCACACACCCGCACTGTACTTGTTAGAACGTATTGTTACAATTACTAATGTTAATACTATTTTATTTGTGTATTAATGCAAGTATATTCGAAGCTTGAAGCTCTTCATTTTAGATCCTAGCAGTTTATTTTGCTCAAGTAGTAGGGAAACAGAGAGTTATTTCCAGGTTTGTAAATATATCACGGGAAACGGTTAAAAGTCATCGAGGAGTGGCCAACGTATCGCGAAGTGTCAAGCTAGGCGATCCCATGCATCAGACCCTCTAGCAATGTATTCATTTTATTGAGTGTAAGTATTGTAAAACTGAATACAAGTATTATACAACTGAATCTAAGTATTTTATAATACACGCGCTTCTCATCCATCAGTGTTTCAGTTTCCTTTGTGGCCCTTCTCTATTGCCGACACATCACTCATCGAATGTTTGGACGCCTCCTATTTTCTCTCTCATTAGCGTTAAGAGATTTTGGTTCGCTAGCTTTACTTCACATTAAAGCAATAATCACCACTGCCACCATCACCCCAACCACCACCACCATCACCATCACTTCAACTTCTACAGTCTAGGAAATACTGTAATTATCCAGTTGTCCAAAACTCGCGTTGTATTCCTGCAGGTCTGCGCATTGGAAATAAGGGCGTTCTCTTTCAAAGTTATGCAAAGAACCTATCGTTACTAACGTACTCAGACGAAATTTAGTTTGATAGAGAAAATGCCTTTCTAATATGATGTAAAGTTATGTTTAAATGTGGCTGATTTCCTCAGCAGCCTGAAGTAGAATGCAGGAATGATGAATGGAAGAAGGTGAGTGAACGTTTACATAGTCCCACATATGTGAACAACTCATGATGGTGAAATTAATTTCGTATGCAACATTTCGTAATAATATCACATAACATTTAAATGATGTTTAATACTTAAGTATTTTTGCGGTTCCCATTAGCTACAAAGTTAGATGTAATTATAAATAGAATTCTGCTGAAGAATTATAATTACAAATTACGATTCAGTGTGCAAGCTCCCAGGCGAATGAAATAGCCATCACACTCCGCGGGATAGTTAATGTTCTGAACATACACAGCGTGTGCCCAAACATGTGGGAAGTAATCGGGGGCTGGATGGAACACCCCGAAACAAAATAAAAAGTCCTTGTGGTCGATGGTTTACGAGCTTGGCCTCTTTTATTTATTTACTGAAAACGAGGACAGTTCATATTTAGGATTAAGTTTTTAGTACGGCACGCCGTTGCGGACATCTTTTAGCGTGTGGTACAAGGTAGACATCGATGCCTGGAATGTTCGAACGTGTCTGGCAATCGATGAGATGGGATGTTTAGGCGTGCATTCAGGCGCATGGTGGACAGTTTTTGGACTTCTTCCACTAGATTGCAATATCCATGCTGGTAGACGACTGATAGTCAAGATGGGATATGCGAGGTTAGGCTATTACTGATATTTCCCGAGAAAACTAGGAGATCTGTAACTCGTGAACGATCGACCGTAGGCCTTTTTGTATTATAGGTTTTCCCTGGCCAAGGCAGTAAAAGACGTTTGTTCGATTCTCAGCGAGTAAGTCGAAAAATTTAAGAAACGAGATTTACTCTTCCGTAGGTGCATATGGTCCTGAGGTTCACTCAGCCTACACCAATACCGAGTACTAGGTTAATTCCTGGGGGAAAAGGCGGCCGGGCGTAGAGCTAACCACTCTACCCCAACATGTGCCGAGGTTACGGGTAGTGGAAGCCTTTACCTTCCACCTCTCCAAAGGCCTTCATGTCCTGTACGGAGGTGACTTTGCTCGCTTCGCTTTTGTATTATACTAGGGTGTATCCAGCCCCTGACTTATTCCTACATGTTTGGGAATATCCGTTATTAATAGTCATCCAGGATAACATACGGATATTTTATGAAAGAAGAGGAGCAAGAGAACAATGGGAGGCAGAAACAATCTCTATACCGGCCATAAAGGTATTGAAAGGTGTGGAATACTCTTAATATTCGTTATCCCAGCACTAAGAAGGGAACTGTGCGGGCTGGACCGGACAGATATCACTGAAACTTGGGGGAATATTGAATTAACATAGTTATTTTATTTTTCCTTTACGTCGCACCGGAGCGGCGAATGTGGGGTAGGAGTGGAAAGAAAGCGGCCGTGGCCTTAATTAAAGTACAGCCCCAGCATTTGCCTGGTGAGTAAATGGGAAACCACGCAGTCATCTTAAGGGTTGCCGACAGAGGTGTTCGACCCATCTCCCGAAGTAAGATGACAGATACGTGGTCCAAACCACGCAGCTATTTGCTCGGTGAATTAAGATATCGTTAGGTTAATGGTAATACATATTTTGTCATAAAATCAACGGTGGAGTTATAAGTAATAGAGTCCAGCCTGTTCTAACTGACACCTTTATTCCGGATACCTGGTTATACGGACATTTCTCCACGGAACCGATTTTATTTTACGTAAGACACGTGTAAAACCAGTCTCATTTAAGCGGACACCTAGAATTCTCGGACACCGGACATCGCCATTAGTTTCGTCCACATATCTTAAGCGGACACTTTGCTCGTTCCAGGACAGTGTCTTTGTAATATTTCGTGTCCAAGGAAAACATTATCGTATGTCAGTGTGTAAAGGAAATTGCTGTACCGCGCTGAAACAAAGTATCTTTGCATGACGTATTTACGCACTTATTTATTCATTATTGTGTGTATGCATTTAAGGTTCATTTCCGTTCACCCATCAGCATGGGAAAACGAATACAACGGACATTGTTCTGATGGACTGCATATCCATATGTGCCAGGGAACCGTGACCAGTCTTAAGGAGGATAATGGATAGGAAGGGCATTGTGCGGTACCAAGTTTTGCCGGTGCAGCGACGATATTACGATGTCTTCACTGATCACCCTACCAAATTTGATTGCAATCGATCTAGTCGACCAAGTAACGTAAGTTAATGCGGTATGCAAGACGCTTAAATGAATAGTATAGATCACATTATTATTATTATTATTATTATTATTATTATTATTATTATTATTATTATTATTATTATTATTATTATTATTATTCATTTGTTTCTATGGCGTGAGTCGGGCTATGCAGCCTGCTATTCTGCCAAACCATGTCTTATGATGTGCATACAATGTAACAATATATCGTCACTGCGCCAAGAAAACCCGCGAATTCAGAACATACTTGGAGAAATACTAATCCGTAGCGTATATAAGGGGTTCGGAAACAACGTAAACCGGGTATATAAGCATTAGAGGGTTGGTCATACTGATGAATAATTGGAAAAATAATTAGATATCTCGCGCCATTGTAATTTTATCAGCTGCTGAAGTTAGCCAATCAGATCGCTTTGCGGCCGACTTTAGATTGCTTTTGAGGGGAGGTGTTACTAAATCTGCAAGTGCTTTAAGACCGGCTTGAGAGCGCCAATAGAAGAAGTAATTTCTCCAGGAGAGGAACTTGAACAAGGACCTCTCTGCCGATAGGCTCGGCCCATAGCAAGCGCGCTACGGTGGTACTGGCCGAAACCCACGGTGTGTTAATGTTTGATGCTCATTTCTCGACATGGCTCTCAAGCCCGTTCAAGTCACGTGCAGATATAGCAACACAGCCTCGTAAAGCGCATTCGAATTCGCCCGCGAAGCAATGTGATTGGCTAACATCAGCAGCTGATAAACTGACAACAGCGTGAGATATCGACGTAAATTTTTCAAATGAACAATCAGCATGAGCAACGCTCTAAAACTCATATACTCCGTTCACGTTGTTTCCGACCACTCTGTATATTTTGAGCCTTAGATGACAGACCCTTACAGTCCAAGGTTCTAAGCTAAATTGTTTTACATAGTGGTTTCTGCAAGTACGACGACGTATATCCTCACTAGTGTGCAAAAACCGCGAGCGTGACAATGCTCTTCCTATGCATTATTTCCCTTAAGACTGGTCACGCCTCCCAGTCACATACTGACATACAGTCCAACGGAACAATTTTCGTTGAGTTCATTTTCCCATACGAGTTTGCAAAGGAAAGTGAATCTTAAATACATGATTCGCTAGGAGTGGATAAAAATGTCACGCAAACATACAATCCCAGAGCTCGGTAGAGTAAAGTTTATTTTACTCTACACATGCCCTTAGGAAAATGAACTCAAAGAAAATTGCTCTGATGGACAACATATCAATATGTGGCTGAGAGGCGTGACCAGTCATAAGAAAAATTATAGATAGGACGAGAATTGTCACGTTCGCGGTTTATTTATTTTTTTTTTTTGCTAGGGGCTTTACGTCGCACCGACACAGATAGGTCTTATGGCGACGATGGGATAGGAAAGGCCTAGGAGTTGGAAGGAAGCGGCCGTGGCCTTAATTAAGGTACAGCCCCAGCATTTGCCTGGTGTGAAAATACTACACCACGGAAAACCATCTTCAGGGCTGCCGATAGTGGGATTCGAACCTACTATCTCCCGGATGCAAGCTCACAGCCGCGCGCCTCTACGCGCACGGCCAACTGTTCGCGGTTTCGGCACAGTAGTGATGATATTGCTCACATTAATGCTTAACGGTACACATATATTAAACCTAGGTATTAAAGAAAAGTAAAAAAGAAGAGCATTATGTATAACAGTCCAGAATAAAGAAAATAGAGTGTCGGCTTCCGGATCCCAAGATAGCGGGTTCAAACCCGGCAGATGTAGTCGGATTTTTGAAGGGCGGAGAAAAGTACATTCCACACTCCATGTCGTACAATGTCGGCATGTAGAAGATCTCTGGTGACACATTTGGTGTGTACCCCACAAAATTAAGTAAATCTCAGCCATAGACGCCCAAGAGAGTTTCGCTTTACTCGGTCTGCCATCTAGTGGGGACCTAGAGTAAAACGGAACGTCGGAATTGACGAGCAGACAGCCAGACGGCGTCAGCTTGAAATGTCTGCACACGGTAGCTGAGGCCATACGATTATTATTATTATTATTATTATTATTATTATTATTATTATTATTATTATTATTATTATTATTATTATTGCCAATAAAAACAAATTTAGCACGAAAATTGGTGACACGCGGAATGAATAACAAAACAGGAAAACAGAATTCATGTACTTAGGCTACACTCAACTTAATCCGTCCAAGTGACACAACCAACATGTTTTTAAATACCTATTGTAATACAATTTGCAGAGAATCCGTGTTAAAAATTGTACTTATAACGAAATAATTATTGTTAAGGGCTGTTTAACTGCAGATCTGGTTGGGATGAAAGCAACTGAAAAGAATCTGTTAGATAACAGGGTGTCTACTTGTATATTAGTTTGAGAAGTAGAAGTGAAGAGACGACGCTTGTTCAGTTTAAGCCATTTTAGCTCATGGAATGCAGGATTTATGTGATTAAACTTTGAAATGTTCATTATCAAGCGGTCACAAGTATTTTGCTCTCTGAAGTCTACCCAAACAAAGGGCGCCACTTAGTCTGTCGTACATAATATCGTAATAGCCAAACCGAAGCATTACTAACTGTTGAGCCAACAGATTTCTGAAAGGAAGTAAATCTTACATTATTTTAAATGAGAGAAGGGAAAATTTTCTCGTTGGCATACGGTTGTTACGTGTTCTGACCAGTCGAGGTTTTGGTACAGTATTAATCCTATATATTCAGCCTTCTCTTCAGATACGCTGTACCGTCGTGAATACCGTTTATTTTTATGTGAGCATAGACCTGTAATACATTTCCGTATAAGTGGTATTTACAGTTTTCAATATTTAATGAAATATCGTTAATATAGAGGGAAAAGAGGAGCGTTGAAATTATAGAACTCTGAGGCGTCCCTTTCTCAACCTGCTTCCATGAGAATGTTCTTTCCGCAATGTTAACTCTTTACTTACGGGTTGACATAATATGTCTTATCCACATTATTACTTCACCTGCCTCCTACCCATAGGGCCTCCGGCGTACATCAGCAGGGTACCCTACAGGGTTACAATCAAGTGGAATAAAAACATATATATAAGACCGGGCGAGTTGGCAGTGCGGTTAGGAGCGCGCAGCTGTGAGCTCTCATCATCCGGGAGATAGTGGGTTCGAACCCCACGGTCGGCAGCCCTGAAGATGGTTTTCCGTGGTTTCCCATTTTCACACCAGGCAAATGTTGGGGCTGTGCCTTAATTAATGCCACGGCCGCTTCCTTCCCATTCATAGGCTTTTCCTGTCCCTTCGTCGCCATAAGACCTATCTGTGTCGGTGCGACGTAAAGCAAATAGCAAATATATATATGGTAGGAGAGGACGGGTGTCATAACTATACAATAATGAGGACAAGATTTTTAAAAGTTTAAAAACAAATCAAAGGGGCTTATTGAATCCTGATGATGAAGAAAAATGATAGACATATTGCCGCTGCAGGGACAAAACCTCCTATGTGAAATATTTTAGCTTCGAACTTTGGCAGGTAAAGTTGTGTCATGTAAGGTGCAATATTGCGCGAATGTTGTCAAGGCATTCTCGCTCTTCATAACATTATCACATAGGAGGTTTTATCCAAGCAACGACGATATACTGTACAAGGTGAATACAAAAATCGCTTTCTACATCATTGAGGGTTGTTAAAAGAAATATGTTTGCGGGATAAGACCGAGTAACACCATACTATATCGGACTGTCCTGACTTGACGTGTACGGACACATTTAACATAAATCACTGAAGCTATTCCCAAATTACTGGGCAACAAAATTAAAACACTCATTGTAAACAAATCTGAGAGACGCCTATCCTATCACAAATTGATTTCCCAATGGAATAACTTGACAGGATATGGTACAAACAATACAAGCGTCATAGGTCTTGGTTCGGATCGAAACATCACCTGTATACACACATTCACAGCACCAATGGGGATTACCATTGTCAACGCTAATTAACACCACAAACGAGACACAAAAGAAAAGAAAACAAACACACATGGGAAACACAAATTTATATACACAAAACATGTGAGACATACAAGCCCAGAACCCAACACGGTCCACGATGACTCCAGGGATCCTGTAACCCCCACTAGTCTTTTAAAATCCAAGAAAATAATAATAATAAAAATAATAAGTGGTCGCCCATTTCTAAGTTTATCTAAGTCAGCAGAGGCAATAAATCAATTGGATCGTCCCGGAAGAACACAATTCTAGCCAGACTACAAGCTCGAGACACACAAACACAAAATACTCCACGAGAGTCTCGCACATAAATGCAGTTTCCCTGTTCAGCCACCCTCGCAGCTGAGGGGTGGGGGCATGGCAGATGGACATCCTACCGCTTGTCAAAGGGAGAACACATATCGTCCCTTTAAAAATATATCACTTCCATCCCGCAAGAGCATTAAATAACTCCCTCCTCACAGTGACGTGAATCTTAATTCAACTCTTCATTATTACTCGCGTGTGCAAACACGACCAGACCTCAATACCACACACCGTGAGTCGTACCTTCGAATTCTGGTAACTTTTTCGTCTGATGCAAATGTCAGCAAGCATAATCCACATCTCACAATCTTACACACAGCTGGTCCAATGGTAATCAAACACATAAATTAATATTAAAACACTGGCTTCTAATTATTATTATTATTATTATTATTATTATTATTATTATTATTATTATTATTATTATTATTATTATTTGTTAGGGGCTTTTTACGTCGCGCCAACACAGATAGGTCTTATGGCGACGATGGGGTAGGAAAGGCCTAGGAGTTGGAAGGAAGCGGACGTGGAATTAATTAAGGTACAGCCCCAGCATTTGCCTGGTGTGAAAATGGGAAACCACGGAAAACCATCTTCAGGGCTGCCGATAATGGGATTCGAACCTACTATCTCCCGGATGCAAGCTCACAGCCGCGCGCCTCTACGCACACGGCCAACTCGCCCGGTATTATTATTATTATTATTATTATTAATATTATTATTATTATTATTATTATTATTATTATTATTATTATTATTATTATTATTATTATTATTATGGATCCTTCAAAATGGGCCGAATGGATAGCTGATGTGCATTACGCGGCTTACATAACAATTAATCCGTTACATCTTAACACACACACACACACGTTAAGTGAAAACAAGGAACACAGTGATAATTACACACGGTTCAAAACGTACTGAGCCCTAAAATTATAAAAACACACGTTAAATGAACACAATAAAAGTTTAACTAGTACCTACCTAAATATCTCATTGGAGGTCATGTTTCGGTCCTCTGGGCAATTCTCACATTTGCATTTTTTCTTTCACGCCACTTATTCTACAATAATACTACTCAGCGTGCATAATAACTCCGCTGCTTAAATACCAGCTTCCCCTACATCATCCAACCTAGAATCTACCAAAACTACTCATCATATTCAAACAATAAGAGAAACGCAAATCCCCAAATAAAATTAAAAGTAAATCACAATTCCCCACAAATAAATATACCCATATTTTCGATTTAAGCCACTCATGCTTGTATGCAAAAGACAACTCTGTACTCTGCATGGGCACATTTTCATTTAAATAAACTGAATTCCCTATCTTTTAATAGCAAAAGTTTTAAAGAATTATCCGTACCATTACGTCATGCATAAAAGAATGGTATTACTCAGCCTTATTATCCCAAGATGTCACCTTGTAATCTTAGTACCGGCTCATGTTCATTGCGATGATCGCTGATTCCATATGCTCACTGCGGTGTTTAATCTCCATCGTCCTTGGCAATGGAAAATCTTCAGTAATTTAGGCAAAGATACTCGTATGCACAGAGTTAATACACGTACCGCACGTTTGCATCAACACACAACTCGACGCGGTCTTTGATCGTCAAGTCTCCGAATTAATGCTAATACAGTGTATTATGATACGACCTGCAAATATTATTCACTACTCAACCATGAGTTAACGCGGTATCATAAACCGGAATAGTGCATATACACTGACTGACAGAGCAAATGCAACACCAAGGAGGAGTGGTTCGAAAGGGATGAAAGTTGGGAAAAAAACAGAGTCGGCAAGGAAGAATAATTGATGTTTATTTCAAACCGATATGCAGGTTACACAATGCGCACGGCATCGACTCAGTAGGATGTAGGACCACCGCGAGCGGCGATGCACGCAGAAACACGGCGAGGTACAGAGTCAATAAGAGTGCGGATGGTGTCCTGAGGGATGGTTCTCCATTCTCTGTCAACCATTTGCCACAGTTGGTCGTCCGTACGAGGCTGGGGCAGAGTTTACAAACGGCGTCCAATGAGATCCCACACGTGTTCAACTGGTGAGAGATCCGAAGAGTACGCTGGCCACGGAAGCATCTGTACACCTCGTAGAGCCTGTTGGGAGATGCGAGCAGTGTGTGGGCGGGCATTATCCTGCTGAAACAGAGCATTGGGCAGCCCCTGAAGGTACGGGAGTGCCACCGGCCGCAGCACATGCTGCACGTAGCGGTGGGCATTTAACGTGCCTTGAATACGCACTAGAGGTGACGTGGAATCATACGCAATAGCAATAGCCCCAAACCATGATGCCGCGTTGTCTAGCGGTAGGGCGCTCCACAGTTACTGCCGGATTTGACCTTTCTCCACGCCGACACCACACTCGTCTGCGGTGACTATCACTGACAGAACAGAAGCGTGACTCATCGGAGAACACGACGTTCCGCCATTACCTCATCCAAGTCGCTCTAGCCCGGCACCATGCCAGGCGTGCACGTCTATGCTGTGGAGTCAATGGTAGTCTTCTGAGCGGACGCCGGGAGTGCAGGCCTCCTTCAACCAATCGACGGGAAATTGTTCTGGTCGATATTGGAACAGCCAGGGTGTCTTGCACATGCTGAAGAATGGCGCTTGACGTGGCGTGCGGGGCTGCCACCGCTTGGCGGCGGATGCGCCGATCCTCGCGTGCTGACGTCCCTCGGGCTGCGCCTGGACCCCTCGCACGTGCCACATGTCCCTGCGCCAACAATCTTCGCCACAGGCGCTGCACCGTGGACACATCCCTATGGGTATCGGCTGCGATTTGACGAAGCGACCAACTTGCCCTTCTCAGCCCGATCACCATACCCCTCGTAAAGTCGTCTGTCTGCTGGAAATGCCTCCGTTGACGGCGGCCTGGCATTCTTAGCTATACACGTGTCCTGTGGCACACGACAACACGTTCTACAATGACTGTCGGCTGAGAAATCACGGTACGAAGTGGGCCATTCGCCAACGCCGTGTCCCATTTATCGTTCGCTACGTGCGCAGCACAGCGGCGCATTTCACATCATGAGCATACCTCAGTGACATCAGTCTACCCTGCAATTGGCATAAAGTTCTGACCACTCCTTCTTGGTGTTACATTTGCTCTGTCAGTCAGTGTATTATCACGCGTTCCTCTGTTATTTCGGGTAAGCGTTGGAGTAATAATAACCAGTTTTTGAATTTAAATAATATATCAAAACTCGTCACGGTTTAAACCCGCACCTTTTTAGATCTCGCCTATTAATTCAGCACACACTTCACTTGTAAGCAGTTTTGACAGTTTTCTGATTTAACAGTTGACAAGACAAAGAAAATCCCTGAGTTCGTCTGGACATAGGTCCGTCCCTCGCGAGAAGAAAAGCCGAAGTACCTGGCGTGGTTCTCCTGCATCCTTATAATAAGTATGGGACTTACCCTCTCAAATTACGTGTACAGCCTGTTCTTGGCGTATCGGAGGTATAATAGTGCTACAATCAGTTGACCAGTAATATTCTAATGTAAATGGGACATCTCCGTGCGAAATCCTATCGTGGGATCTCTAGTAATCGATAACTACTATTCTTCAACATCCCCACCGCTCATGGGAATCCCCTCGTCAAATGAGTGTGAAGATATCAACCACATGGCCCCAGTAATTTTACGTTGTTACGTAACCAACTATTCTTTCTAGCAGCAGTAAATTATTACTAAAAAGGACAGTAGACACTCTGAATAAATTATCCAGTTACGACCAGCTCTTTTGGATCAAATTGCAATGCAGTAATATAAATTTCATTAATTCTTTCATCACAGAGGATCGATTTGGTCATGCTGGTTTAAAGGTGGCTTGCATATTTCGATGCGGAAATGGTTGCCATTCCCACTAGGCATAAGCTTCAGGTGGGGATATCTCGGTGATTCCCTGGCTTGGCCACACCCGTAGCGTCACAAGCTTCGAGTTCCCGCGAGCTCGCTGCCACAGAAAGAAATCGTCGTTGCCGGGACAAAACCTCCTATGTGATAATATTTTTGGCGATATACTGACCCGCAGCACATGCATTATGTAGAGCGAGAATGCCTTGACAACATTCACACGATATTGCACCTTAGATGACAGAACCTTACCGGCCAAATTTCTAAGCTAAAACATTTCACATAGGAGGTTTTGTCCCGGCAGCGACGAAATGCTAGCCCAAGTTGATCTTTATAAAGAGAGATTTCGGATTAAGAATATATAGGATTATTTTTATTTCTTGCTAGGATGTTGAGAGTTAAGTTCGTGTTCCTAAATGGCAGTACCTCTGTGACTTACATGATTAAACATGACCTCGGTTCATGTCCTTGTCAGCTACGTTGCATTGTATGAAAAGCTCAACTATTCTAATTTTACCAGAAGGGTGTCTTTATCCTCGCAGTCAAATTCTTTATTCAGATAAAATTGTATTAAAATTGTCAGCTAACCATTATCCATAGTACATTCAGTTACATTAATTACTTTCACCAGAATTATTGTAGTACTGCTGTTAGGGCAAAATACTGACTGATATTTATGGAGGAAATAATTTACAACAATTTATAATCATTTACTATTATTGTTCTCATAATATTCTTATGAACTAATTTTTCGATAATTCTTGACAGAAAATATCATATGCTTACTTTACGTAGGCCTAAAGTACAATTGCTGTTTATTGGGATCGGAGGAATAATAGCTTGTTTCCACTACGAAGGAAAAATTCCAGTCGTAAGGGATATGTTTAAGTGAGTTAAGGTGGGAGAGTTAATTTCTAGAAAACTGTTCAATATTTTAAAACTGTTACCATCAAAGCCAGTAGCACGAGAGCCGACAGACGGGACGGCTTGCTTCACTTGAGTGGGTGAGGCGTCCGACTCGTTGGGTGAACGGTCAGCGTACTGGACTTCGGTTCAAAGAGTCCCGTATTCGATTCCCGGCCGGGTCGGGGATTTTAACCTTAATTGGTTAATTCCAATGGCACGGAGGCTGGGTGTATGTGTTGTCTACATCATCATTTCATCCTCATCACGACGCGCAGGTCGCCTACGGGGTCAAATAGAAAGACCTGCACCTGGCGAGCCGAACCCGTCCTGGGATATCCCGGTACTAAAAGCCATACAACATTTCATTTCAGTGGGTGAGGCATGAGAGAAATATTGTTCAGTATTTAGTTGCTGATCCTATTTCATCCAGATATGTTTTCCTTTTTTCTTCTGTCGGACTCTGGTATTTCAGCAAAGTGGATGCTAAGCTCCTCAATATCTATGTTATTAATTAGTTCGCTACTTTCAGGAGTCTTATCTCAACCTAGGTCTTTAACTGATCTACACGGCTTAGCTATGTCGTTGGTTTTAAGCTGAGAGTGAGCGAAGCAAATTTTAGCGTTAGGAATCATTTGTGTTATTTTGTTTTTAAGTCGGTCCTAAGGCAACATCGACACCTTGCAAGATCCAAAAATGTTGGTTTGCTGCATGGTCTCACTGGCGAATTTTAGAACGTTAATGCTTAAGACACCTACTACAAAAATATGTTCACCTGGCGAGCCAAACCCGCCCTGGGATATCCCTGCACTAAAAGCCATACGACATTTCATTTCAGTGGGTGAGGCATGAGAGAAATATTGTTCAGTATTTAGTTGCTGATCCTATTTCATTCAGATATGTAAACTGTGAGACATTAGTGCGGTACGTCGGTCCTAAGGCAACATCGACACCTTGCAAGATCCAAAAATGTTGGTTTGCTGCATGGTCTCATTGGCGAATTTTAGAACGTTAGTGCTTAAGACACCTACTACAAAAATATGTTCACAAACTCATCGGTCATGCATTATTAAAATTTGTATCCACAAAATAAGTGATTGCTACTTATTTCTATGCAGTACCTTCCGGTTATTATTATTATTATTAATATTAATATTATTGACGTCTTAAGGGGCCAAACATCGAGGAAATAGGCCTATGTATGATTTACTTTCCACTTGCTTGAAATGCGGAACTAGTGTTATTAACACACGCTTAAATTCTTATTTTTAACCACAATGCTACTAAAATTGTTCTAATTTGGTCTGAAGGATGTCAGTATGTAATCAGGTCTTTGTACTCATTTTAAAACAAATATTTGACGACAATTTATTTAATTACTAGTAGTAGAAAAATTTATGACCTTATTGTCCATTTATCACACCTACTAATTGAGTTTAAGACGATAGATTTTTACCTGTGTTTCAAATGCTAGAGGAAAAATTATGTATTACGTGTGATTTCGACAATTAAGTATTTTTGAGACTTTAATTTCATATTTCATTAAATATTAAAACATTGTAAACGCGATACCAATTCATATCTGTAGGTGTCAATTGTCACTGATCCTCCTATATCTATAAATATTGCGATGGTTGGCAGTGGATGCGAATCATCAATTACTGCGTAACAATGGTGTTGAAGGAATAGCTCTCAATTTATAATAATCACTTCTCTGAAGTTTAAAGAATTGAATTTTGTATATTTAATGTGAGTCTCATATTTTATTCGGTAAGTCAGATTACTTTAGACTCAAGAGAGGTCTAATAATACTCTTCTTCTTCTTCTTCCAACGCTTTCCCCACACCTGTGGGGTCATGGGTGGGGTATGTGTCCCACGTGTGCATTTGGCCCTTTTTTTTACGGACGGATAACCTTCATAACGCCAACCATATGTGGAGGGGTGTAATCACAACCGCCTGTTTCTGTGGTGGTTGGTAGTGTAGTGTGTTGTCTGAATATGAAGAGAAAAGTGTTGGTACAGCAACAAAACCCCAGTAATCGAGCCAGAATATTAATCAGGTGACAATGATATACCCACCCAGCTGGGAATCGAACCCGGGGCCCTGTAAACCTAAGGTTTCAACGCTGACCATTCAGCCAAGGAGTCGGACAATAATAATAATAATAATAATAATAATAATAATAATAATAATAATAATAATAATTTCGGGCTGGGTAGCTCAGGCGGTTCGTTCCCACATCAGTTCGGTGGTATTTGAAGATAAAAGTTGTTAGTTGGGAGTAAAACTAATAACGTTATTTATTACTACAGTAGTATGGCCGGGCGAATGGCTCAGATGGTTGTGACGGTGGCCTTCTGACCTCATCTTGGCAGGTTCGATTCTGACTCGGTCCGGTGGTATTTGTAGGTACTCAAATACGTCAGCCTCATGTCAGTAGATTTACTGGTACGTAAAAGAACTCCTGAAGGACTAAATACCGGTACCTGGGTGCCCCCGAAATCCGTAAAGGTACTTAGTGGGACGTAAAGCAAATATTATTATTATTATTATTATTATTATTATTATTATTATTATTATTATTATTATTATTATTATTATTATTATTATTAAAGTCCGGCTAAATGATTAAAATGCTGGCCTTTGGTTCAAGGGGTCCTGGGTTCTATTCCAGGCTGAGTTAGAGATTTTAACATTCATTAGTTAATTCTTTTGGCTTGGGGGCGTGGATTTTGTGCCGTCTTTATCATTAGAATTCATCCTTCATCCAAAGTACGGCCCCATCCTCCCGGACCCACAAATCACCTGTACGGCGTTAACTTCACAGATCTTCACCAAGCCTCTTCGGAGACCACAAGCCATTATTTTAATAGTATGAGAGCCTGTCTTCGACTGTCAAAATTGCTAGGGTACTTGAAAAGTGATTGAAAGTTTGAAAATTAACAGTTCTGTTAATTTACGGTTTCTTTTAAATAAAAGTTGCACTTCCCATGTTATAAATATATCACTTGAATATAATATTGTATTCACAAAGACGCACACACGAGATGCTGTCAATTTTGTACACTTTTTTATTTACAAATTACATGCACATTATACCCACACACTGGGTATAAAGCTGCTACATTCAAAAATTTTATTTCTCACTTTGATCCAAAGGAGGAGCTACGAAATCTTGTACAATATGAAAGCTGATTTTGTGAAATCTCGATAGTATAAATTTTCCCTAGTTCTCCATTGTAGAGTTTAGTAGCCGTTTACTGTAGTTATAATCTACAACACTCTTACATCTGCCCCCTTCGCTGATGACATGACTATTTTTTGCAGAGGTCGCAACCTGTCAACCACCCAAAAACGTATACAAAATTCAAATGGAGAAAATACACAGACTTTAATTTTTCTTCAAGTAAAACTAAATGCATCTTATTTTCCAAACAAAACAGTGATAGTAACTGCCCGGAATTGTATCTCAAGAGAAATAAAATTGAGATAATAAATAAAAATACCAGGAATGACCTTTGACAGAAAATTAACATGGAACTCTCATCTAAAAACTGTAAAAAAAATGCCTACATCGAATTAATGTACTCAAATCATTGTCAGCTCACAACTGCGGAGCAGATCTTCATATATTAATGTGCACTTCCAAATCTATAATTCGAACCAAACTGGATTATTGTTCTATTACATATAATTCAGCTACAGCATCCTCACTGAAAATGCTTGACCCGACTCTAAACACGTCTCTCAGGATTGCCTTGGGAGCATTCAAAACTAGCCCTATCTCAAGTATATTAATAGAAGCTATTGAACCCCCGCTTCCGACTCGCAGAAAACAACTATCAACTACGCAGTAAAGATAGCGGTCTCCCCTCACTCCAGAGCACATGCTTATGTTTTCCCAAGCTATCAGCCTCAACGCTATTCCTAGCAACAAAAGAAACATATACCTTTCCACATTAGGTTTACCCAATACTTACAGGAAGTTAATTTTTCAGTTCCTCCGATTGCTTCAAGAACTAAAAAAGATACCACAACCCCTCCATGGAAACCTGAGCCACCACCAATAATATTATATTTAAATGAAACCAATAAAGAAACAACAGACAGTGCCGTATTTAAACAAATGCTATCTGAGTGTGAAAGTATGCCCAGACACACTCCAACATACATTGATGCCTCAGAAACCGAATATGGCAGCGGCTGTGCTGTTGTCTACCCCGATCACGCAATGAAGTATGCACTATCAGCTACAGGCTCCATATTCACATGTGAACTCTACGCTATCCTAAAAGCTATGCAATCCATAAAGAATTCCCCCCAAAATAACTTTTTTAATCCTTAGTTATTCTTTATCAACAGTAAATATCACTCAAAATGCATCATCCTCAAATACATTAGAACAAAACATACTGCAGACTTACAATATTGTGAAAAAAAGGACAGCAAGTTACAATAATATGGATTCCCTCACATAAGGGAGTAAAAGGCAATGAACAGGCTGACATATCAGCTAAAGAAGCAACTCATCTTCCTGAACATGATCCAAAATTTCTCATTCCCCGCACGGATGTTGCTACTTTTCTCACTACAAATATCCTAAAACAATGGTTAACTGAGTGGGCACAGGAACAACCCACAAGACTTCATGATATCAGGCCTGGATCTACAGATAAATTTGATGTTTCATTCCTTCAGCGTCGAGAACAAGTGACTCATTACTAGAATACGTATAGGCCATAGCAAACACTCATACACATATCTTCTCTAAGAAACCTCCACCAATATGTGACACCTGTCAAAAAAGAAAAACTGTTGACCACGTTTTAATAGAATGCCATCTATACGATCAACAAAGACAATTGCGCAATTTAAACCAGAATAATAGTGCATGTGACATATTGAACAAAGATACTCAATGTAAAAACTTCATTAAGATTTTTAGACAAACAAGTCTATTCAATGACATGTGATCAGTCTAATCACTATCTGATCAATATGTACTGTTGTTATTTTTGCAATTGTAACTCTATGTAATCAATGTAACTATCCTTTATGTATAATTATGAATGTCGCGATATGACTTTCTAAGTTAAAGCGACAATAAATAAACTTTAAAAACAATCTTACTTTCCTTTAGTTTAAAAATTCTTTTAGCCGAAAAGAAGAATACTTAAAACTTGACTCGGCTTCTGAACAGCCTAGATATAAACTTCTTCTCACCCTGAAATTTAAAATCTTTTAAAATTTTTCAAAACTTTTACAGCTGATTTGACTTTAAGTTTCAGTTTTCTCTAATTTATATGTACATCTCGGATTTTGTTTAGTAAGTGCAACCTTTAATTTCTGTTTCAGCTCATTTTAACATCTCAGTATACTCAAATCATGATGTACAATTCTCACTTCTACTTCAAACTTTACAAATGATGTAGAAAGCCATTGGTCTCTAATGTCCAAGCAATACGGTGGCCACGCGTGGTCGTTAGCTTCGACTCTGGTAGCACAATGGCAACTCCAACTTCAAAATAAGCGGTAGGACATTGCTCACTCGTACCATTAGGTGATATTGATGATGCCATATGAAACCAAATGCCAATATCACATCGCTGAATAAGAGGCAATTCATCCAAAAGAAATCAAAGTTGCTAAATTTCTCTCACCAAATCATATATTATCATTGCGCCTTGAAATACCGTTATGTGACTATGTTGAGGGGAGAAATATGACCCGCAGCATATGTATCACTTAGAACGAAACTTCGTGGATAGAATTCATGCAATACTGAACATTATATGACAGAATATTTTTAGTCAGACTTCTAAGAAGAAACATTGTCACATAGCGGTTTTTGTAGGTTCACCGACAATACTTAAAATGGAAATGCGTACAGTGAACCATTCCCCATCAAAATTTGTTTGATGTCATTCCCCAATATTAGCGATAAGAGTTCCATCTCATTAACTCATTCATTTATTTCATTGACAGAAGGATTTTTCACTAAACAGTTGAAATATGATGGCCATCGTTGTATTTTCTTGTAACCTATATCAGGTGCCAGTTTCAGCCTTCCAGACGCTCTCGTTTACTCAGCATCATTGTGGAAGGTGAATGAACCCATCATTGGGCGTAGTTCGAGCTCATGTCGCTAGACGGGCTGTGCACAACATGGCGATGCTGTGAATTTTCTTTAGACATTTCCTAAAATATATTTAATTTGCTTCCTGTTAGACTATAAATTACCACACATTAAGTAAATTTTCTGTACCTGATCTGCTTCCTTAATTCTATGGAGTACTTTTCTTTCTTTTCCGAATTCTCCGAAAGAATAAATAAATAAATAAATAAATAAATAAATAAATAAATAAATAAATAAATAAATAAATAAATAAATAAATGTTTAACATTTTTTCAATAATTGCGTGCATGTAATTACATGACTATCTCTGACATTTCCATATTTAATAAGTCAAGCAAGATATTTCGTTATTCAATCATGTCCGGCAGGCTAAATGGCTGGTCTTTGGTACATGGGGCCCCGTGTTCGACTCCAGAGCGAGTTGGGGGATTTTAAACTTCATTGGTTAATTCCATTGGTTTGGGGGATGAGCGTACGTGTGCCGTCTTCATCATTAGATTGAATTATGGGTTGCGCCCAATTCTCACATACACGCAGGTCACCAATGAAGCGTCAACTTGAATTACCTCAACCAGGTCTTTCCGGAGGCCACACGCCATTATTATTATTATTCACTCAGAATGTGCATTTCTATTTGGTGTTAATAAATAGAACTTACCGTTCATCAGTGAAAGTTCCGCTACCACGGCAGTGATAACATTTCCGTCTACAAGACTCTCACCCCATACGACTCGCGCTATAAGCTTCGTCAATGTGTCTGATATTTGTGTCATGTGAGGAGAAGATGGGGGATCAGTGGCGCCACAAGAAGGAAATATTCTGCCGTCGTCGTCCTCTCCAAGTTTGAACAACCTCTCGTATTTTGTGAGGAGAGCACCACCACGTTCCTCACTACAGGTCCTCCAAAAGATATATATTTTTTATTTGGGCTCTCAAGGGAATGAGAGGTACTTTGTATGAAGATGTGCAGACGTTTACCGATTTAATGCGCAGAAGGTCTTATCTGCTAACTCGCTTTTTTTGTTTGAAATTACTTCTGAGTGGCAACATTTTATATAACCTAATGTAGTATATGTGTCACTACCGTCCGGAAGCAGTAGTGGCGATTAGAGGCAGGGAGAGAGCCAATATATTACGGTTTTATTCCATTTTAGCCGGCTGGATCTAGGAATTATAGCAATTTCAGAGCCCTGTTGTCTTTCCTTTATTTTCTTTATTAACAAACTTATTAGTGGAAATACGCACAAAAGCTCGTTCGTCGCGGCTAACCGATTTGTGTAGCGCCACAGCAAGAAGTGGACACATCGCATGTGCTGTCAGGAAGGGTAGCAGAGGTTATATTATTTTCCACGGTCATGGACACTGAGGTATGATTTACCCGCTTACAACACGCATTCGTCAGTCTGGCAGTCTCTTTGGTGTCTGTTAGTTTAGTCAAATATTAAATGGTTCTTAATTGCATAATCACGCCATGCTTCTATTTAATTGTAATACATGAGTAATATTGTTCCTTTGGTGAAAGATTTATTGTGATGTATTGAATAAAAATCTTAAAAGACTATTATTACCTCACTTAAACTGATAACGTCAACCTTTACCTTTCTGACGAAATTCTCTCAGAGAGAATCAAAAACTTACAATTTTGAAGATGGTTTTTTTTTCAGTTTTGATGTTTAAACCCCTCCCTCCGACCGCTATATCCCACAAACCTGGGTACAATTTTTGTCTGTACATCCCCCCCCCCCCGACCTTCACTT
Organism: Anabrus simplex; assembly: GCF_040414725.1. Taxonomy (NCBI): domain Eukaryota; kingdom Metazoa; phylum Arthropoda; class Insecta; order Orthoptera; family Tettigoniidae; genus Anabrus; species Anabrus simplex. The sequence goes on along the minus strand of NC_090265.1, from coordinate 1,160,987,222 downwards.
ATAATTTCCAATAGCCGCTACTGTCCGGAAGGAGTGGTATGGACTAATGCACGTTATTCTAACTATCGGTAGCATACAATAATGATACATCTCGCCCAGCGTGTTGGATACATCACCAATATGACCATCCGGCCACACGGAGACCGACTATACGACCTCGCGTTTGCTTCTAAGTTGAAAATTGGTATTACCTTACTTCATTTTGAAATGAATCTTAGAATAGTAGTCAATATGCAACGCAGCTGACTGGAACCTGAAACTCTGCCTCTGAGAAGATATAATTGTAATTCCAGCCAAAACATTGGAATTTTCTTTTCCGGAGAGATGGTATTCTATGCGGGGAATTTTCCATATTCAAAATTAATTTACTGTGTGTATGTAACACATATTGAAACCTATCCTGTTATAAAATCTCAAGTTATAATAATTTTGGAGTATTGTGATGAATATGTTTAATCGTACATTACCAGCACCGTGGCTGCGCGAGCAATACCTCGTATCCCACAATGCTCTTTATGCCTATTATTTCCCTTAAGCCTGGCCGTGCCTCCATGGCGACACTTTGATATGCAGTCCACCAGAACAATGTTCGTTGAGACCATTTTCCTATGCAGAGGTGTATAGGAAAATGAACTCTGGTGTACCGTACTGTAGGAATATGAAGTATTTACGCACTTCTGCAGTATCAAACATTTGAGTTTCATTCTCCTTTACACATCAGCAAAGTAAAATGAACACAACGAAATTCTCCTGTTGGATTGCATATACATGTGTGGCTGGGAGGCGTGACAAGTCTTAAGGAGGATAATGGATAGGAACAGCATTGTGTGATACGAAGTATTGCTCGCTCAGCGACGGTATATTACTGGTGTATCTCACTAACTGTCACTTAGTTACTAGTCTCATGTTCCCATGCGTTTGAGCCTGGCTTTATCTGGGATAGGTACCACTTAAAGAAGTTTGAATGCGATAACTTCCAGTGATTGGATTTCAGATCCTTTAAAAACTCTCGCAGGAAACAATTTAGAATTCCCTGCAGCCATTAAGACCGATTCAGGTAGGAAGTAAATCAGAATTATTATTACTTTAATTATTATTACTATTACTATTACTATTACTATTATTATTATTATTATTATTATTATTATTATTATTATTATTATTATTATTATTATTATTATTATTATTATTATTATTGTACCGGGAGGTACACCTCAACGCCGCATATTCAAACTAAGCGCCTTAATGAACTCAACTATCGACCAAAAGTTGAATCTGATACTACATAAATTTGGAACTTAAATCAGAGGATGTCGCTACTGAAATATTAAGTAATTGTGTTATCGTGAAGTTTCCTAAACTGATTGAATTTCTTCTTGTTTTGTTTTGCTATACATCGAGAAGTTTGGACATTATTTCCACATATGTCACTACCAAAAAACTATGATCATGCACTCTGGTGCAAGGTAAAGGAAGTTGTTATTTGAAATAAATTTTATGTTTATAGGTTTTCCCAAGTTTCATTTGTTTTTTATGTAATGCTAGCTTTGCAACACTTCTGTCTCATTCCGCCAGTTTTGAATTTGGCCTATGAAAAATTTCTGTAATTAATTTTCAGCCAATCACGGGCTTCTTGTTCGATTTTGAGGGTAACTTTTGAGTTCAACCAATAAAATTGAAAGGGTGTATCCGGATTAGTCCAGTATCCTCTCGAGCCTTCCCTGAGGGTACATAAACTGCGGCTTTTCTGGCGACCTTGTCAATGGATCGTCGTCTTTCTAAGTGTGTGTGTTTAGCCAGAGGGTGGGGCGTCTCTTTCTCCGGCCGGCAAAACTAGAAGGTAATGGCCACATTTTTCCACATATGTCACTACCAAAAAACTATGATAGATAGAATTTATCTAGATGGAATTTATCTTTCTTGCTGTCTCCGCAAATTTATCCGAGGGGAAGGTCCGAATCTTTAACTATGTAACAAAATTTTCTAAAATGTAAATCTTCTTTCGGCTAATGTAAAATTTCATGAAGTCTCTAACAGGAAATCGGGGATAGAGAGGGAGTTACCCTCTCGAGCTGCCCTTCATCTTGGTTTGAGGTGACTACGATTTCTCAACATTTCGTTCCTGCAATATATTAAAGTGATTTCCATGCGAGACACCTCAGTAGTTTGGGACTAGCCCCAGTTTCATCGGCTGAGAGCCCTGTAGGTTTTTAATATTTCATTATCTGGGAGCGCAGTGTATGCCTCCATTCTGGATGTGTCCGGGGCCATTTATTTAACCTGTTCTTTTTCCGCAAAGGCCAAGTATGTTGGGTACAAGATAACCCTGTGTAAACCTATTTCCATTTGTAATTCGTGCCTTATGAGGCCAGAGTGTGTAAGCTTGTGATGTGATATTGCCTTGAGAGGGCTGTGAGAAATGGAGAGCATGTAAGCTCTTTTCAAAGTTTTGTAATAGTGAAGGGTGCCTCTGGATGGCTCTATATTGTAATTTCTGGAGCAAGTGCTCTTGAATTAGGGTATTTCTGCCCTTGACTCAATTATTCTTCATTTTGTAAATTTCATAAAATTAAGCTTGTAACTCAGAAATCATAAATCGAGGGCTTGAAGCCCAATCGGTAAAAGTCACTAGTTTTGGATTTTCTAAGTCTTGTTTCAAGATTGTTTTTGTACCTTACACATCGTTATGTTCACTAAGTGAAAATTTGTTAAGTTTGTTGTTTTGAAGAAATACAGGCTTCAGTTCAAGTGTTAAATTGATTTTGATATTGTAGACAGACCCATTCACACCAGCATCTTCTTTAACCTCTTTATGTTCCACGGGTACCCCCGTAACAATTATTATTATTATTATTATTATTATTATTATTATTATTAATTGCTGCGGTGAAAGTTAAATACTCCCGGAAATGACTGTTATCCGGGATTGAAGTGCTCTTTGCTTCCGATTTCTAGCAATGATTGTAGCCATTTCGCTCTTCAATGAACTTCAGTTTACACATACATTAAAAGATACAGTTTATCACAAAATGCACGGTGGAACTATTAAGCATGGTCGCTTGCGAGAGAGGTTACTAAAGTATAATATACCGAGGTGAAATTCACCCTGAACTAGGCTTTATGGAGCAGGCTTTTCTTGTAGTTGTACATCCTTGTTACCCGTGCTCATTAAGCTACTGAAGCCTATTTAATATCAATTAAGTAATTTTTGATAATATAAGGGTATTATTTCTTCATGAAGTCTAAACATTTTCAAGTTATTGATAGCCATACCCTCTCGTAAAGTTGTAAAATATTTCGTTCCTAAAGCATATACGTAGAACTATGCACTGATTATTTATCTACATCCCAACACAATGGGATAGTTATGAAATATGATAGTCTTCTGATTGTGATGATAAGTTTATTTTTCAGTAATCACAAAATTATTACTATTTCCTTGCTATACGTACTAAATAGCTAAATGAACAATTGAAATGATCATCCCTGTCATATTCATCTAGGACGTCTGGAAGAAGAGCCATTCGGCACATCATTTACTCCCAAAAAATTTGCTCAATGTAGTTTGGGTACTAGTTGTTCAACTAAGTAACTATTTTTTCACTTAGATTCTTCTACATGGATGAGGTAGTTATATTCAGATAATATTTATAAAAATTACAACTATAGTTTTCAGTTACTTGTTTCTGTGGAATACAACGGTTCCTTTTCTTATTTTCATTCATTTAAATAGGCTTAACATAATCAGTAACGTCTCATAAATATATCGGACTGTAGGAATGTTACGTTTGCGAGACGAATTTACGCACTCCCACAGTATACTGTATTTAAGGATCAGTTTCCTTCACACATTCGCGTAGGAAAATGAACACAACGGACATTATTATCATGGTATGGATGCCCATATGTGGCTGGGAGGCGTGACCAGTCTTAAGGAAAATAATGGATGGGAAGAGCATTGTGAGATATAACCTTTTGTCCGAACAGCGACGAAATATCCTTATTCATGCCGATAGGAACAATTTAAAGCCTAGGCGTCACGACTGTTAGATTGCATGTATCATTCACTTTTCTATTGTTTTATTGTTCATTGGCATCTGCGGGTTTCGAAGGATATAGCTGAACCTGACAAAATCGGGGTTTTCAAAAGTTAAAGATAATGTAAAATAATTTCCTTATTATTACTTTGGGAGGTACACGATACAAAATCTTCCGAGTTTCTCTACTTTGCGAGGCAATTGATCATCTGTTAATTGCCAGAGTTAGAAAAAGAGCTGCGTAACAATGGAGGGATGCGAGACTCACGTAGAGGAGTTCACGATGTAAGATGTATAAAGTTTCTGCAAGATGTATAAAGTTCCTATATTTCGGCACTACCACGTTTATATATCGGTGTTATTTATTGACGTCGGGTTTTCTTCCTCTCACGCATTCGATCTTCCAACGGAAATTGTTCTTCCTTGTTCACATGGCGCTGTCGGGCAGATTGAACTCAGGAAATAAACCAAGAACGGCGGAAGGAAAGAGTGGAACGCAATTTCGCACATCAAACGCTGAATGGGGTCTTGCTCTCCTTCGGAGATGGCTTCATGCCAATGTGTCATCGACTCCATAACCGAGGAGAATGTACAGAGAAGTGGATATCAATCTTACATCAAAGTTCTTCGTTATTACAAAGAAAATTAGCGTGCATTCCCCTAACCAAAACACCTCATATTTTAATTCCGGCTAATTCTTGGGTTTAAATCTCCTGGTTGTTTATCACAATGTCTAAAATCCTTATATGCGAAGTTATTATGACAATAACAATGTAAAAAACGCATAGTGTCGAAGTAGCCTGTTTACTTCTTTGTTCCTTCGTTTCTTGGTCACTTCAATATTTCAGTCGAGGAATGGGAGCTTGAATCAAGTTCATTGAGCATCGTGAGTTCATCTGAGGAACTGGCTGGTAAACTGCAACTGAAGAGGTCAATAAAATGAGTGATACAGTTGAGGTTGTAGCATACTCACCACGTGACACCACCATGTCTGCAGCACATTTAGCCAGTAGCTTTTATTGGCCTGTATTAGCAGTTTTCAAGGTAAAATATCACATCCCTATGTTTCTGATTCAACATTAAATGAAGATCCTGGAACTATCATAACAATATCAACAGTTATGGAAAACTATGACCGTGGTGTGTTAAGGAGAACGAACCTTAAATATCGTGTGTTGTAGGAGTGCGTAAATATGTGACGCAAACACACATTTCTATAGTTAGGTACGTTAAAGTTGATTGTCCTTTACACGTATGCATATAAAAAGAACACAACGAAAATTGTTCTGATGGACAGTATATCCACATGTTCCTCGGAGGCGTGATCAATCTTAAGAAAAATAATGGATAGGAAGAGCATTGTGACATATGAGGTTTTGTTTCTTCAACGACGTTATGACGGCTCAGTGACTATGTAAAAATAGCAGTTTGTTGAGAAATCCTATCTAAATTCGGACTGTAATATTTGGTAGCAGAAGAAACCTTAACTTTGTAATCATTAGACGTGTAACACTAATTATATTATATAATTCTGTCATGCCATATTGTACGTCGGAAAATATCACTAGGACATCCTAGTCGTCCCCCCTCTCCCAAGTCAGATGTTGATGTACAGTCTATCAGAACAGTTATCATTGAGTTCACTTTCCTATGCTCATGTGTAAAGGAAAATTAACCTTAAATTCATCACTCTCTAGAAGTGGGTAAATATGTCGGCAAACATACATTCCAACCGTACGGTACAGTAAGGTTCATTTTTCTTTACAGGTTACCATAGAAAAATGAACACAACTAAATTTGTTCTGATGAACTGGATATCAATATATTGCTGGAAGGCATTACCACTTAAGGAAAATAATGGATGGGAAGATCATTGTCACATTCGCGAGTTTGGCCTAGGAGTGACGATATCATTTCATTTGTAAGTCATTAATCATTGCTTCAGGAGACTGCGACAGGCTTCGAAAGCCGACACAACTCCTATCCTCGCAGCTGGATGGGGCTGAATTCATTTCTTTCCTGACCCAGTCGAATATCTGGAAACAGGCCGTGGAATCTCAATAATAAAGATGAGCGGAATAACAACACAACTTGTCTTTGCGGAGTAGGTGATAGATAGTTGGATGCTATCAGGAACACACAGAACCAGATGTCAAAGATGACTAAGAGAAGAGATCAACAGTATTGCGTGAAGTGTTTCTGGAGAGATAAACCTTAAGGGATTATATTGTCGTTGAAAAAACAAAACCTCTTATTACACAATGCTCATCCTATTCATTATTTTCCTTAGACTGTTCACGCCTCCAAGCCACAAATGGATATGCAGTCCATCAGAACAATTTTCGTTGTGCTTATTTTCGTTTGCATGGGTGTATGTTCTGTGGTGTAGTGGTTAGCGTGATTAGCTGCCACTCTCGGAGGCCCGGGTTCGATTCCCCGCTCTGCCACGAAATTTGAAAAGTGCTGTCATTTCTTAATGGATGCAGTACTTTTGCATCCATCTCTTGGCACAGGCCAGAGTAAAGTGTAGCTTCCACCGAAGTCCCAGTCAACATCCATGGCTGTGACAATATGGAAGTTCCTGGGGGTATGGGTAGTGCTGAGTAATAACATTCGGAGCATGACTAGTGCATCTGAGTGTTATGAAAGGTGCTGCTCATAGGGTCAGTCGTGCTGCAATAGTACTTTCTGACCCAGTGAGGAAAGCAATGGCAAACTACCTCACTCCTCATCTTGTCTAGTAGGCCTCATTTTGGTGCTGCCATTGGTTTTTTAGGGTTTCCTTATAACCGCATAATCTTTGGTGGTGCTATTTGAGGATCCAACCAGCCTCTGGGCTGATGACCTAACAGACAGACAGTACTAGGGTTGTAACGGGCTCCACTCAGCCTAGGGAGGTCAACTGAGTAGAGGTGGGTTCGATTCCCACCTCATCCATCCTGGAAGTGGTTTACCGTGGTTTCCCACTTCTCCTCCAGGCAAATGGCGGGATGGTATCTAAAGGCCACGGCCGCTTCCTTCCCTCTTCCTTGTCTACCCCTTCCAATCTTTCCATCCCCCCGCAAGGCCCCTGTTCACCATAGCAGGTGAGGCCGCCTGGGCGAGGTACTGGACATTCTCCCCAGTTGTATCCCCCGACCAAAAGTCTGAAGCTCCCGGACACTGCCCTTGAGGCGGTAGAGGTGGGATCCCTCACTGAGTACGAAGAAAAAGCTGACCCTGGAGGGTAAACAGATGATGATGATGATGATGATGATGATGATGATGGGTGTATGTTTGTGTGACGTATTCACACATTCATAAATTACCCTGTATTTAAGGATCATTTTCCTTTACACTTTCGCATAGGAAGTTGAACACAACAAACATTCTTATGATGGGCAGCTTAACCATACGTAGCTGCGAGGCGTGGCAATTCATAAGGAAAATAATGGTTAGGAAGAGCATTGTGATGTAAGAGGTATTTTTCTTCACCGACGATATACTGTCTTCTGAGTAACAACCACACACGACATGAGATTTAAGTTGTCACTTTTCCATCTGTGTCTTTCTAGCAACTGGTATCTGTCCATTCACATATCGTCGCTGGAAAGGTAAAAGGTTGTATTCCACAAAGCTCTTCCTATCAATTATTCTCCTTAAGACTGGTCACGCCTCCCAGCCACGTATGGATATGCAGTCCATCAGAACAAATTTTGTTGTGTTCATTTTCCTATGCCCATGTGTAAAGGAAAATGAACCTTACAGTACCGTCCTGTAGGAATGTACGTTTGCATTACGTATTTACGCACTCCTAGTGTACAATGCACGTAAGGTTCATTTTCGTTTAGTCGTCGACATAGGAAAACGAACACAATGGACATTGTTCTGAAGGACTGCGTATCCATATGTGGCTAGGAGGCGTGACCAGTCTTAAGGAGAATAATTGATAGGAACAGCTTTGTGGAATACAACCTTTTACCATTCCAGCGACGATATTATCTAGAAATTCCTGGAAATTCCTCATGATAGTCCGTTCAAGAACCTTTCCAACCCCTTTCTATTAAGCCATCGGTTTGTAATGGTCCGCAAATATATTGAAATAGCCTGTCCATTAATTCCTTTCCAATAATTTGTAAAAGCAATGGTCATAACTCTCGTTTTGAAACAATGCAATTAAGGCGGTATTGTAGCTTTTACCTTTCTGAATGAAATATATGAACATCAGCTTATTTTAATGACCTGTCAACCATACAGTAGCTAAGGTTAGCACACCAAATTTCAAATAACAATAAAATACATAGATTTTCTGCCAGGCAAAACAGTTCTTTTTCCTTCACTACACGACAATTTTAATCGGCTAAAGGACATTGAACGGTTATTTGGATTTTTATATTAATCAGTTAATCGGATCGATTAATCGATTAAATTGACAGCTCTATTAATAATTCTAATTCTATTACTAAAACTACTACCATTAATAATAATAATAATACTAATAATAATAATAATAATATGAACCCATCTGGCCTCTACAGAAATTTTGAAATGATGTAGTTAAGGGAATTGTATGCCAATTTATGCATTCCATCTAACTCTAACAGAACAACGAGAAAGTGGTATTCAGAGGGGTAGAATTTTTTAATTTATTTGTTGAGTAAACACCAAACTACCTCTGCCGGGCCTGAATCCACGATTTTGGGATCAGAGGCCGACTGATCAACAGAGGGAGTTGTTGGGTGGAAGGACCATGGGACACTTCTCTCTGCGGATACCGTTTGGCATGTCTACTACCATTTCAATATGCCCAGAATTGCAACTGATGCATCCTATATTTTAAAGTCCTTCATCACATAGTTAGTAACAGCACAGTGAATTATACCGTTTCTTCTACACAGTATCGGGCTTCTATGATACTAAAGTGAAGCCAGTTAGTTAAGCATATCATTGCTGAACGAGCAAGCCCACGTATCTGACTATACTCTCCCTATTCATTATTTTCGTTAAGATTGGTCCCGTTTCCCAGCCCGGTATGGATGTGCTGCCCATCAGAACAATTTCCGTCGTGTTCATTTTGGTATGCTAGTGTATAAGGGAAAGTGAACCTTATATTTATACAGTACTAGCTGATGAACCCGTGCTTCGCTACGGAATTCTCAGAAAGGCTGACTGTGGTTTTCCCAATTGAATTCAACATGACGTCAGTAAGAAGTAGTGATTAAAAGCAAGGTTGTCATATAAGATACTCGATCAAATGAAAAACCGCACATTTTCTCACTTTCAGCAAACAGTATCATGGTGCCGATGTAACAGTCCAAAGTTCTAGAACTGGAAATTCCTCATAAAACAATAATCACTCCCACATTCCAGAGCTGTAATGACCAGGCCGCAGACACTGCTCTGCCCGTACTCCGTTATATGTGCACACTATTCATTCTAATCAGGACCTCAGAGTAGGAATTGAATAGCTGGAATGCTATGACGAACCAGTGTGTTACGTGCCACTAGTATCAGAAAATCTATAAACCAGAGGTAAAGAATGGCATGGTAAAGAAGACAGAAGTCTAACTCCCCAACTACTTCGCTACTTCCCATCAATATTCAGGCAGGCTGTTGTACTCGGTACGCAACATAACGCAAAAACGTTTCAAGAAGCAGTACGTGAGGCCCATCTAAAAAAACTCTGTACTATTTTATGTAGAGCGGAGTCCAATACTTTAGTCATATTTATGAAATGTTACTGTAATGTACAAACCGTAGCCACTTCTACATCTGCCGGTAAAGAATTGCACACCTGATTGGTACAGTAGGCCACTTTTTTTTATAGAAAGGGGTGGTCACGATATCATAGAAAACGTGATAGGGATATTTACAAACATGTCAATTTACCGCCATTTTGTATAGTCTCATCACATTAAAAATGATAGAAACGTGTTTTTCACGGTATTTTATTGTCTACGACACGCAAATGCTGTACAGTAGATGTGATACCTTATGGTGTGCAATGACAACCATTAGAGCGGTCAATAAGGGCATAAAACTGGACCATAAGGCTGTAACACATCAGTAACATTTCGAAGCGAGAACTTTCGCTCTCGTCGTGAATACAGAGTTGTAAGAGCTGGACGTTCGCGCAGGAAGTATCTGCGCGGAAAAAGGCAAGTTTGATGCACATGGATGACCTACATGGAGCGATGAAAGCTCCAAACTGTTTTGATTAATAGCAAAGCAAAGTCAGCTCCGTACAGGCCATGAAGGCCCTTGGAGGAGTGGAAGGTAAAGGCTTCCACCATTCTTAACCTCGGCACGTGATGGGGTAGAGTGGTTAGCTCTACGCTCGGCCGCCTTTGCCCCAGGAATTAACCTGGTACTCATTTTTGGTGTAGGCTGAGTGAACCTCAGGGCCATATGCACCTCCGGAAGTGGAAATCTCGTTTCTTAAATTTTACGACTTCCTGATCGGGATTCGAACCCACGTCCTTCCGGGCGAACCGAGCACGCCTGTAGCGCCTCGGACAGGCAGCCCCGTTTTTGATTTATGCCTTTCTTAATTTTCATTTCGTTCTCTTTTAGGTATCCGTTACGAAGACTTGACATTTCTCAAATCTCAGATATTATTCTAAGGAAGTTATAATAAATGAACTTAATAAACATAATAGTAATAAAACATCATAATAAGCACTGACTATGGAAAATGCACCTGAAACATTGTTCTGGACTTATTCAACCAAGTAATAGATACATACTCTATGCGTGGGGAATAGTTGCAACTATTTGGGCTTAAGCGAGACATGATTCTTTAGCATACTGCGGTGTTTGCAGCAAGGTAAACCTGTCTCCACATTTGAGTTCAGTACTTGCAACATACAAGATCAGTTTCGAAGCAATAGCCTAGATTGTTCCATTAGTACAGGTTTACGAGACCTACTGTTACCCGCCTGGAGTGGCTGCGTGGTAGTAATCGCTGCTAGAATGTGACTTTTTTCCCAGGGATTCAGAGTTCGTGTCTATTCACAAGCTTCCTAATTTTACTTTTATATTATAATCGTAAGGGCATTCGTAATTAAGGTTTAACTTCCATAAGTATCAAAAGGTCCGCCATTGTGGTGTTGTGGTTAGTGTGATTAGCTGCCACCCCCAATGACCCGGGTTCGATTTCCGGATCTGCCACGAAATTTGTAAAGTGGTACGAGGGTTGGAACGGGGTCCACTCAGCTTCGGGAGGTCAATTGCGTAGAGGTGGATTCGATTCCCACCTCAGCCATCCTGGAAGTATTTGCCGCGACCGCTTCCTACCCTTTTCCTTGTCTATCCATCCCAATCCTCTCATCACCCCGCAACGCCCCTGTTCAGCATAGCAGGTGATGCAGCCTGGGCGAGGTACTGGTCATACTCCCCAGTTGTATCCCCCAAACCAGAGTCTGAAGCTACAGGACACTGCCCTTGAGGTGAGTCCGAGGGAAAAAATGACCCTGGAGGGTAAACAGATAAAGAAGCATCAAAAGTCATTTTTCACCTTTACAAAGAAAACATACATTCGGTCGTTCTATCTTTCTTCCTTTCTTAATTAATTTACCATCCATGGTTGGATTTTCCCCGGACTCAGCGAGGGATCCTATTTTACCGACTCAAGAGCAGTGTCCTGGAGCGTGAGACTTTGAATAAGGGGAATACAACTTGGGAGGAGGAGCAGTACCTCCCCCAGGTGGCTTCGCCTGCTATGCTGAACAAGGGCCTTGTGGGGAGTTGGAAGAGATGAAGGGATAGGCAAAGAGGAAGGAAGGAAGGAAGGAAGGATGCAGCCATGTCCTTAAATTAGGGACCATCACAGCACTTGCCTGGAGGAAAAGTGGGGAACCACGGAAAACCAATTCGAGGATTGCTGGGGTGGGAATCGAACCCCCTCTACACAGTTGGACTGCCGAGACTGAGTGGACCCCGTTCCAGTCCTCGTACCACGTTTCAAATTTCGTGGCAGAGCCGGAATCGAACCCGGGCCTCCGGGGGAGGGCAGCTAATCACACATATCGCTACGCCACTGAGGCGGACAGAAAGCATACACAAGAAAGGAATAATATCATGCGACTTTCACATGGCAAACGGCTACAACGAATGAAGCGCACTAGGTAACTGGACCACATCCCTTCGAAGGAAATCCCACCGGAAGATGGCTTTTTCACTTAATTCGTGAATACCTCCCGCTCTTATTGGAGGTTGTGCTCCTTATTACACGCTTAGGGATGTGGTTTTAGCCGGACGGAGCTCCTCCAAACTGGTCATTGAACTACGGAACCAATTGCATAGGGCATGTCCTGGACGATGGATTATACGACGGGGTCCAGTCACATGGCTGGCTAGACCTCCTGACCTTATTCCTCTAAATATGTTCCTCTGGGGTTATTTAAAGGAAAGAGTCTCTGAACAGGAGCCAGAGAGCCCGAATCATTTATGGCGGGCTCACCACTGAAGCCCGCAGCCAGGTTCCACCACATATGTTGCAGCAAGCAAGAATGTCTCTCCTCCACCGTGCTGAGATTTGCATTAACGAAGGAGGTGGGTATTTTGAATACTTACTTCATTAATCGAATGGCCATGCACAAGACTCTTGCATCTCTCTCGGTAATAGCTTACTTTACTGCAAATAGCTCTCGTAAAGGCTACTTAAAAACAAACATAGCAGAGTACATGCAATCTGAGAACTGTTCATGATTTTGATTTGTCTTCAAGAGCGCGACTAAGGCCACGCCCGGTTCCTTCCAACTCCTAGGCCTTTCCTATCCCATCATTGGCATAAGACCTATCTGTGTCGGTGCGACGTAAAACCACTATAAAAAAAGTAGCGCGACTCACGCGAACATTAACAAAGAAATAAAAGTATCCATGCTACATCGGAGTCGAACCTCCCACTAACGAGCACCGGTTTCCTCCTCTAACTTTTACCACGCTTGGCTGTCACGAATTTTCATTTGCCGACGGTATATCAATACTACTTCTAGTCAATCAGCCATCATATTCTCTCCACATGACGTTTCTGTGATACAAAATATTCACGATTCTTTACTATCATTCGGTATTTTATCATTAAAATTGATTTCGTTGACACGAATAAACAAATTACCGAAAGCTAGTAAGACCAAACATTGCTGTGAGTAGCCAAGGTTAATATTTTTAGGTTAGGCTATAATCTGCGCGTTGCAAAGAATAAGTGAATAGGGGCAGCTGTACCACGCGGTATATTGTAAACCTTCACATTTACTTTTCTTCCGACTCTGTGATATTAACGCATATTATAAAATTATTTATAGCTTAGATTGTAGTTCCTTAATCCCAGACTTTACAAACCAATTTACATTACAATCCGTTTACCCATTTTCTCGAGGCTCGGTGCTGATATGGACTTAGCAACAAATATCTAAATTCATGAATATCTCTGTTATGATAGCCGGTACGGTAACAATGTATAAGACATAAATGATCGGAAATTTAATACTGCATGAAATCATAAATATTCCTGACAACATGCAAGGTGGATAAGACGTCGGCGAAGAAACATTACTTCGTATATCACAACGCACTTCCCATCAATTATTTCTCTTAAGGCTGGTCACGCCTCCCACACACATGTGGATATACAGTCCATCAGGACGAAGTTTATTGTGTTCACTTTTCTATGCGAAGGTGTAAAAGAAAGTGATCCGAAAGTAGAGTACACTGTAGAAATGCATAATTTTGTCATGCAAACATACATTCCTACAGTTCGTTACCGTAAGGTCCATTTTCCTTTACACATAAGCATAAGAAAATGAATAGAACGGGAAGTGTTCTCATGGACTGGAAATTCGTACGTGTCTGGGAGGCGTGACCAGTATTAAGGAAAATAATGGATAAGAAGAGCATTGTGACGTACAAGGTTTTGTTCCTTTCAAAACGAAATGATTCATTTGTGTGACTGAAACCTGAGATAGGCGAATATTCATTCCAGATAACATTAACTGTATCTTTAAATATATCATTCAATCGAAACGAAGCATTCATTGTTGCATGCTTAATCATGAAGGTTGATGACAACATTAGGGCTTTGGAGGTCAATATCAATGTTGTTGATGAAATTTTGCTGAGTGAAACTCGTCCATAAAAGAAATCGACAAACTTTCTTAATTGACAAAATATAGTATACGCCTAAATGAGTAATGAATGAAATTACACCAGGTAGAAAATGTTCATCTCTTCTTCCGGAATTGTGAACAGATGTTTCAATGCAGTGAACACGTTACCAATGCAATTATCCGCTGTGTGTTCAGCGCTCCTATGTGCAATAAGTTGCACGGAGTGGTGCAAGTTCGAGATTTAAAATAAAAGCTCACGAAAAGAAGCATAGGTCCATTTGTTATCATTTGCGAGAATTGTGGTATGTTTTAGGTTATTTTTAATTCTGTAACTGCTAGTCGGGTGCCTGTTCCTAGAATACCTTCAGAGTTTAAAATTCTTAAAAACATTATTTTGCAATCTGTTAATACATTTAATAAGGAAGGGAAGCATTCCTGATGGTGTGAGGCATTATAAAATTTATATGGAGGTGCTACTTTCTGATTCCTAGAGAGAGCATATTTAAACACAAACAGGGTAGATGCCATGATTTTTGAACAAACATGAGGAGTTACTTCATCTGCAAAAATATCTTGCCACAAAGTTTCTCACTAGCAGAAGAATACAACCTATTGGAACTCTTGTCATTTATGTTATAGACTACTGTGGGTTAAGGTCCGTATGGATTCTAATTTATTCTTGCATATAAATCCACTCCACAATCATCACAATGAAGAAGATCCGCAGTTGAGTATATCTCTGCCTTACCCGCAAAGCAGTGAATGTATGAAAGTGTGAGAGAGCAGTGAAAAGCAGAACGATAGGAGATGTAAGACGCAGGGAGTGGACATGTGGGACAGAACGATATCGTCGCTGCCGTTACAAAACCTCCTATGTGAAATATTTTAGCTTAGAACTTGGGCCGGTAAGGTTTTGTCATCTAAGGTGCAATATTGTGTAAATATTGTCAAGGCATTCTCGGTCTTCATAATGTATGTTCTGCGGTTCAGTATATCTCCAACATATTATCACATAGGATGTTTTATCCCAGGAACGACGAAATGCTATTTATGAACTACTGTAATACTCTGTCATCGTTAAGATTTCTAGGAAGAACTACACTATATAGCCGGTATGCCGGTCACCTTCCTTGCTCATCGGAAAGTTAAAGGGAAGTCCTGGACAGACAGCTAGACAGAAACTGTCAAGGATTATGTACATGAGCAGTACCAGCACGAGAAGAGTTGAACACTTGGCTAGGAAAGTCGTGTTACATCCCTGCTACTGATCGCCTACATGAGCTAAACGGAAAAGCGTAAGGTGCGTACTGTGGTAGATTTCCGTAAATCACGTGGGCAAGTGGAAACTGAAAACTAAAACATAGGTTGTTACAAGAAGGGATCTTAGTTTTTTCTATTTGCTTTACTTCGCACCGACACAGATACGTCTTATGCCGACGATGGCATAGGAAAGGCCTAGGAACGGGAAGGAAGTGACAGTGGCCTTAATTAAGGTATAGTACAAGCTAGAGTAAATAGAATAGTGGTGTGCAGCTGAAATAGGCTATTTTACTGATGTATTTCACCTCAAAGAAATTAATCTCTGGAGACTTTTCAAATTAGAAAAATCAATAAAAAATGACTTCGTGTGACTTAATGGATATGATTGTTAATTTGAGAGGAAAGTAGCACATAGAGCAGTGTGAGTGTGTCAACAACTCAAAAATTAATTGAATGTTGCTGGTAAACCTACGATGAATTCTGTGACAGAAATAGGTGCCATTACGTAAAACTGCCCTACCGCATCATTTTACACCTTTTCCCGTACTTTTTTTTAATCTATAGCTGTTTCCCTAGTTTTCTCATATTTTCTAAGTTTTATTCAGTTTCATTTGCTGAGAATTTTTCAAAACTTTTCTAAATTATACTTCATATATAAGAAATTGCAAGAAAATATGGTTCATCTTTCGAATAAAATTTGGTGATTATAATAAAAATAACAGCAATAATAATAATAATAATAATAATAATAATAATAATAATAATAAAGTATTTTTTAAATTTCTGGCTGTCACCACTACAGGTCTTGGTTCATCCATTGGAGGCAATAAATTATGATCAGAAATTTCCATAAAACTTTAATATAATCACACTAAATGTTTTCAGAATAATTGCTTTCATAGTTTCGTTAGCAAGCAATGACTGTTATGATGTGCAGTCTTTCATTTGTGACATGGGGTTTGTAACTTGTGCGGTCAAAAGCTGTGTCGACCAGATGACTGTCATGTGGCAGCAAGGTGGTTGACGGTGACCACCAAAATTAATTAATATTCACGGTGTTGAGGACTCGTCAGCGCTCATTTTCATTGTCAGGCTAATTAATTATACATTATTTGGAGTAGCATCTGTAGTAGGAACAGGGAGACAGCCGGGAAATTAATCACACGAAAAGCAATTTAAGATAAAGAAATGAACAAATATGCAATATATGCATGCGAATGAAAAGAGAATTGCGCAGAATGGGTATCAGTTGATTGGATACGTCACGAAGGTTCATTCAAATATAATTACATGGAGAAGATTTAAATACCTGCTAAATTACTTGGAATATAATTAAACCCTCCAACATTAAATGCATTATCCTTCAGATAACGTGGCTTCCTTTTTCTTTTGTTCAGCATATCGCCGCTGAAGGAAAAATATATCGTATGTCACAATGCTCTTCCTAACCATTATTTACCTTAAGACTTGTGACGCCTCCCAGATAAGTATGGATAATCTGTCCGTCAGTACAATGTTCGTTGTGTTAATTTTCATATGTGAAGATATAAATGAAAATGAACATTAAGTACAGTATATTGTAGGATTGCGTAAATACGTCACCGAAAACATACATTCCTAGAGTACGGCACGGTAAGGTTCATTTTACATTACACATCCAGACAGGAATGTACACAACGAAAATTGCTCTGATGGACTGCATATTCATATGTGGCTGGAAGGCGTGACCAGTCTTAAGAGAAATAATGGACAGGAAAATAATTGTGATATACGAAGTTTTGTTTATTAAACGGCGATGTGGCTCTTAGTTTAGGGAATGTCCGAGGGCGTGTTCGGCTCACCATTTCTCTAGCTGCTTCTCCCAGTACACCACTTGGGGAAGAGCTGCATGTACCGCTGTGTGATGGTGTTGTCTGTAGGTGTAGGTGGAATTGTACGGGCTAGGAATGTGAGGGAACCGGAGATAGCCTTCAAAATAGTATCATCCCGGCATTTGCCTGGAGGTGAAATAGGAAACGAAGTAAAACTCTTTGGAGGATGGACGATCGGGGATCCGAACCCACCCGTCTCCCACGTATAGAGCTAGCAACCATAACAGACCGTGCCGCAACCCAATGAGCTAATATATTCGGCTTTGGAGGTATGATAATCCCACTGTATAACGTTTAGATAAACCATCATCACCATTACTGATATCCATATATCGATGGCCTAATTAGAAAATCTCCTATATCCCAATGACCTTCCTACCCATTATTTACCTTAAGACTAGTCACGTCTTCCAGCTACATATGGATATGTAATCCATCAGAACAATTTTCGTTGAGTTCGCTTTCCTATGCCTATGAGGAAAGGAAAATGAACCTTACAGTACTGTATTGCATGTTTGTGTGACGTATTTACGCACTCCTACATCATAATGCATTTGTAGTTCATTTTCCATTACACATTAGCATAGGAAAATGAACACAACGAAAATTGTTCTGATGGACTACATGTCCGTATGCGGCTCGGAGGCGTAACCAGTCTTAAGGGAAATAATGGATAGGATCGGCATTGCGAGGTACGGGGTTTTCTAATTAAGCCATCGATATTTAATGATCGCTTTGAGTAATTCAGTCTAATGACTGGTTTTCGCCTACGATGAGTCTTCTCCAACTGGTTCGATTATGCGTGGTACGTTTAGCTTTTGCTGAGCTCCTGCACCCTGAGTTCCCAAGAAGTATCATTCATGGTCTTTCACGATGGCGTTTCCCTTGTATTTTTCCTTCCAAAATTTCTATGTCGAAGACTTTGTTCCATTCAAGGAAGTTGTCTCTTCCTAATCTGACTCAATAATAGAGATAATAGTTCTGTAATTGTACGCAAAAGGTCGTAATCTCTCACCTGCCCTTAACGTATACGAATTACGTCCAGCTCAAGATGGTGGCGTTAAACTCAATGAACCACTTACAGCATTTGAAATGGGAGAACAGTGAACGTGACAGCGGCCGTGGTTTAATGTTACTATTGCAGGCCATTTAACAAGAAGAATGGTGCCATTGCGTCGCGCACAGCAGCGCAGCCCTCAGCCGTAATGATGGTGGGGCGGGCAGGAAATAAGGACAGTTTAATTGAAAGCGCTAAGCACTAGACCATGAGTTATTACTGTACTCATTTCTGCATTGATTCAGATCAAAAGAACACTCGACGTACTTGACTATTAATTTGTACTTCTGTCACACAAATAATTTTTTCGAAATAAAGGAAGAGTTGGTGATAATTTAATAATAAACCCACAGCCTGTTTCCATTCATTTAACCGGGTAAGGAAGAAGACCCCATCTAGTGGCGAGGAGATAATAATAACAATAATAATTGTTCCGAGGTATCTGTGGAACAGCAGAGGTGAAAGAAGGTGCGGGGGTGAACAGGTCTCCGAATACGAAATTAAAGTTAAGATAAAATTTAACAAGGTTATATTTTCTTAGCAAAATCAAGAAATAACAAGAATGGCAGGTACAGAGTAGCAAGGTAACAAATGTACAATTACAGTATTCACAGGGTTTGGGCTTCGAGCCCCGGACTCACAATTCTTGAGCAATTAGCCCAACTTTACGATATACACATTTCAACAAAAGGGCAGAAGACCCCTATCATGCCCAGGAGCACTTGCTCCCAATTACACAGTAAAGCCTCCTCGAGGCGGGCAGGAAAAACATTTTTTTTAGAAAGAGCAATCTGCTCTTAAGTACGAGCCTATCCAAGGCCACACCAAACTCCACTTCCAAGTTGTCCTCCAAGGACATGGAAACAGGTGTAAAATAATCAACCTACTGAGGCCTATTAAGTAAAGAAAGGTTAATTACGTGGCCTCTAAAATACCAACTTGAGAGGAGGCGTTCTTGCACTCCTAACACATTTTATATAAAACCTACTTGGCACTAGGCCTTTACTGCAAGGGCTAATCCCATACTAAAGAGGTGACTTTTAAAAGGAAACAATTTACGTTACGTTAAGGAAGAAACGGTTGTGAAAAATAAGTTCACCTCAATGCAATATGAGTGGGAGCTCGAGAGGGTTAAGCACTCTCTATCCCAATATGTAGTTAAAACAGAAAGAATTGACACCGAGTGTCTTTACATTTTTAAAGGAAAGGTACATGGAAAAGGCTTCGGACCTGCCCCGAGAGTTAAACTGCTGAGCTAGCAAGAAAAGAAGTTATTATAAGGCCATTACCTTGTGGATGAACTGCTGCCCGAAGAAAGAGGCGCTTCCCGTCCCCTGCTACGTACTTTACACACTGAAAGATGTTACTCTAGTGGCGCGGAGACCAGAAAATCAGCAGTTTATATACTCTCGCGGAAAGTTCAAGGCGTTTAAGGAATGAGAACACCCTCCCACAAGAATTTTATTGGCTAGGGTTAAGCAACATATCCAAGTTGGAGAAGATACTGTGCCCTACTGGACTCTGAAGTTCCGGCCAGGCGAAAGCCGGTCTCGAACCCAGAGTACGGTAGTGAAAGAACTCTCACAAACGTGAGCTGGTGCACATAGTCTTACCTGAACACACTCCTCTTCACTCAGCCGACACAGCAATCTTCTCAGGGATAACATGGGTATAACGGGGCAACAAAAGATAAACAAGAGGATATGTGACAAATCAGGTAAGATTCGGCTAAATTAAAAATAAAATAAAAACTAAAAATATCTAACAGAAAAGACCGCTGCATTCAAAGTTTAACAAATAGGGATTTATTACATAAATTTGAATTATTTACAAAGGATAGAGCTTTTCATTATGACAGGGTAAAATAACGCTGAGCCGATGACAACCAGTTCACTGCCTTGACGAAAATAAGTGAGCTGCAACAAGCATGTTACAATAGTGTGAGTAACGAAGTTTGGAAAGATGGATATTCACTTAACTACTCATAAACAGGAATTCCCATAACAATTTACAATGCCTCGCGCCGTCGAACCCCGGTGCAAACAAAAATCACCACAAAATGTACAATGACCTGACTCGGTCACGAACCCTAGTCCCATGACGAGTAAGGCGTCAAAGATACCAATGCAACCAAAATAAAAAGGACACAATCAACATATACACGCGTGTAAGTATCAAACGGGCCAGTGTTAAAATCATACGTAAAACAAATAGGACATAAAACAAATCTCTCTCTGCTTTCAAAACATGAAGGTCGTTTCTTCCCCTCCCGGCATACTTGACACACTGCAGACTACCAACACACAAGCCTGTGACGTCAAGCTCAATGACCTCCACCCTCACCACTCCACTTGCGGCAGTCCCCTAATTTATGAGCTCAAACGGGGCGACAGGCTAAAGTCTTGCCTTTCAAAGAAACATCTCACGTAATCTGCTGCCACAGCCCTCTTTTAAATATACCTGGGCTATCTGCCCTCGTATTAATAACTTCAGCAGTCTCGCAAATCTTACTTATGCCTCTCATGGGCTCAATCCTGGTGCTACAAAAACACTAATCATGAAGCAATAGTCACATTGCCATACTAGACATCTCCAAATATATTCAATAAACTCTCAAATGTGCTGGGCTCTCTCATATCAATCGCAAATCTTAATTCTGCCTATCAAGGGCTCATATCTCTTAAATCTACGGACTCGCTCGTTCTATTAGTGGATCTGGGTGAATTACTGGTCACGTCTTGGTCACAACTATACACATCTACGTCTGCAGAAATAAATGCCTAAATGCGATCTAATAAACGTACCTATCTGTAGACTAATCTCCTATGACCACAGGAGTTCGATCAGACCCTTATAAACAAACGTACGTCAAAATAACACAATCAAAATGAAATATAAACACGCTAACAAGGACTCTACGAATAACATCTACCTTAATGTACGGGGTTCGAGTTTGAGGCCTAGCTCTAAATTACAAGGAAAATTGTCCTACCATAACTAATCTGACTGACGGCCCCCATATTCCTATCTAAATTTAAATGACATGCTTGAAACAGAATTGGAAAGCTCTGACCTTATCGATGACATGACGGAGCGGCCATCCCAGTGGACCACTGAATCTACCACCACATGATAGACTGCGGGGCTGGCATCAGATACTGTTGACCACTTGGAGACATTCTTTCTTGTGTTGCGTCTTCGTATAGCTCCCTCTGTAGTTGGAAGGTGTCCCCTTCGACGTTGCGCTGATCAGGTGCTCCCAACGTTCCTGGATCGATGCCCGTTGTCGTGTTGGCTTCAGCTCCTGGTTGTGGCTTCCTTGCAATGGTGATGTCAAACACTCGTTCTGACTTGATGCTGGGGTAACTGAAAATAAATTCATATATTACAGACTGTCCAAATTCGATGCCGGTCTCCACTACTATCGTGTCTCACACGTCACATTAACCAAGTCTCGTTCAGAGTTTTAACCTGGTACACAATAGTTTCTTCACTCCTCTCCGTCACTGTTCTTTCACCCTATCACACGGACAACATATAGTTTCAGAATTCCTAACCTGAGCCAATATTAATTCTAGCCTTTCGTCAGTAATACCTTGACCTCATAGAAATATGAAGCTACTAGTTCATTAGTCTCTTATAAGCAGTACCTCATCTCCCCATAGCATATTCTCACAGGTAAAATCTTAAATTCAGCTGAATATTCAAGTTGATTACTTACTTCCTTGCAGAAATAGCAGTACGGGTAGTAGGTGTAGCTCGAAGACAAAGCGTTGTTCTCAGTACCAACACGCAGTATGACGACTCGTTCAAGCAGCCTTTTGGTCCAAGAATGACCCTGATATGCCCGGCGGCCTTAATTTATAATTCCGGATAGCGTCATCAAGCCGCTTGACTGCGTGCAATCTTAGCGCGCCCGGGAAGTTTTCCCGCATTAATTATATCATGAGCTCTAATTCGTGAATGCATTAATGAATGCAGCCCTGATGCATATCAAAATAAAGCAGAAATTATACAGGTTGCAATTCTTGTCTCAAATCCAATGCAACTCTTCCGTAACCAAAGATATTAATTTAATTCTTTCTTCCCTCCTATAATAAGTTTAGCCGGGATCTGGGAAGCGTCCCCAATCTTCATCAAGAGGCTTGGCTTGGGACATAACTCCTTTTAATGGGTTTCTGGAGATTTCTCATAATGACACTCGCGCTCACTTCACATAAGAATGCTTCTTCTGGACCCCTTTATGACATATACTGTAAGACATTGGCTTCGTGGGTGGCCTTGTGTGATTCCAATATCCAATACTCAAATTAATACAATTGTCCCAATGAACAGAATGGTTCAATACACCTGATTGGTTATAAATTAATTAAAGAAATTCGGGATTGGCTAAATTCAAAACAAGGGGAAAGAAAGGGTTATACAGCCAACTTAAACAATAACCGAAAGAAATTTAACAAGGAACAAACTTTTGAAATAAAAATTTCTCAAAAAAACAGTTATTTCACTTCGCACTAGGGTGCACCATTGTAGTTCTTCAGTAATGTCCTCTAGAAGAGAATGTTCACACTTCTTACTACAGGCAAAACAAAAATACCTCGAAAACGATACAGTTCAGAAACTTCAAAATTTCCAAGTAGTGACATCTTCTGAGAAACTTGAAAATTAACACATTAGATAAAGTTCAGACTTCCTCCAGCAGAGGAGTTTCAACTGGCACAAAGTTTTAATTAGCGACGTGGAGGTGTACCACCCGGTACAATAATAATTATTATTGTTATTATGAATGTAACCCTTCCCGGCTGCTGTGTGTATATCCGGGTTTAAACTACAGTTGTAGTAATCATTTATGATTAATCGTAGGTATAAATAGGTTTTATTCGGATTCGTGAGGATTATTTTAAAATATTGCGCAAGGAAACAATGCTTCTGGACAAATCGTCGCTGTTCGGACAAAATGTCATATCTTATAATGCTCTGAGTACAGTTTCAGCGGAAGCTGGTTGCAAGTACTGGGATCTGGTGTTAAAATAAATGAATAGTTAAGTACAGTTCGATGCAGTACGTTTACATTGGTAGCAAAATCACAAATCCGAACGTATATATTCCAAGAGCAAAGTAATTTTTGCTCCTTGCAACCTGTCGTGCGATGTACACACTGTGAGTATTTAACTGACAAAATTAACAATCTAACAGTGTAAGAATTGGGCATTAATTCGCTAAACAATCTTAGGACCCCACATAGCTCTTCCTATCCGTCTACATCCTTAAGACTGGCCACGATTGTTTATTTGCAGTTTATAGTAGGTACAGTAGTAAGTAACTGTAAATCCACATTATTACATGATGCTCGCCATTATCCTACTCATCTTTCCACATCACGATCCCTATCCATCTAGATAATCCATTTACATATCACAGAGATGAAAGGGAACAGATAATGGTATTAGGTATTTTCGTGAGCAGACAAATTGAATATCATTAACAACAATTTGAATTCAGCCTCATGATTAAATACTTATTGCGTTCTCCACTTCAGTTGATACCGAGATTAACCATAGAATACATACATTCTGATTTGTGATGTTCCTACCAATGTGAACGTACCGCATTGAACTGTACTTGACTATTCATTGATTTTAATACCAGCACCCAGTACTTGCAATCAGCTTCCGCTGAAACTGTACTCAGTTGTGATCATGCTGTGAGAGATGAGATAGAGAGAGTGAGGGTTAATCCTCTTTTCTCGTCATTGTGTGCGATATTACGATATTACGAGATAGGCTCCCTAGTTATGGACGAGGTTAGAACTTAGGTGATTTGGAATTCTCGTTGCTTAACAGTGAAAGCTGGGGAGACATAATTCAATAATTGACCGTATCAATACTTTGTATCTGACAAAGCGCTTCCTGCCCATGGTTTTCCTTGAGATTGGTCACGCCTCCCAGCTACGTATCGATGTGCAGTCCATCAGAAAAATTTTGGTTTTGTTCATTTCCCCATGCTCGCATTTAAATAAAAATGAACCCTAAATGCATAATACGGTAGGATTGCGTAAATACTTCGTGCAAACATAATTCCTACAATACTAAAATTGTTTATAAATAATTAAATCCGTTACCAGTCACAATTTTTACTGAATCTTCTTCACCACGCGTTTCAGAGTTTAGGCTCCATCGTCAGGCGGTGATATGATGACATTCAATTGTTACTCTGATAGACACACAACTGTTTTCAAAGAGTATTAACATATTTCATTTAGCAATAGGGGCTATGATCAATATGAATTTATAACATCTATGTTGGGTCAGTAATGAAATATACAGTAGCTGCTGAAGTTTAATGCTTTTTTAAATATTAATTTTCAAGTTTATCATTGAACATACGTTGATGACCTATTAATTGACATCTAAAATACTTAGTTGTATCCCTTTAGGATATGTGTGTAAAATTGTGAGAGAATTTTGAATATTTAATACTTAATTTTTGATTTGATACATATTTAGCCATGGAACCGGACACATCGTAAATGAAAGTGAGGTCCCTTCATATTTGTTAATTTTAAAAGAAAAAAATGAACTCGTGAAATCAAATAACGATTATTAAAAGATGAACTAATATTGGCGTTCATGCTGTCTTGCGCAGCGTATAATTTCGTAAGAAATAATGGATCGTACCACACCCAAATCATCTCCAGGTTCAGAATAGGAAATTTTTGGCAAATAATGTAAGACAAGTAGGTTATGTAATTTGAAGTTTAGACTAGGTGTAAGTAAATCCAAGTAACCTACCTCTTGAAACACATAAATGGTAAACACTATGAATAATTGGCTAGAAGAGGCAAAGACAGTGCAGACTTGTATGGCTGGATCTCTATTTCGGTCCTTGAAGAAAAGAAATTTCTCAGTGCTCTAAAAGCACTGACGATAACTACTTAACAGATTTGATTATGGAAATTGCTAAATTTCTTCATATTGAAAGTGAATTACTTGCTATGTGTATTATATGTGACAACAGTAGATCAAATAAGAATATTTTCAGTTCACTGTACATATAAAATTTCAAATACCAAGTGTAAGGATTTACTAATGTTTGTTAAGTTTAATACAGTACATGTATTCAAGAATATAGAAAATAGCTGGATAAATAAATACGATTGTGAAATTTTACAGATTTCTTGGAAAACAGCGTCATTAAAATATCTTGGTTTACTGACGTAAGAAATATGTTTGCCATCCATAGTAATGTAAATAATTTGCTTTCTACAGCTTATAAACTTAGTTACAATACAGTTTATCCCAATAATATAGGAAGACTGGTTGACAACCTGTTCCATGACCCCACTATTTTAGCTTAAAATATTACTCACTTCAACAGTGAATCAACTAGTGACTTTTATCGGATAATGATGGAAAAATGTAAATGTGAAATGATTCAGTAATTGTTCACAATGTAATTTACTTGTTTTGATGATGATCGTATGCACATTTCGAGACAAGTTTTTGACTGGGTAAATAATGTCAAACATATACCTCTAAAACAGATTAAAAACCTAGTTACAAACTATAAATCGTCATTGCGCCTGCAGAAACCACTATTTGAAAGCTTACAACTTTGGCCGGTAAGGTTTTGCCATCTATTGTTTAATATTGTGCTAATATCGTCAAGAAATCTCTTCTCTTCATAATATATGTATTGCTGGCCAGTATTTATCCAAAACATATTATCACATAGCGGTTTTCGCAGGCGCAAATATTGTGGTGGAAATTGTAAACCTTTGGTTTTAGACATTTCCCTACGTCAGCTGATTGATCTTAAGAGTATAATTTCTGGTTTCGATAATAAGATATTATGGAAAGCGAATAGAACGGCTGAATACATAAAGAAGGACTAGGAAATCACAATATATCGTGGAGTGAATTTGGATCACTCGGGCCGACAGTAAGACAACGACTTATACACTCATTGCTGTTATGATTGTCTGGCAAATGTCAATACAGAGAGTATAACTTTGGTGTTGGTATTGAAATATAAAACGTTACAATATTTTATTATCAAGATAATTTAAGAAATGATAATAGAACACTCCAGTCAACCACAGTTGTACGAAACAGACTTTCGGAAGCAATCGTCACGCGTGGAAACTGTACTGCAATAATAATGAATATCGTTATAACGAATTGCTATACTAATTACTGATATTTTATATGCGAAATATATTGTTGGAATCTGAACTGAAGGAGAGCGTATACGATAAGTTGAATCGAGTGGAAGCTATTCGCAGAACAGTATTAACTCAAATTAGCATTAAGCTTGGTATTATTACTCAACAGTCCACTGTGAATGTCATAGAGAAACTCCTAAATGCAAACCTTAATAATTTGTGTGGATACTTCCAAAAGTTGTGTCTGATACCAAGCATCAGCAAAACAGAGACCTGCTTCTTCCACCTCAACAACAAACAAGCCAATGTTATCTTGAACGTCTCACTCAATGGCGTGCCTCTATCACACAACCCCAATCTAAAGAATCTTGGAGTTACTTTGGACCGGCCATTGCCCTTCAGCACACACTTGACTAAGAGTGCTGTTAAACTGAGGACAATAAACAACATCACCCAGAAACTTGCGGGTTAACATGAGAAGCTACTGGGTCCACTCT
The DNA here is from genome assembly GCF_040414725.1 of Anabrus simplex. Lineage (NCBI taxonomy): Eukaryota > Metazoa > Arthropoda > Insecta > Orthoptera > Tettigoniidae > Anabrus > Anabrus simplex. Next base: position 1,160,960,251 of record NC_090265.1, on the reverse strand, counting down.
TCGATCTTCAACAATGGGTCTAGTCTACTCGACAGCGGGGTACTGTTCTTTTGTATGGTTGAACAGTCCACATGTTCTGTAAAACGACACAGTTCTGTATCAGAAAATGCGCATCATTAGACAATCAATCAATCAATCAACACTGATCTGCATTTAGGGCAGTCGCCCAGGTGGCAGATTCCCTATTTGTTGTTTTCCTAGCCTTTTCCTAAATGATTTCAAAGAAATTGGAAATTCATTGAACATCTCCCATGGTAAGTTATTCCAGTCCCTAACTCCCCTTCCTATAAATGAATATTTGCCCCAGTTTGTCCTCTTGAATTCCAACTTTATCTTCATATTGTGATCATTCCTACTTTTATAAACGCCACTCAAACTTATTCGTCTACTAATGTCATTCCACGCCATCTCTCCGCTGACAGCTCGGAACATACCACTTAGTCGAGCAGCTCTTCTTCTTTCTCTCAATTCTTCCCAACCCAAACATTGCAATATTTTTGTAACGCTACTCTTTTGTCGGAAATCACCCAGAACAAATCGAGCTGCTTTTCTTTGGATTTTTTCCAGTTCTTGAATCAGGTAATCTTGGTGAGGGTCCCATACACTGGAACCATACTCTAGTTGGGGTCTTACCGGAGACTTATATGCCCTCTCCTTTACATCCTTACTACAACCCCTAAACACCCTCATAACCATGTGCAGAGATCTGTACCCTTTATTTACAATCCCATTTATGTGATTACCCCAATGAAGATCTTTCCTTATATTAACACCTAGATACTTACAATAATCCCCAAAAGGAACTTTCACCCCATCAACGCAGTAATTAAAACTGAAAGGACTTTTCCTATTTGTGAAACTCACAACCTGACTTTTAACCCCGTTTATGAACATACCATTGCCTGCTGTCCATCTCACAACATTTTCAAGGTCACGTTGCAGTTGCTCACAATCTTGTAACTTATTTATCACTCTATAGAGAATAACATCATCCGCAAAAAACCTTACCTCCGATTCCACTCCTTTACTCATATCATTTATATATATAAGAAAACATAAAGGTCCGATAATACTGCCTTGAGGAATTCCCCTCTTAATTATTACAGGGTCAGATGAAGCTTCACCTACCCTAATTCTCTGAGATCTATTTTCTAGAAATATACCAACCCATTCAGTCACTCTTTTGTCTAGTTCAATTGCACTCATTTTTGCCAGTAGTCTCCCATGATCCACCCAATCAAATGCTTTAGACAGGTCAATCGCGATACAGTCCATTTGACCTCCAGAATCCAAGATATCTGCTATATCTTGCTGGAATCCTACAAGTTGAGCTTCAGTGGAATAACCTTTCCTAAAACCGAATTGCCTTCTATCGAACCAGTTATTAATTTCACAAACATGTCTAATATAATCAGAAAGAATGCCTTCCCAAAGCTTACATACAATGCATGTCAAACTTACTGGCCTGTAATTTTCAGCTTTGTGTCTATCACCCTTTCCTTTATACACCGGGGCAACTATATCAACTCTCCATTCATCTGGTATAGCTCCACCGACCAAACAATAATCAAATAAGTACATCAGATATGGTAATATATCCCAACCCATTGTCTTTAGTATATCCCCAGAAATCTAATCAATTCCAACCGCTTTTCTAGTTTTCAACTTTTGTATCATATTGTAAATGTCATTGTTATCATATGTAAATTTTATTACTTCTTTGGCCTTAGTCTCCTCCTCTATCTTGACATTTTCCTTGTAACCAACAATCTTTACATACTGCTGACTGAATACTTCTGCCTTTTGAAGATCCTCACACACACACTCTCCTTGTTCATTAATTATTCCTGGAATGTCCTTCTTGGAACCTGTTTCTGCCTTAAAATACCTATACATACCCTTCCATTTTTCACTAAAATTCGTATGACTGCCATTATGCTTGCCATCATGTTATCTTAGCTGCCTTCTTTGCTAGATTCAATTTTCTAGTAAGTTCCTTCAATTTCTCCTTACTTCCACAGCCATTTCTAACTATTTCTTTCCAGTCTGCACCTCCTTCTTAGTCTCTTTATTTCTCTATTATAATAAGGTGGGTCTTTACGATTCCTTACCACCCTTAATGGTACAAACCTGTTTTCGCATTCCTCAACAATTTCTTTAAACCCATCCCAGAGTCTGATTACATTTTTGTTTACCGTTTTCCACCGATCATATTTACTTTTTAGAAACTGCCTCATGCCTGCTTTATCAGCCATATGGTACTGCCTAACAGTCCTACTTCTAAGAACTTCCTTTCTATCACATTTATTTTAACTACCACAAAAACAGCTTCATGATCACTAATACCATCTATTATTTCAGTTTCCCTATAGAGCGCATCTGGTTTTATCAGCACGACATCCAGGATATTTTTCCCTCCGGTTGGTTCCATCACTTTCTGAATCAGCTGTCCTTCCCATATTAACTTATTTGCCATTTGTTGGTCATGCTTCCTGTCGTTCGCATTTCCTTCCCAATTGACATCTTGCAAATTCAGATCTCCCGCTACAATCACATTTCTTTCCATGTCGTTTCCCACATAGCTGACTATCCTATCAAATAATTCCGAATCCGCGTCAGTGCTACCCTTTCCCGATCTGTACACTCCAAATATATCAAGTTGCCTATTATCTTTAGAAATGAGCCTTACATCTAGAATTTCATGTGTCTCATCTTTAACTTTTTCGTAGCTTACAAATTCTTCTTTCACCAGAATGAACACTCCCCCTCCCACCCTTCCTATCCTATCTCTACGATACACACTCCAGTGCCGTGAGAAAATTGCTGCATCCATTATATCATTTCTCAGCCATGATTCAACTCCTATTACAATATCTGGTAAATATATATCTATTAAATTACTTAATTCTATTCCTTTCCTTACAATACTTCTACAGTTCAACACTAACAATTTTATGTCATCCCTACTTGATTTCCAGTTCCCTGTTCCCTTATCACCGCTCCCTAGGCCATCCCGTTTCCCTGAATGTACCTCCCTATTACCCTTCCAAACAAATTACCTAACTTATACGTACCACTGCGGTTTAAATGAAGGCCATCTGAGCGCAGATCCCTATCTCCTACCCACCCATTAGGATCTAGAAATTTCACTCCCAGTTTCCCACATACCCACTCCATAGTCTCATTTAAATATCCAATCACCCTCCAGTCAGTATCCCTTCTACACAGTATTCCACTAATAACAATCTCCGCTTTCTTAAACTTCACCCGTGCTGCATTTACCAGATCCCACACATCTCCAACTATGTTGGTACTTATATCAGCTTGCCTTACGTTGTTGGTACCAACGTGAAACACTACCACCTTCTCCTTCCCCTCCTCCCTCTCTTCTACTTTCCTCAACATCTGCCTCAACCTAATTCCTGGATAACACTCTACCCTGGTACCCTTTCCTCCACACACTTTCCCCGCGTGTCTAACGATGGAATCCCCCATGACCGGAGCCTCAACTCTACCCATCTCGTTTGATCCCCTCCCCTCCTGGTCAGCCCTATCTTTCCTAATAACTGCAGAAGCTACTTCCTCCTCCCTTTTCTCCTTCTCATGACCCTGTTCCACCTGTCTTTTCCTATCCTCTACTCTACATTTTCCTTTCCTACCTTTTCCCTTCCTCCTACTTCCACACATCTCAGCAACAGTTCCCTGTCCCTCATCTTCCCTCTGTTGTTCTACCTGGAGTGACTCGTACCGATTTTGCACAGACACCTGCCCTGAATTCTGATCCTGAATAGAGCTCTTAGCCTGCAATCTCCTTCCCCTTAGAACATTAGACCACCTGTCATCTACAACTCCTCCCTTCCTTCCCCACCCTCTTGTACACCTACTGTAACCTGTACGTTGTTTGAGGGAGTCCTATCGTCCTTCCTGTCTTCTGTGAGATTCCTAATTATCTCCCTCAAGCTTTCCAACTCCTCCATCATACCCCTCAATACCTCACCACACCCACAATAACTACACTCGCGCGCCTTAGCTATTATTTACGGGGGGGAAAATGAAATTAAAAATAAAATAACTTATTTGCAAAAAATAAATGAACGGAGGGATATATTGTCTGGGATAGTACACAACAATAAGGTAATTAATATACGACTACACTACAACATTACTTAGTCATGCTCTATTATTTTTATCCTACAACCCCTGACAGGATAAAAACTGCTGTTAATTACTGAATATCGAAAGTAATAGCCTACACAAGAACTACACAATTCCAAACTACAATTAAGCCTATTCTAATTACAACAACAGTATTTTAGTAAGAGTTTCTACGGATACCTCTGCTACACCAGTACTACACAAATATTTTACTATAATAAAATAATCACACTAAATTCTAATAGGATATTACCTGTATACTACTGTACAGTACACTACAGTAATTTTAAACTACTTTCAGACGTATCCTAATTACGATACCGGTATCGTACCGTATGTCACTAAACTAAGCACAACAGAAATGAAATTTGCAAGAACTACTGTACTCAAAGATTACCAACGAAGCTAAATGCTTAGACAAATTATTATTAGTATTACGGTCTAATAGATACACACGAAAAATAATACACGAATATAGCAGGCAAGATACGGCACTATCTAAATGTACTGTATCTATACTACAATGTATCTACACTACACTGCGTTTGGTTAAATGCTTAAGTATCGAAAGGATTGCCGTACACGAAGAAAAACACGAATATAACTGGCAAGATACTATCTAATATATTATACCTATCTTCACTACAATTCTACTGAAATGTGGTTATGTGATTATTACAGCTGGTGGATTACTATTATTTTCCCTACTCCACGGGACGGAGAATAAATGTGTCCTTAATTAGGCCTACTGAAAAATACGAGGTTGTCTACAGTAATTTCTCAAATATTTCTATCAAAACTACTACTACTGCTCCAGGGACTTGAACTGCAATTACTGGGATATAGGCTATGAACTTTATTATTATTAGCTAACCGCTCTTAAATACAGAAAGATCGAGGGAGCGAAATATAAATTACGGATGCTTTAACTACCTACTCAGAAGTACAAATGAATGGAATACAAGGTCAGCTGATTTTTATTTATATTTACTTGACTACACTACACCCTTTGTTCACGACTGTAGCCAACAATGCAATATTTGAATATGAGGAGCGACAATAATCAATAACAATACAACGACTCTTAACTATTACCGTGTAATCTCTTTAACTTCTTTTTAAATGGAAGTTTACAGGCGTATCGTGTTTTTTTTATGTAGTACATTTTTTTACCTTCGCGATAGTTTGAACGGATATCTATACGAAATACCGGAGAAGTTGCTGCAGAAGTTACGGTACTATTCCTTATGATAATCTGCCTTTGTAAGTATAACCAACGAACCTACAGATATTTACAAATATTTTTAAAGTTAATATTATTACCTAAAGTATTTCCTAAACCTAAAATCGGAACAAGGTACACCTAACTAGCCTACTTAACCTAGAAAACGTAATTTACTGAAGACCAACTGAATTACTTGTTACAAAATTTAAATAAATATCACTACTCCCAATTTCTACTAACAAGCACTATACACCACTATATCAACAGCACTAAATTAATCAGATATACACAAAATTTAGCTATTTCAATAGGTTTTCACTACTTTATCACTACAATAATGCAAGAGCTCTCTCAACAGCCAACCGTTCTCAAGCGCATCCAACAATGCCAAGCATGGTAGAGTAAAGTCTACTCCTCTTTTCTGGTTACCCGTAGTGAGCCATACCGAACCTCCAAGAATGAGATTTAAAAATCTGATCTGCGAGTTCACCAAAATAGCATCGAACGTCGGTCTTCCCATACACGAATACATGCTTCATAGATTTGGCCGTTTGAAATCGCGTTCCCCTCCTAAACTCAAAGCGAAAGAACTAATCAATGGAGGAGTTAACGCCTCAGCAGTATGGAGACAAGAATGGAATAATGTAGCCCGAAGGAGTGGCGGTCTCAGTTTAATACTCAAAATTCACCAACAGGTTTTGGTCTGCCACGTAAATCGTGAGTTGCCGTTAACAGGGCACGGACTAGCCGTGGGAGATGTGGCTCACTGCTGTAAAAGTGGGGCACGAGAATTTCCCCCTAACTGTGACTGTGGTGCGGAAAACGGAGTATCTGGCAGGTTACTAACATAATGTTATATTTCTTGAATGAGAGTTCATTGGAGAAGATGATGGAATAAATACGCTGCAGATCCGGCTCCTCAGAGTAAGCTGGGCGGAGTTCGGAACATCCTGGGAAGATCTACCCCTGGGCAGTCCTGAGTTTGATTCCAAAACTCACATGGGAATTACAACCACAGGAATTTAGCCAGGATAAAGGATGAATGTTGAGTTCGGACGACTTGAGATAAGTTTATCGATTTTTTTTTACAATTGATTTATTTTCATTGATGTTCCAACGTTAAATGTTATATTCATGCATTTCCTTTTTTTTCCAAAAAGCCATATTAATACATTAGTAACATATTAAGTTACATATCAAGCATACGGTAATTGTGTATAATGAAAGAGAGACTAGAGTCACTATAATGTAAGTTACTACCATATTTAACGTGTGAATTTCGTCAGACTTTTCAAAAAGACTAACATGGGAATATTTTTCAGTTCAGGTAAACGCCAGCTGCATGAGTGATGCTGTATCATTTGTATTATTCAGATATGTTATCAAGGCAATCATTCTATGCCATGAGTGCTATTCACACATGTTATGAGTACTTTAATCATATTTCCAAGAAATTAATATATTGGCATCCTGGACGAAAATTCATTGTACACAGAAGGAGGGTATTCATTTAATAGACCAAGTTTAAATAACGAACAGATAGACTATTTTCTTTAATGTGAAAGTGTTGACAATGGTTGGAAGATTTATGAGATAATATGTGATACACCCATTTAAGCTTGGCTAATTAATTCGGTACACGAGATGGAGTTTAGAATTAGGCGTGAATTATTATACGAGTTATATTAATATCTATGTCAAAAGCCATGGACAGGCTTAATCGTGGTTTTAAGAGCTGGGTATGCCGTTATTCGAATTCTGACATATGTGTACTACAGTTTCTTTTGCGAGAGTAAGTTATTGTGCTTCGATAAGGCTGAATTACTTCATTAATGGTCTGAAATGATAGATGTTTCAAGGATATGTGTTACGTAAAAGAATGTAAGGACAAATTTATAAGCAATGTGTAGACGTGCATTTGGATTTTCATGAGTGTTATTTCAAGTTAATATTATCCGAGTGTATAAAAATTAATTCTGTACGAATCTATTTGAAATTTAGCGATTAGTCCGAGGTACAAACTTTGCACGGAACTATATGGATATAGTATGTCACAACTTATGTTCTGTCTGTGTGCGAGTACGCTATAATGGACTAATTTTTCATGAAACATGACAATAGTGCAGGATGTTGGCAGTTCACATTTGTATTTCTCTTTCAGAATTTTGCATGATTCGATGACGGTAAAGTAGAATCTTTAAAATGAGATTCCAAAATTAGGTTTACCAATGCAGCTAAGCAGCAGAGGGGAGCTTTCCGTCTACTGTATGACTAATACCGTCATTCCTGTGGATATTTGGATTTTCATGTAACTTTCACGCTCTCAGAACATTTCTTATGTTTTTATTCCCAGCGGTAGTGGTACGAGCGGAATTCTGCTTGTTTATGTAATGGTACAATTTTGATGTTCTCTACTATTAGCACTGTCATTACAGTCTTGACCCACATAGACCAGACATGTGTATTGTAGGAATATAATCAACCTTGCCACAATATAGGAAAATCTCTTTCAAATCAACATTAATATAATATATTTTTTAACAAAGTCGTAGAACATAGAAGACAATTTCAACTAAGATGCAAAACGGATGCCTTTTCTGGTAGGACCTAGTGTCTACTGTGCACTTTGTTTTCTGGTATAGGCTAGAGCATTCTTTTAAATTTCATTGACCTGTCTCAGTCTTATCCTTGGTTTTGAAAATGTAAAAATGACTGAGGTAAGAGAGATGCTATTAATGCCATTCCTTATGCACCCAGTCCCTGCTATGAATGGTGTGAATATTTTGCTCATTGCGTCGGTCGATGCATGCTTTTCAGTGGGCTTGGCATACTGACATCGAATAGCAGCTTCTGGCTGTTGAAGAAAGCAACGGGAAACTACCTCACTCCTCCTTTCCCTAGTACGCCTCTTCAGTGACGCCTAAGCCATCTATGACAACTGATGGCGGAGCTGTTGAGGATCCAACCAGCCTTAGAGCTGAGGACTGAACATATATACATACAAAACAGAATGTATGACAAGAGATAAACATCAGATCTCGTTAGTTTTGAAAGGTGTATTCAAGTGTATGAATACCAGGTCTCATTTAGAACGACCTTAGCGAGAGAGCAGCAATCATCTCAGTTATCTTAATTATCTCATTAATATCAACAGTTTCAATGATGTTTAGTGATCTCAGGTACTTCAGTGATCTCAATTACTTTGGGACAAAATAAGAATTGGATTAATTAACAATATAAATCTCACCAAAATACACTGCCTGATAAATAATTTAAGCATCCAGGAGGAGTGGTTGAAAGTGAATGAAACTACTGTGTTTTTATTGACCTGATTCAAATATGGGATGAAAGAGACAAAGCCCTTGCCAGTTACTGGTGAAATGTTGGCGCCAGGTCAGCAGGGTGTCGGAACCAACCGTGTCACGCCTTACCCCCTCCCCCGGTCACAATGCATGCCCACATGCGGTTCGGATTGGTGTCAAACAGCCTTTGGATCCTCTCCTGGTGCAAGTTCTTCCCAAGTTGTTGCAGCTGTACCTCCAGATCCCGCAGGTTGTTACTGGGACGGAGCCCCCTTCCAATGTCATCCCACACGCGTTCAATGATGGAGAGGTCGAGGGATCTTGCTAACCACGCGAAGACCTCAACATGCTCAGGAAATCCACAGACACACGTGCAGTGTTGTTGGAACACTGTCCCAGGGTGCTGTACCTTAAGGGTTAGGGTGTGTGGACGCAGAATGTCTGTAACGTATCGCTGTGCCGTGTGTCATCTGCCGAGGAAATATTAGAGGTGAATTGAATACTTATCCTATGGCTTTCCGCACCATGATACCAGGGAATACAGCTGTGTGTCTTTCCACAATATAGACACGATCTTCTCTTTGCCCTCGACGCCGCCAAACACGCACACGATGGTCGCCGGAGGTTATGGAGAAGCGGAACTCATCAGAGAACATTATATGACGCCAGTCGTCATCTGTCCATGCCTCCCGGACAAGGCACCACTCCAAATGCAGGCGTTGGTGTGCTGGTGTAATTGAAAACCGACGCATGGGGCGGTAGGAACCCAATCCGGCGGATACGAGTCGTCGAGCTACTGTACGGGAACTCACATGAAGTTGTAGAGTCTCCAGTACATGTTTGCGGATGGCGAGTGCCGAAGTTATAGGATCTCGCAATGTTTGACACACCATACAACGGTCTTCCCTCGGGGTGGTGTTCCTTGGTCAATCCGAACATGCACGACGTGATTGGATGCCCTCATGTACCTACTGAGTCCAACATCGTGCCACTAATAATAATAATAATGACGTACGGCCTCCGGAGAGACCTGGTGCAGTAGACGGCCTATTAGGCGACCTGCATGTCTGTGAAGATGAGGGCCCTACCTAGGATGATTTCTAATGTTGAATACACCATACACGCACACCCAGCCCCCGAGCCATTGGAATTAAACAATTAAGGTTAAAATCCCCGACCCGGCCGGAAATGTAACCCGTGACCCTCTGAACCGTAGACCAGTACGCTGACCATTCAACCAACGAGTCAGAAATCGTGCCACTGTGACATCTGAATGGCCCACATACATTGCAATTGCACAATTTGGCCAATCAGCCTCATACAGTCCTACAATACGGCCTCTGTCAAATGCTGTCAGTTAGTGGATAGGCTGTTCAACGCGTCTGCGAAGCATCCCGGGTGTTTCGTGCTGTACTTAGTCCTCCTTGCACGTCTTGTTTAACTGCCTGACTCAGCATTTGACTGGTAACAACTTATCAACAACAAGACGTTGCCATCAAGAAAGCATTCTGGTGGACATTCTACACATTACAGATCCTTGAAAATTTAGGAATTTACTCACACATCAATCGCATGCATGTATACCCAAATGGGATAATATTGGACCACTCCTTCTGGGTGCTTTACTTTTTCTGTCAGCAGTGTATAATGATCGTAAAATGGGAAGGATAATACTTTCTCAAGAAAAGATACTAGAAACCAAGTACTTTAAAAGGCAATGTAAAGGGAATACCTTAAATCTCACTAATGCTAAGAATATGAACAATTCCGTCAGAAATCACAAATATACATAGACGTTGAGCGAGCAATACCTATTATCTCATAATGCTCTCCCGATCTATTATCCTCCTGAAGATTGATTGATTGATTGATTGATTGATTGATTGATTGATTGATTGATTGATTGATTGATTGATTGATTGATTGATTGATTGATTGATTGATTGATTGATTGATTGATTGGTCACGCCTCCCACCCACACATGGATATACAGTCCAACAGAACAACGTTCGTTGTGTTCATTTCCCTGTGCTAAAAGGTAAAGGAAAATTAACCTTAAAATCATTTCACTGCTGGAGTGCGTCAATACTTCAAGAAAATACAGGCTTCTACAGTAAGGTTCAATACGGTTAATTTTGCTTTACATTTTGGCATAGGAAACTGAATGCAACGAACATTGCTCTAATGGAATTCGTATCCTTGAGTGACTGGGAGGCGTGACCAGTCTTAAGGAAATTAATGGATAGAAGAACATTGTGGGATAGGCTCGCGCACAGTCAAAATATATTTTATATAAATTAATGCTGAAAGTAGGTTAGATTTTTAGAGCTACCAAAAATGTAATCGTAGTAACAGAAGTTACCTAAAATTATTGTAATATGAAGTCAGTCATCTAACTACAGAATGTGAATATGACATTGGAAATAATTGTCAAGATTTATTGATCTGAGATTGGTTGTTTATTGCGGCAGACTTGGTTATAGGTCATTTGAAGGTAGCAGCTGTGTGTGAACCGGTGTGTAATAAACTTAATGGTTAACATCGTGAGCAGTGGAGAAGGCAGTAATTTTTTACTTTCAAAGATATGTGGTATGACTCGATTTTATAATGGAAATGAAGGATTGTTCAATGTAATAGAGATACAGGATGAGGCATTTATGTGGTAAATTCTGATTGATTCCGTATAAGAAAGGGAAGAGAGAAATCTCCAGGTAACTAGCTATTTGAATACATCTATGGATTTTCAATGGTATTCCATTTGAGCTCTTAACGAAATCATGGTAAGCTAGTACCATGCATATTATAACTTAAGCAAGATAGATAGAATTATGAAATATTATTTTAAGAAAGGTATTGTAAAAATGAATCCAGATAAGAAATGTGATTGTTGTCTAGGAGTATTAGAATGCATAAATGGTAAATTAATTTTTTTGGTAAAATATATGTAAATATTTTTCGTCTGTATTGTCCATACTTTTATGTAGGTAATAAATTTTGTGTGTCGTTACTTTTCTATAATTTCTTTTGGTTTCATATTATTTCATATCAAGGTAGTATGCTACGATATACCGCATTCATTTCCCAGTTGACATCCCATAGCTTAAGTCGATATTTAGCTGCCTCAGGGTAAATATATCCAACTCATTAGTCCTTCTTGGTGATATTTTCACTACAATCGTATTCCTGATCCCATTTTAAGCCTTACTTTTGGATAATTTTTGGATGCTCCGCTGGAAAAATAAGAACCCATGCAAATATTTTAGGGAGAGCCGTCGGTATGCCTAGGTAATTTATATAAGCTGAACTTTCCTGGTCACAGGATGGGCATAGTTTCAGAAAGTAAATCCGAACTTTTACTATTATGAAGTTCCAAACAGACAATAATCAAAGGTGGTTTGGACGTTATTGACAGGTAAGTGGTATCAATTACAATGTGAGCATGCTTTCAATGCTGGAAAATGAAAATAAAACCTGAATTAGACATGTGTAACATTATAGGCATATTCATTTAGAAATTTTAGAATACAATTAGATGTTAGTCGTATAACTGTGGTTCCGGCAGTAATTCTGAAACTGATTTATGGTTAAGTAAGTTTGAATCACTGTTTTAAATGAATATGAACTAATCTTAATAAAAAAGTACACAATGAACGAATCACGCGGGTGCAACAAAGGTTGCCACGCAATATCGTCATAGATTGATCGTGTCCCATGTGTATTTAATGCTGTAGCTTGTGCAGAAGTACAACTAGGTGGCATACGCCCTCCTTCATTGATAGAAGCAAGAGACCGATTAAGGAATTAGTGGTAGTTTGAGCTAGAGACCTGAGTTGAAATCACGCAGCATGCCCTGATGGCACATTCGATACGTGTTTGACCAGCTAAATGAACTTCAGAGAGACTGCATCGTCAGACTAATACTGGCAGCTTGGATGTTTCGGTGAATTGCCTGCCCCTTCAATCGTTCTGTCCACGCTGTTCATCATTGGAATGAAAGTAGTAAAAACGTAAAGGACAACATTGGGCTCCATAGAATCGCCCTCTGTAGAATATTTTTGGAGCACACAACTTACTATTTTCCGAATGGTTTGATTTTACCATAATTCAATAAGCTTTGACAAAGTTCAACTTCATTTGTCTTGACTCCTTCTCCTTCAAGGCTATTTAGTTATTACTGAATCAATAAATGAATATCGAAAAGGACATGGACCAGGTATATTAGCGTTAGAAGGTTGGTCGTACTGATACATAATTTGAAAGAATAATTCGACATCTCGCGCCATTATCGCTTTATCAGCTGCTGAAGTTAGCCAATCAGATCGCTTCGCAAGCGAATAAAAATGGACTTTGCTAGGCGGTGTTACTAAACCTGAATGTGGTCTAAGACCGGCTTGAGAGCACCAATAGAAGAAACAAAACTTTGCCAAGGGAGGGATTTGAACACGGGCATCCGAGCTGACAGTACGGCGCCTTAGCAACGGTGACACGGGCTGAAAGCCACGGTGTGTTTATGTTTGATGCTGATTTCTGGTCGTGGCTCTCAAGCTTGTCTACGCCACCTGTATATTTAGTAACACCGCCGAGAAGACGCCATTTGAACTCGGATATATGGAATTCTTTCCTTCAAATTATTTATCAGTGTGGCCAATATTCTAACGATCATATACCCGGTTTCCGTCGTTTAGGATCATCTTGCATATCGTCGTTGGGCCTAAAAAATCGCTTTGTGATATTATTTCAGCTTGTAACTCTGACCAGAAGGGTTCTGTAATCTAAGGATTAGTATTTCATGAACTATTTCAGGGTCAGTACTTCTCCCCTCAAAATTGTAACATAATGGATATTGCGAGGTGCAACGGCAATATGAATCACATTCTGTTTGCCAGTGAAACATTGCATACACAATGCACGGTGTTTGATCGTTTCTGGATTGTTTTGTTTGGACTCAGTGTTAGGTAATATTGTCGTACTGCATACATTTTTCAACCCAGATCTAAAGACTGATATACTTCTTTTACCTCCTCTATACACTACAATTTTACTCATTTGAAGTCCGCAAGGTAACGTTGGATTACATTCTTTCAATTACTTTCAATCCTTTGTCATCATTGTAGGGAAGTAAAATGTAAATATGATGCCTTCATAATGTATTCTGGTCTAACAACTAAAGTTTATATTTTATATTTTATATTTATTGTTATTTTACTCTGCATTGGAAGAAAAGGTGACTCTTAGGTGAAATTTAAAGATTTACGTAGACATCACAACGATATATTTGAATGAAGTATAACATCTTTTTCCCACCCGAGAACAGTAGTTCAGTTTGCGTAAACATTGCCCTAACTCACGTGTAGCAGATTCTTACCCTTGGAGTTCTCTTTTGATTACCTTTCTTCTTTCCTTGCCTCATTTTTATCAAGTATCTTTCGAAAACTCCATTTTCGTGATCACTTTCTATGCCTGATTCTATCATTCACAAAAGGATTAAGGAAGTTATCATTTATTAGTCCTCTATCGGTGATTTAGGTTGTACACCTTTGAGTGATACTACTTTTAATCAAGCTTAACCCCTTTCATACTGACTATTTCTCTTGAAGAGCTGGTAAGGTATCGCATCCATGTACAAAACAAATATTTTCTGCCACCGAAACATTACATCACAATGATTACAAGGCTACCCCAGAACTATTCTTCTCTTTAGGACTGTAAAATCACTTATTCATAAACAGATCATGGAGATATTTCCATTTTCTGCTCATACTGCACCTTGTTCTGAATTACTTGGTAACAATTACTCCATTTATTTTCAGCAAAAAAATAAATGAATGTATAAATTGCCTAAATGTATCTAAATAAGATACAGTGTTATCAAACATAGACTCATCTCACTGGACCCGATATCGTGCGTGTTAGGTTTGAACAAATCTGGTGTGCTAATGAATTATTTTTGCAGCATGGAATCGGTGTGCAATGAATGTACAGGTGCCTGAGAGAGTGTGTTTCCATTATATCTGTTGCCGTGGTTGGCCATCTAGTTCCACGGCCAGAATTTGTATAAGTAGAACGTAACCCAGCTGACTAATATGTGAACGCTATCTGTGTCTCTCCTGGGCAACAACTGTTTTAAAACGTTTTAACACACGTGTGTAATGTTGAGAAATAACCTGCTAGATATATCGTCGCTGGGGGAGCAATGCGTATAGGAAAATTAACTTTAAGTATATTATGCTATAGGAGTGCCTAAATATGACAAAAATACAGGATCCTTTTCAACTCGCTCCGCGTCTCAGGGAAACATGCACGGAAAACGATAGCGCGGCCGGGTGACTCATTTGCCGAGAGATATATTACTTCATGACCGGCTAAGATGATCTAATGCAGTACGGTAGCGATAAACATTGCTTCACAACAATAGTTCAGTTTATCATCTGTAGTATCGGTAGCGTGTTCAATGTGTTCGCTTTAAAATAGCGTCGTTTCTGTAGGAATATTAACGTAATCGTGTGTTTAACGAGTGATGTATACAGTAGAACATCATGTACTCACTGTATTGTGCTATGCGAAGCATGCTTCTTATACACAATGCCATTTTCGATTCATTCGCAATTTGCCTGGCATCTTCCCTCCCCATAGTAGTACGGTACGTAAAATAGGAAGTTCCGCACCACCGGGTCAATTGTTAACAAGAAATCACGCAAGTGACGAACCGTTTTAACAGAGGAAAAGCTTGACGAAATAGGAGCTCCCTTGGAAAGAACTCCAACAAAATACCTATTACGTCTCGCCGTACAAGCTAAATGTGTCATTATCTTCTGCCCTCAAAGCAACAAAACTGTCAAAAGCAAAACCTTACAAACCCACCCCTGCTCAATATTTAGAAGGACCTGAAAGTTTCGGTAGGGTTCGGTACTATAACTGGTTGCTTCAGTCCGTTCACGATGCGTATGTTGACACAGAACATTTATGTTATAGTTATGAAGCATGAATATACTTAAATGGCTATGTAAATAGTCAAAACAAGCGCTGCTGATGTGCAGACAATCCTCACCAACTGCATGTCCGTCCACTTCATGATACAGAGATAGGAGTTTGGTGCGCAGTAAATGCTCGCAGAATTATAGGGCCTATTTTTTTTCGTGAAACATTAAATGCTGCTCGATATATAGATCTCATTCTCAGACCATTATTTCAAGAGCCTACGGAAGAAGAAAGGAGAAATGGTTACTTCATGCAAGATAATGCGAAGGCACACACTGCTAATCGGTGTGTGGAGGTAAATGGGAAGTTTTTGGAGATCATGTGGTTCATTATCCCCCTAGGTCTCCTGATTTAAATCTTTGAGATTATTACCTGTGGAGGGTTCTGAAGAGAAAAAGTGTATGCGAACAACCCTTACACGAGGGAAGACATACAAGAGAACATTACACGAGTTATTTCTAACATCACATGGGCTGAGATTCGCCGAGTGTCTGCAAACCTATTTACGAGTTGTCAGGCATGTTTGACAGCTGAGGGGAACATCTTGAACATGAAATGTAATGAAAGGTAGGTTTTAGGCTAATAGTTTCACTGGAAATGGATTTCTATAAGTGTGAATTGCAGTGAATAGTGGGGAGGAAAAGCGCGCATTTTACCGGCTAGCGACGGAGTGTCATTGCGCCAGCCGTGTCGTGGTGTGAGTTGTGCTGCGGAAGGAGCTAAAAAAATGACCCTGTATATTGCTACAGTACGGTACGGTAAGATTCATATTTCTTTAAAGGTCAGCGTAGGAAAATGAGCACAACGAAAATAGTTCTAATGGTCTACAGATCCATATGTGGCTGCAAGGCGTGGTCAGTCTTAAGGAAAATAATAAATAGGAAGTGCATTGTCAGAAACGTGGAGGAACGTCGGCCTGAGTTTACATGAATTGCTCTTAGGTTAAAAGTTGACAGCAGGATGATGTGCTTTCATTATTTGACATTTCTTTCCAAGGAATTAAGTACGAACCAGTTAAATTTTACTTGTACAATGTTGAAAGTATTGATTTTCTCCAGACCTTGCATCTATTCCAAAGATGTACTTTTAAAGAAAATATTAAATATTTTTTCAAGTAGGAAATGGGTGAAAAACATATAGGTGAAACATCAAGTCATAATTGAAATTTATTTATTTATTTATTTATTTATTTATTTATTTATTTATTTATTTATTTATTTATTTATTTATTTATTTATTTATTTATTTATTAGGTATGTCAATATCGGGTATTGAGTTAGCAAAAGTAAGGAATACATAATGTGCAATGAGAATTGGATGGAATACCGTTTTACTCTAACTATTTTGATAATATTGTCCTGAAGACTTAGTGAGAACAATCTTCGTTGTAAAGTCTCATCAGCAATGAACCATTGTAGCTTCATTGGTTTTGCTGATGTGGTGTGGTAAGTAAGTGAATGAAAGGACATTAGTGAGCTCCATCCCACCGTATTTCACGAACGCTATTGACTTCATTCGAAACGTAGAAGCAATTCCATGTGTAGGCTAGCTTCATTTTGAAACGAAATGGAAGAGTCTTGTAAAGGACTCGTCCATTAGGCTCATCACTCTCCAGTGTGCCACCTTTATCACGCATACACAGTAACAAGCAATTCCCTAAGCTGCACCATATCGTGCGGGCCTTTTTCATTTATAGCTCTTATATAATGGTGGTTTAATCCTCTTATCCTTAACACAGGCCACGATCGCACAACAGAATATGTCTCTACTTTTAGCCATAATAGATTGTAAGCGTTGGTGTTTTGTAGAAAGCACCAGTAAAATGTTATAGCGGGATATTTAATGGTTTCAGAAAGCAGTGGCTACGTTGAATTGGTTGCCTGTGCTCAAAGATAAAAGATATTTCACTCCTGAATATCGTCGTTGCCGGGACAAAACCTCCTATGTGATAATATATTTGGAGATATACTGACCCGCAGCACATACATTATGAAGAGCGAGAATGCCTTGACAACATTCACACAATATTGCACCTTACGTGACAAAACCTTACTGGCCAAAGTTCTAAGCTAAAATATTTCACATAGGAGGTTTTGTCCCGGCAGGTACGATATAAATTCACGTCTCGAATAATAATGGTGTTTCATAATGAGAGAATGTCATGAAAAAAGAATGAAATGGCGTGTGGCTTTTAGTTCCGGGAGTGTCCGAGGATGTGTTCTGCTCGCCAGATGCAGCTCTTTGAGATTTGACGCCCGTAGGCGAGCTGCGAGTCGTGCTGTGGATGAAATGATAATGAAGACGACACATACGCCCAGCCGCCTGCCAGCGAATGAACCTTATACACTGTACATCAAACTGTAACAAATTATGATTAAAATGCTCGACCCTCTCGGGAATCGAACCCGAGACTCATGTTACGAAGGGCCAGCACGATAACCATTCAGCCATGGAGCCGGAAATAGAATGTCATGAATGTGGTAATCAGTAATCTTTTCAGTAATATGTGAATGAAACAAGAATAGATTATTATAAATATGCAGGACTGAGTGTTTGCAGTCATCACTTAGTCTAAACGGACGATACATCTTGAGTCTGCACGTGTTATAGTATACACACTTTCAATTGTAATAAAATGTTACTGATTTAACGTCACAGTAACTACTCTTACGGCTTTCGTAAACGCCGAGGTGCCGGAATTTTGTCCAGCAGGAGTACTCCTACGTATCAGCAAACCTACCGACACGAGGCTACCTTCAAATACCACCGGACTGAGCTAGGATCGAACCTGCCAAGTTGGTCTCAGAAGACCAGCGCTACCGTCAGAGCTACTCAGGCCGGCTCTTTTAATTCTGTTGGACATTCAGTGCTACGTTAGGATTAAGGTTTCAGATCTGTGAGTGTCAGTCATCCAGTATCTTGTAATTTTAAATGTTTCCTTGTAAGGGTGGGTTGTTACTAAGCGAACAAACTATTCCGAACAGGTGCTTCATTCTTTTCCCATGTATGGAGCATACAATACAATTGAAAGAATTATATTGTTGTAGATTTTGATCTTCCTTCGACATGAAAAATTTGAGGAGATGTTGAGTATAGTAAAAGAAATAGTGGCCACCCAGACAGCAGTGGATCCCAAACTACAACCATCGGTTCCTCATCGGATGGTAGCCCAGGTATACCTGTTCTGTAGCTACGATCCGTTCCAACAGAGAAATCGTGGGTTAACAAACAATGCTACGTATCTGACAATGCTCTTCCTACCCATTATTGTCCTTAAGATTGGTCATGCCTCCCAGTCACATACCGATAAGCAGTCCACCAGAATAATTTTCGTTGGGATCATTTTCCTATGCCTGCATGCAGAGTAAAATGAACCTTATATACTGTACATTAAACTGTAGGAGTATAATATACATTCTTATAGTGTATGTATGTTAAGTCCTCAGCCTGAAGGCTGGTTGGATCCTCAACAGCTCCGCCATCAGCTGGCATAGATGGCCTAGGCATCACTGAAGAGGCGTACTAGGGAAATGAGGAGTGAGGTAGTTTCCCGTTGCTTTCCCCACCGAGCCAGAAGTTGCTATTACATATCAGTCTGCCAAGCCCACTGAAATGCATGCACCAACCGACCCTATGAGCAATATTTTCGCACCATTCATAGCAGGGACTGGCTGCAGAAGGAATGGCATTACTAGCATCGCTGATACCTCAGTCACTTTCATTTTGTCAAAGCCAAGAATAAAGCTGAGACAGATCAATGAAAGTAACAAAATTGCTCTAGCCCATACCAGAAGACATAGTGCACTGTAAACACTAGGTCCCGCCAGCAAAGGCATATTCTTATAGTACGGTACAATAAAGTTAATTTTCGTTTACACACTCGTATAGAAAAATGAATTCAACGAAAATTGTTTTGATGGACTGCATATCCATATACGGTTGGGAGGTGTGACCAATTTTAAGGAAAGTATTAAATAGCAAGTGAATTGTCAGATACGTGATAGAGTTTCTTAACTCGCGAAATATAACGTAGGTCGTAATAGCTCAAAGAGTATCAGCATTCGACGTGAAATTGAGAGGTTGTGGTTTCGAATCCCACTGATGCTTGGTTGACCATTTTGGTTCTGTACTTAACATGCCTCGATCGTGTACTATATGTGCTTAACATGGCCTAATAACTGTAAAGTAGTATTTCAAATACTTAATTGTCAGTAACAGAAGGATTGTGCTTACTTTTCATTAACTGAAAAAGCTCAGTGCTCCAGATATAAAGAGTTTGACATCTAAGATTTGGACCGTAATTGCACCGCTGGACACTCAAATGAGAATATGGGTTTAGTATTTACTCTATCCACCAAGAATCAACTCAGTTCCTGGAAAAACCTCATGCAATAGCATCTAAACGTGGACTCCTAACCTCATATGAGAAAACCCAATACATGAAAGGATCTTCTCGATCCTTTGGCAAACACACTCTGGTAACTCAGTTTGGCAAAATCTCCCTGGTAGATAGTTCCAAATACTTAGGGGAATCTTCCCACCATCCCGACTAAATCACGGAGCAAACGAAGAGAGAATATCTAAATAACAAACAGCGTAACGAACCGTATGGAACGGGTACAATAAAATTCAATATTTGGGAACGCTAAATTAAAACACCACAACAGGGTAATTAAGCCTGAAGCATTATACACATCAGAAATACTGATAATTGGATGCAGACCACCAACTAAAAAATTTAAACTCCTAAGAAATTATTTGCCCCAGTATGCGCAAGATTGAACAATAATGGAGATAATGGAGATGAAAAGGAGGTCTTTTGAATTATACCAGCATTCTGAGAAAATGTTAGACAGTATTAGAAAAATACGATTGAAATTTTAGGGCCATATTCAAAGAATGAGAGCCTCCGTGGCTCAGACGGCAGCGCGTCGGCCTCTCGCCGCTGGATACCGTGGTTCAAATCCCGGTCACTCCATGTGAGATTTGTACTGGACAAAGCGGAGGCGGGACGGGTTTTTCTCCGGATACTCCGGTTTTCCCTGTCATCTTTCATTCCAGCAACACTCTCCATTATAATTTCATAGCATTTATCAGTCATTACTAAATCACTTTGGGAGTGGCGACCCCATCGTACTAATAGCCTATATCTGCTTCATTAATCACATCCCCGACCCGGTCAATGACTGGAAAACAGGTTGTAGGTTTTCATTTTTCAAATAATGAAAAATGAAAGGCTTACTGAAATTGATATTTATTCATGCCTCCTCGATAAAAGTCAGGAATAACGGTAAGATCGAAATTGAAACAAACCCTCAAGAAATGAAAAAAAACATTCGAAATTATTTGGGACGAGCCTAGCTTTACAACGTTCGTGAGTAAACATCATTTTGCTGAAAAACCCAAGGTGATAACCAACATAACATGGACGGAAGAACGGAAGAAAAATCAGAGCGAGAGGATGAAGAGATTCCAGGAAGAGAAGAAAACAAATTCAGCTGCTAAATACTGTAAGTTCAATCGACCTCCTTTGTTGTGCGCCACGTTGTGAAAATAAATTATGTTCTTTTATTAGGACATTAAGGCGAGCGGCACTTCCCTCCCACTCGTAGGCCTATCCCATCGTCACCATAAGACCTATCTGTGTCGTTGCAACGTAAAGCAAATTGTAAAAAAAAATTGATTAGTGAACGACAGTATTAGTTATCATTTTGTGGTCTTCTGACATTGAGATTTATGAATACAATAGCATGTTCTACTTTAAGAAAAGTCATGTTGCAGTACTGGATGAAGCATCCGCTGTTATTGACGAATAGACTCACATAAGTATTAAAAAAATCATATCTGCCTGTAATTCAAGTATGGATCTGCCTGGTTAATGTTCATCTGATGAATATCAAAACGATTGTTCTCTCCGTATTCCAGGAAACTCATGCTGAATATCATTGTACATGGTAGTTCTCGAGGTTTTGCTCCGTGCTAAATATATGATGGTTTATTGTTTTTAGCTTTGGAGGCATTTGATTTACTTACGGTACATCAGCTCCTCCTCCTGCTCCTGCTTCAGCTCACTGCTAATACGCTTTCAGTTACTATCGACTTTGGACTTACCTTATACACAAGGTAGGATTTTGGTAGGAATATATTGCATTTAATTCATCATTTTCCGTTCCCATTCTTATGTTAAAATTAGTTACAGACTTTATCTTTAGCATGGCAACTAGAGTATATTATAAACCATGGGAATGCTACAGGAAATGATCGATAATAAGAGACGTCATTATTTTCAGGTCTGTAGAAGTTACTGGCTTAGCAAACTGGGATGTTATGAAAATCTTGTAGTAATCCTTTAAGTCTGAGCATGCTTTATAACCCCACCAACATCGTACGTGATCACAATGGAAATGCCTTATTCTGGAATAATGTGTTATTTAGGTAGGTATATCTCTTGATTATATAACTTTTAACGTGGTGTTTTATGTACTTGTTTCTATGGAGTATGTAGACTAAGTACTGTGAAGGGTTATAAATTTTAAATTTTATAAGAACTGGAAACGCTTACAAAGTAAATCTTGATTTCAAAATCAACTGCTATTTACTGCTATCAACCGTGCTACTGAGGTATGTCCTAATTAAAATACTTTTCGAAATAATAATAATAATAATAATAATAATAATAGTAATAATAATAGTAATAAAAATAATAATAAGAGCCTCCGTGGCTCAGTCGGCAGCGCGCCGGCCTCTCACCGTTGGATACCGTGGTTCAAATCCCGGTTACTCCATGTAAGATTTGTGCTGGAAAAAGCGGAGGCTGGACAGGTTTTTCTCCGGGCACTCCGGTTTTCCTTGTCATCTTTCATTCCAGCAACACTCTCCATTATTATTTCATAGCATTTATCACTCATTAATAAATAAAAATCACCTTGGGAGTGGCGACCCCATTGTTATAACAGCCTGTATATATGTCTCATTCATTACATCCCTGACCCGGTCAATGACTTGAAAACAGGTTGTAGGTTTTCATTCAATAATAATAATAATAATAATAATAATAGAAAGGTCTTGGCTATCAAGGGAGCTTCCATTAAATATATTTCAGAAAATAATATACTTTATTCCGTGACTTTTCAGTTTTAATAGATGAAATGAAATGGCGTATGGCTCTTAGTGCCGGGAGTGTCCGAGGACAAGTTCGGTTCGCCATATGCAGGTATTTTTATTTTTCTCCCGTAGGTGACCTGCGCGTCGTGATGAGGATGAAATGATTATGAAGACGACACATACACCCAGCTCCTGTGTCAGCGAAATAAACCAATTACGGTTAAAATTCCCGACGCTGCCGGGAATCGAATCCGGGACCCCTGTGACCTAAGGCCAGCACGCTAACCACGTTAGCCATGGAACTGGAATTTGAATATATGACCTTCAACGGCAGGAACATAAAGGAACATCACTACACCACAAAATAGCTGTGCCCCGTGTATAATCAGAAAGGAAATTAACAACGGACATTTTCACATTTCATCTTGTGTCGAAAAATGTTCACCCCTCTGCATACACATGTGTGATCATTGTTTACAATACATAAATTACTAACATTCAAACGAACTTAAATTCTAAAATACCTGCACAGCTCGATATGCTGATTCCACAGCTAAGACCTGAGGTGCTAACAGTTACCCTTGGATTGGTTTTGCTTGGCGATAAAGGGCCTCGTCTAACAAATCGGATCTTAAAGTAATCCTCTTCTCCCACACCATCCTACCCCACCTCCTTACCTGCCGTGGCTCACGGCCAATAGCGGAGGAGTCGATCAGAGAGTTCAATTTTCCTGTTAATCCCGGGAGGGAATTAGACCTGCTCTGCATCGATTCACGATCTCCTTCAGCTCAATCACCAGTGCCTCAATCGACAAGAGGACTAACTCCCATTTTTCATGGTATAGATCCTGTACGTAAGTCTGACAAAGGACAAGAACGTGTCTGATTATGAACGATTAGTCAGTTTCGAGTTGCACGGTCCGTACCAACACTGGGGAGATTCTTGTGTGAAAGAATTCGAATTTTAGTAAAAGAAGATGCTGACGCTTGAACTGTATTCTTTCGCTCCCTTTAATCTGAACGGTGAGTTGTTGTTTCATGGTATCAAGTATACAGGATGTTTCAGTGAAAGTGTACTAAACGGAAACTAGTAACAGGGGCCGCTAAACTGAATATTTCGATATAGGGAACATTTTGCCTGCGAGGCCAGCCAAAGGTCATTTAGACGTGAACATGAACAAAGTGTTCTGAGTAGTTATTTATGTTTGTTGACAGTAAATGTGTATACTTATCAGGCAGGTAAAGCTGTAACTGACGACCATGCCAAGAACGGACCAATGTTAATGCATCAGTGTCAACAGTGCAAACGGACACCAACCGACCTCGATACAAGTGTAGCAAAGACGTACGAGATTGTGCTGCACCTGTTCGATGATCCCTGGCGTGTTGCTTACCGCACCAATTGCAGAAACAATCCTGAAAACCATGCCCATATCTGTGTCTACCAGTGGTCTCACACACCAGTAATTTCAGACATCCCCGTAGGAAATAATCAAGTAGGTTTAGATCGGGGAACTCGCAGCCCATTATATCGGGCCGCCACTTCCAATTCAGCGACTTGGAAATGCAGCATCCAGATGATTACGGACAGCTCCGCTGAAATAGGGAGACGCACTGTCATGGTGCAGCCACATTCCCTGACAAACTGTCAAAGGTACGTCCTCTAAGGGCTCAGGCAAAATATGTTGCAGGAACTGCTAATACAGGTGGCCATTCGAGCGGTCAGGTAGGAGGTAGAGCTCAATGTTAGACTGTCTTGTGCGATAATACTCACAGAAAATTCTACTTGTTGGTGTGACTGGACCGCAGTGTGTGGGTTGGCCTCAGCCCACACATGGCTGTTCCTGCTATTACAAATACCATTACGGATGAAAGTTGCCTCGTATCCGTTGATCGACCGAACTAAACATTCGTAGTGTTGTGCCTGTTGGGAAACCCTTCTCTTACAGACTTTATGCTTCACGGGCTACATGGCTCAACAAACGCGAGAGGGATGTGCGCCAGTTTTGCGAAAGTTACCGGTGCTGCATCCATCATACTGTCTGAATTTGGGAATGAAAGGAATAACTCACGTCCGTTCTGTCTCAAACCCACATACCGTGGCGTCTAGGGACCACAGGGCTACCTTCCGTACGATAGAGGAACCACAAACACAGCATTGGTCGCCTACTGATGTTTATGCATATCCGTTCGCTGGCTAGCTGTGCAAGAGCCTAGTGTAGAGTACGTACTTACTGTCAATGAACAATAAGCAATTCTGTAAACATAACTGGAGCCTCCGTGGCTCAGGCAGCAGCGCGTCGGCCTCTTACCGCTGATTTCAAATCCCGGTTACTGCATGTGAGAATTGTGATGGACAAAGTCGAGCCGGGGCAGGGAGGGGTTTATCTCCCGGTACTGCGGTTTTGGTTGCCATCCATCATTCCAGCGACACTCTTCAATACCTTATAATTTTATTTCATCTGTCAGTTATTAATCATTGCCCCAGAGGTGTGCGACAGGCTTCGTCAGCCGGCACGATTCATTTCCTCGCCGCTCGATGGACACTTCCTTCATTCCATTCCTGGCCTTGTGGAATAACTGGGAACGGAGAGTGGATTTTCATTTTCAATAAACGTAACTAACCATTCAGGACACGTTGTTCGTGTTGAAAAATGTTACGTCCATATCACCTTTGGCTGGCCCCTCAGACTGCATGATCCCCATGACGAAATGCTCAGTGTAGCGTCCCCTAATACCGGTTTCCGCTCGTCGCGCTTTCGTTGAAAGACTCTGGAGCAATAATTATTTGTGTGCGCATGCACGTGTCTGGAATCCATTCTAAAACCGAACATTTTGCAATGTTTTTTTTTTTTTTTTTTTTTTTTGTTCTGAAAAGCGGAACATAAATGGTAGTGGCATTCGAGAACATGTAATACGACCACTGTAATCATAACTGTGTTTTTTAGACACCAGTATTTAAGCTTCTTCCATAAGTCGATGTTTGCTCTATAGATCAGCCGTTTTGTTTTAAACGAGAAGATAACCAGTCACTCAGTGTTTAACGTTTATGTAACTCCAACGACAATGTCATCTGGCGGAAGTGAGAAGAATCCGAAGAGAGAGAACACAGTGGATGGGTTAGGGCATTTAGGACATCAAATATACATTGTTTTTCTTCGACTGGTGACATTTGGAGCTCCGTGGTCAGGGAAGTATTACATTTACCTCATTTACCTCGTTCATTCATGAATCCCTCTTATCTTATACTAAAACTAATTCTATTCTCACTGTGTTCCTTCATGTTTCGATGGTTATCTTCATTTTTCTAGTGTTATGGTCTATTCGCCATGCGGTTTTGCACCTTAATACAGCAATCACAACACACAGAACAGTCATAAATTAACTCATTAGGAGCCTCCGTGGCTCAGACGGCAGCGCGTCGGCCTCTCACCGCTGGATACCGCGCTTCAAATCCCGGTCACTCCATGTGAGATTTGTGCTGGACAAAGTGGAGGCGGGACAGAATTTTCTCCCGGTACTCCGGTTTTCTCTGTCCTCTTTCATTCCAGCAACACTCTCCATTCTCATTTCATAGCACCTATCAGTCATTAATAAATGACTTTGGGAGTGGCGACCCCATCGTACTACTGTAAAAGCCTATATATGATTCATTACAACCCTGACCCCGTCACTGACTGGAAAACAGGTTGTAGGTTTTCATTCATTCATTCATTCATTCATTCATTCATTCATTCATTCATTCATTCATTCATTCAAATTAACTCATTTTATGACGATTAAGCCATATTTCCTTTCTCCAGAAGGAAAAGTCCTCTCAGTTTTATTTACTGTGTTCATGGGATGATAGTACGTCAAGGAGAACACTTTATGTGCCTAGGTGTTAATATAAGGATTGATATTCATTAAGGTAATCACATTAATGAGTTCGTAAAGAAAGTATAAATATCTCTTCACATGGTTATGAGCGTATTTAGGGGTTATAATAAAAATGTTAAAGATAGGGCGTATAAATCTTTGGAAAGGCCCCTATTAGAGTTTGGTTCCCGGTCATGGGACCCACGCCAGGATTCTTTGATACGAGAACTAGAAAAGATCCAAAGCAAAGCAGTACAATTTGTTCTGGGTGATTTACAACACAGAAGTAGCGGTACGAAAATGTTGCAAACTTATGGTGGGAAGACTTGGGAGTAAGACAAGATGATCATGTAATTGGTATGTTTCGAGCTATCAGTGGAGCTATCAGCGGATTCATTCATGAATCCCTCTTACCTTATACTAAAACTAATTCAATTCTCAGTGTGTTCCTTCATGTTTCGATGGTTATCTTCATTTTTCTAATCTTATGATCTATTGATCCTGCTGTTTCGCACCTTAAGGGAGGAATCACGACAAGTAAAACAGTCATAAGTTAACTCATTAGGAGCCTCCGTGGCTCAGACGGCAGCTGCAGTATCGACAAATTAACGATATGAAGGACACCATAACCAAAGAACTAACAGAAATAAAGGAGAAGATAAGAGAAGACAGGGAAGAAAGAGCAGTACCACCTGGGCGACAGCTCTAAATGATGATTGATGATGGTGATGGATAATAATGGATAATAATGGAGCGGAATAACTTTAGTAGACGAATAAATTTGAGCAGAACTTTAAAAAGTAGGGAAGATCATAATATGAACATAAAGTTAGATTTCAAGGACAAATTAAGGCAAATATTTACTTATAGGATGAGAAGAAGCAATTTGAGTAATTTATCGCGGGAAATTCTCGGTAAATTTCCAAATTCCTTGAAAATATTTATGAAAAAGCTAGGCATCTAGGAATCTAGGAACCTACCACCTGGACGAAGCCACCGTGGCTCAGGCGGCAGCGCGCCGGCCGGCCTCTCATCGCTGGGTTCCGTGGTTCAAATCCCGGTCACTCCATGTGCATGTGAGATTTGTAGTCTTTGCTGAGCTGAGCTGGTGAGCAGACGTGCGTGGTAACGATCCGGAAGTGCAAGGAAAGCAGTATGGGTGTAACAGTGCAGTAGGAGTGCGATAGGGCGATGGCACAGCCGGGTCAAGTTGATCAAGACGGAGTGCAAATTAGCAGTTAATAAAATAATAGGACTGATAGAATTGTTGATGGCGCCAACTATAGCGCCTACACAATTAGTCATCGAAGGCTTCGAGATGAACCCAGGCCCATTGACATGGGAGGACATAGAGTAAGTCAAGGAAGAGTGCACGAAGCTTTTCAGACTGACCAGACCAAAGAAATGTTCGAGTTGCAGTATCAAAAAAATAACGATATGAAGGACAGCGTAACCAAAGAACAAGAGAAATAAAGGAGAAGATAAGAGAAGGCAAAGAAGAAAAAGCAATACCACCTGGATGACAGCCCTAAATGATGACTGATGATGGTGATGGATAATAACAACCCTGACATAGCAATCAGAGTTTGAACTCATACATATCTATGTTCTAATAGCCCGTATGGTAAAAATGTATGAGACATAAATAATAACAAATTTCTGTTTTCTTTAGTTACGTGCAGTATTTAGCTGAGACTAATATTTTTGGAGATATCTGGATGTTTGTTCAAAATGCAGTCATCGCGAATATATCCTTAAACGGTAAAGGAAGTACGAAACATAAAAGAGACAGAGATTAATATTTTCTACAAGTTTTATTACATAAAGTATGTCGATACGATCAACATTAATGGGGATATTTTATATTTCCTGTTTTGCTCCTCTAAATATGGCTAGGTCACTGAATACTAATCAAGTAGTGTACGGATAGTGCACATCTCAGCCATTCCTCAAGTTGAACATTGGTTTAAGCTCTTATCCCGCGACGTTCATATGAACGAGCAAAGAAAAAAAAACAGGCGGACAGACCAACATTGAACTGAACCTACCTTAGAAATTTATTTACCTAATACGAGGTAAAACATATTGGAAGTGTACGGATAAAATTATAATGTTGTTTAGGTAGATATTCTTTTAATTTCTTGTGGTATTTTCCCAGCACATTACGTATTATGACCGTCCAATGGCATGTGAGTCTGCTGTTGAGCCATTGAAGGTCATGCTAAAGAAATGATTAACAGGAATTACTCGGAAATACGTCCAGTTGGATCAAATACCTGGAATAACTCGCCCATTCAGACAGGAAATTGGATGGATATAAGATGAGGAATGAAATTCCTAAGCTCAAAACCCCGTGGTCACTGGACGCTTACAGTCACGAAATATTATCTTATATGTGAGCAGAGATTAGCAAAATAAGTTTACATTCTCAACAGTATTAAGAAGTAAGTTGACTATATGATATTCAGGTCCAGCGATGTCATGGAGGAGGCCATGAATTGACGCCATATGTTAGAGGATCAAGACGGCGCTGAAGAGGTTAGGTCGATTACATACGTCATAAAGACAATGGTGAAGTGTTCCTTTGTACATCTTTCCAGTTAGATGGGATGACGTTATCTTGGAATTCACATTCGAACTGTCAAAAACAGACGGAAGAGAGGTTGCAAGTTAGTGAGTTGAGCCTAACGTATGAAATGCAGACCGATATTATTAGCATAACAATTTTAATGAACTTTCGTTTTATGAACAATTGTATCGGATAAAAAACGGAGATTGAAGGTTGAACTGATAGTACTTGGCACGTCTTTAAAGGGAACGTCTACGTTAGCAGAACTTAAGAAGAAATATTAGAGAACGTTATAAAAGATAATATTACTGTTTCGAATAGCGATCTGAGGTTTTAATACTGAACAAGGAGAGTTTCGAAAATAATTGTGAGATATTGTAAAACGCCTGTGTCACTGTGTTAATTTTGTTTTCCTAAGTTTCAGGTCCATGGACTCAAAAATGTATGAAGATTTTTCCAATAATGTAATGATGGAAATGAATATGAAGGCTTAAATATTCCAATATCCTAACAGGCCCGGGAGATGATGCCGAAGTGAGGGCCAAAACTATGATCAATGGAGCAAAGGACTGAGAGCGGTATCACATAATCTTCACCGATAAGTACCAAGATTTCATTTTCTTCACCCTATTTCCTTGTAGTTGCATAGCTGTAGAGTAGAGTGTGTTTTCTTTCATAATGAAGTGACATAAATTTAAACAACTTGAGTGACCTAATGCGACTGTCGCTAGTGCCCGGTTACTTGTGATTACGGTTATGTCCGAGAATGTAATATTAAGATCATCTGTTATACGCAAGATTTAGCTTGTAAATACGTGTCTTACCGCGAGTTACTCGGAACTTTCTTCATGTTTACGGTGAATGGAAGAAGGCGTTGTCTTTATTAGTGAACCATACTTGTATTGCACGAATATTTCGTGAGGTGGTTTTATTTTAATATTTATTTATAGAAGGTCTTCTGCATGATAATACCATACGTGTTATTGCGTAGTGGCGAATGTTTCGTGATATTAGTGTTGCGTTGATTGTGATACATTGGTGATGATAAAAGAGATTCTTCGGGAATGCTTGCGAATTCTCTTGGGTAAGTAAAGTGTGAATATGTCTGATGTGCTTGATATGGTGAATAATAAAGACAGGGTCGTCTATAAAGTATTTTATGATGAGTTAAGTTGTTATGGTAAGTGGTTCGTTGAAAAATAGATAATGGGAGTGTGATAAATAATTATTTGAGATTTAAAGATGGATTTAAGCGCTCGTCATACAATTACGAACCCAAAATAGGCAAGCAATTGTGTCGTTGTTATTTTTGCTGTGTAAGTTGTCCGAAGGTCGAGAATAGGGATTGAAATAAAATCATCGAAACACTTCTTTTCGCGATGAGATACGATGCAGATACCACTTAATTTGAGGGAATGGTCACTAATTAGATGTCTTCAACATTTAATAAGCATAATATATGTGAAGTAGAAGGTCGTATTTATTGAATTATTAGATTGTATTCTTGCGTAGTTGCTTAGTATGTTTCCTGTAGATAGTGTGCCTTCAAGATTTTTCTTTCAGGAAGGCAGTGCCGGTGGAAGCAGTTACTGTTAATCATTCTTGTGGATCATTGATTATTTTTGTAGCAGCTAGATATTGTGTTTTATTTAGGTGGCTGATACGGATTCCTGAGACATGCTGTTGTTGATTGAGTTATGTCATTATGAGATCCAATTATTATGTGGGTTTTCTACACTGTGTTTGCACTTTATGGATACTCAAATTGAAAGTTGGTCACCATTAGAGAACTCAAGTTGGTTAGCAATTAGGCAATTTCTGAGATACCGGATAAAATGTAGGGTATTTAAAGATGAAATCTTGGATAATTTATGGTAAAAGCAAGTGAAATATTTTGAAATATTTAGAAATGTTTGAAATGTTTGAATGAAATTTTATTCGATTCTATTATTCATTGCGGACGGACAATTAATGACAAATAATGATGATATGCCTTCAGCAAGTTCTGTATTCGTTTCCATCAAGTTCGTATTTTCAATTCAATTAAGATTTAAATAATGATGGATTATAAGTATTTAGCCAACAGAGACTTTCGTTCGTCTATCTAGCTATTATCCAATCATCATATAATGTGTCATTATTGTATTGATTTAGGTTTGATTTCATTAAATTGGAAAAAAGTCCTTCCAAGAAACTAACATTCATTTTTATTTAAATGAGACATATTTAGCCTTGCGTACTTCATTGAATATTATTATTACTATGATCGTGAACATCTTGCGTCAAAATGCTAGTCAAACTGCATAAACATTAGTTGAATGTCCATGCCCTGGGTGGAGAATTATGCGTCACGACTGACTCTGGCCGAGGCTTATCACAAAATCTACGAACCTTTAATATCCCCGGGCAATGGACGGGTGTAGTATCCTCTGTTAATACTCGAACTCTTGAAATGATGCGTAATTGTATGTGTAACTATGACGTTTTAGACCTATGGCTCTGGTTACGGCTGTAAAAAACCTTGTTGAAGAGACAACAAACACCAACGTAGCACATCTATCTTAGCATTTTGTATAAAAGTGACTGTTAATGTAGGAAATGTGTTCAGTATTGTGCAGGGTCGGTGTTTTTGTTACTGGTCGTCGATAACTGCTTGAAGATAATTCGCTCTTGACTAGCAATCACTTTCCATCCTCTCCTTTTTTATCCCAGTTATTTCTGAGGTTGATGCAGACACCCAGGCTAATCTGGTTTTCTATAAGAATGTTTTATGGCCGGATATCCTTTCTAACGCCACGTGATTTTAGATTAAAATCTCAACCGAGGATCGACCTGGATTCGAAACTCAGGCTTCCGGGATGGAAGCCAGCTGCTAAGCTACTGAGCTCATCACGAACCTTCTTGTCTTGGGGTTTAAAACTACGCTTATTACTCATGTAATGACGACTCTGGGTAAGTGGTTAAAAGCAAGGAAATATTGAAATATAATTAATTTTTATATTTTATATTATAATCAAGAAGACATTTCCACACAAACCTGAAACTAGTTCTATGTCGTTTCGTTTTATTTACGCGTATAATGTCATTTCTATTATTTCAAATAACGGGATTATTTAACAACTGATATTTATAGTAGCGTAATTAATAGATTGACATGATTCATAATGATAGAAAAGTCAGTAGTGCACTGATAACTTGGTTTCTTGCACTTTTTCCAACATTACATCTATAACCGATCCTTGAAGCAAGAATACTTAAAATATCGGACTATTTCAATTTTAAGGACCATTTTTTGGCGTACCATACGCTGGGCAGTAGGGGGTAACATATTACACCAAATATAGTTATGATTTACTAAGAACAAAAATAATTTATTGCAACATAAATTAGAACTAAAAACAGAATACTGATCTTATAGATGGAATTCAAATAATTCAGAACCCTCTTGAGCAAGGAATACTCGTGGGTAAAGTCTCTCCTTCCCACCTATCATATGATATGTTAGCATGATCTGAAGCGAATTTTGAAGCCTACTGTTGTTTTTGTAATACAACAGGAACTTATTAGTAACAGTAACCACAGAAAACATTGTATTGTTTGTTTTGATAATTCTCTCCATCACCATTTAGTAATCACATCATCATATGGAACTGAACAAAGCACTGGAGTGAACTTAGTGACACTTCACTCTTGAACGCATGATGGTTCTGGCACATCTCTCTCTGTAAACTTCACTGACTTCTCAAGCTCCTTGTTTACCCAATTTCTTACTTTCCTTACTTTCTTTTGTGTATTCCTGGATTTATTCCATTCGGAAGATACATCAATGGATTCTGTAATTGTAGGAGCCTTCTGTAGTGGTACTTGATTCTCATCAGCTGCAGCAAATACTCTCTCTGAATTTTCAAAAATGCATACATCGAGTCACTCTTCTAAGCCACACGGAGTTTTTTTTTTTACCCTCTGACCTCGATGTCCTGTCTAAGTACACCCTTCCCTACATCCCAAGCTATAGCACAATCATCAGCATCATCACTAGGCCCATCGTCTTGATCACTGTCATTGCCATCAACAGCTCCCGTAAGCACTAATCATAGTTCATCTGCTTCTGTAAATGGGTCATTATCACAATCACCATTTTCTAAGTTGTCCATAATGTTCAGAGTGGTCTCCCCGTCTGTTGTTGTATTTTATCTGAAATTGAAAAAAATTCATCTTGCGAATGCCCAGCGTATGATATTTCATACGTTAAAAGATATTTGTGTTTGAATGCCATCTCGATCAGTGAAGATAGTAACTATCAAACGAGGTCGAATCCTCATACTATTCCCGTTACAAATATACTGAAATATGATTAATTTCTCATAGCTCAATTCCACAATAATTATAAATACTCACCGGTGCGTTATTTTTGTCAGCTACCCGCACTTTCTTGCCAACTATCATCATAACAGGAGGAAAACAACAATGCCATTAGCTAGGAAACATTATTTGTGTCCCTGATGCGCTAAATGATACCTTTAAAAATTGCAAAACAGTCACGGTGACTTAGATATAACGCAATTTGGAAAGCACGTTTTGCGTATGATATATCATACGGTGGGCATTAGTGGGTTAAGCTGCATTAAAATTAGCACAGCTAAGAAGAAATAAATCGAATACAAACTTATATTAAGGTATATTAAGTTAGAGGTAGTTTCCATTTAGATACTAACTACACTAGCCTGCTGGAATCGTAAGTAGACTGTTCACCCGGTATTCATCCCACTCAATGGGATTCATTAAAGGCAGTTCTTCTTGAAACGTCACTGGACGTGCTGTGAATTAGTTCACGTACTGTCATTTAATAAATAATGCATGAATGTCATGGACATCCGATGGAAAGGCTGGCATCTACAAGAGGAGATCGAAATGTAACGGTGTATGTGAGTTTCTCTCAGACCTCAGGATTATTCCTGTATTTCAGCTGAATTTCTGATACGTGGGTTACTCATAGAAGGGTGCATGCATGTCTGCTAAAACTGGGGCCTGATTTATGCGGATAATAAACCTAAATCACAAGTTCTGAGTGGTTGGGTAGGTAAGGCTTAAGGCTATTGGAGAATAGCCTTATTGGTAAAGTAGTTATTCTGGTAATGAAATCGCTGCGGGAATTCAAACATAGATTGCTGTTTCTCCGTAGTTTATAACAGAGAAAGTTAGCTATATTGTAAAATATCATCTGTAGGGCATAATTAACGCATGAGAAAGCCAAGAATAAAGGTATTAAGTTATCTTAAACTGGTGAATGAGATCTAAAAAGGATACCCACTTATTTTAATTCTACCAACCTGAACTTGAAATTAGTACACATATTATTTATACTCACTAAATTAACTATATAGACTTTGTAAGTCTTACTGACTCACAGTAAGACATGAACGGGATACTTGAAATTTTATCGAAGGCCTCAACTCAATGGAAGTTGGATATTAATATAAACAAAAGTATTAATAACTGGTAAAATTTCCAGAGTACTCAGTAAAAATTACGGTTGGAAACTGAAGGGTAGAATAAGTGAAGTAATACCCTACCTTGGTTGTCTCATTACGGAAACTAATATGAGCACCCACATAATAGAAAAATGGATTACCCTTGCAAGAAAAGTTGTAAATGACTATATTCAGAGTATATTGTTACGTAGGCCATCCAGAAATTAAGTTTCCGTGGTTCGTTTCTTGTGAAGTAAGCGTACTTAGCCGCAAAATATGAGCATGCGTGACAGATCTGTGACGTAGGAATCATATACCGGCCAGACCACCTGGGGTCAGTAGCGCAGCAGCAGTGGCTTGAAATGGCAGTTCGTATTCCTTCACCCGCCACCTGCGAGGTTCGCTCTGTGATAAAGTTTCTATTGAACAAACAAGAGGCGTGGAATGCTCAGTGCAGGTGTTGTGCTCATCCATGGCAATGCTCGCCCACATACCACTCGGCACTTTTTTTTTTTTTTTTTTTTTTTTTACAACTTTTTATTGATACAAATACATGCTTACAAGTTTTACAGTTGGTAGGTTTACATGTCTCCTGGTCTACAGTAAGTCCGTTCCACTTCCACTACCACTTGTCAGTTCGTGAACATTCTTACATTGCTATGACATTAATTGATGACCATTAACGACCTGGTCTTGGGTAAAAACAATGAATAGTTCTTGTGCCTAATCCTTCGGCACAATTGGTAAACATACAGAATACAACACCAATAATGACATAGATGAAATGACAAATTTAACAAACAGTGTCTTAGTAAAAATATAGGGAATAAAAAAGTAAAAGGTCTCTTTGTGCTTTGATAACTTGGCACTATTGAAGTTTGTTAGAAAGCATTATTATGTAAGCGTTAGGATGAAAATAAATACAAATAATAAAAATAAATAAAATAGCAACACACTCTTTTTGGCTGTACCGAGCTGGAACAGTAGCACAAGTTTCGGAGAATTACAAAAGACATTAAAAATAAATAAGTTGCTTAGGTATTCATGTTGTTTTCAGTATAGAAGTCTTCCATGATTGAGTACAATAACGGACTATATTCCCCCACATATTTAGCTTTTGGTGACGATAAAACTTGACCAATACCATCTTGAATATCTGGACACAAACTATTGTGTCGAGAGTTCCAAGTTCCAGGAGTTTTTAACACTGTATGCACGTACACTGCAATCACTAACACGAGCACAGATGTAAAATGAGCTGAAATTGTCCCAAAGGTGGGACGGACAATCCATTCCGGTGGTACTTCAAAATGTGGGGATCGAGCAGTCTGTTTGATGATGTACGTCACATATCGCCAAGCTTGCGTAACACGGGCACAATCATGCAGACGGTGGAGAAGAGTGTCTTCTCCTCTGCGACACACGGTACATAGTGAACTTTCTGCCATACGAATATTATACAGTTTACTATTTGTCGGCACAATGTCATGAACAACTATATACCACTTTGCTTGAAGTTCAACAGGAAGAACCCGATGCGTAATATTCCTCCAGATGCGATTCCAGTTGCATACCAAAATAGACTGCTGAATCCTGGGAGCTACATATTGGCTACGCTGCAGAAACATATAGATGCTTTTCGAGGTCACGTTATTGCTCATAAAAGTTTGTGGTAAATAGCTCATTTCATATTTCAAATATCGTGCATGAGGGGCGAATTTATCTACATCATGGAAAGGGGGAGGGTTAGGCATCTGCTGTAAACTGCACCACTGTTGGAGAAAATTTTGAGAATACGGATGACCTTCACCAATTAGGAATTTTATGTGTCGATTGAGGAATAAGGCTGTCACATGATTCTGGATATTCTTGAGTCCTAATCCACCAGTAGATCTTGACAGAGTTAAAGTATCACGATTCACCCTTAGAATTGAACCTTGCCATATGTACCAGCCTACAGCAGACATTATCTTAATACCGGATACCCGAGGCAGAGGTAGGATTTCACCCATGTAACCCAGTTTACTGATTATGTATGTATTGATGTACTGAATTCTTTGCAGTAATGATAAATTCCTGTATTTTTCTCGCTGTAACAGTCCGCGTATCACATTCACTGTTTTGCCCCAGTTACGCTGGATCATTTGGTGAATACTGTTAAAACAACTAAGTCCTAAGATTTTTACCTCGTTCTGAACTGTTGCCCAGTTTAACAAAGGTTTATCACGTATATGGCTTGCTCCTAGTTTTAACAAACACGATTTATTAACGTTCAGCTGCGCACCAGATATATTGCAGTAGTCACTGATAGTGTTTTGAAGATCTTGTGCGTTTGTTCTGCGGTCCGCAATGATAGTGACATCATCAGCAAAGGCAAGGATTTCCATCATATCTCGGTCGCGTAAACATGCTAAATTACTCAATAGTGGTTCAAGAGATAGCACAAATAATAACATAGATAACGGACATCCTTGTTGTACTCCTGTTTTTATGTTAATTGCCTTAGTAAAAAAACCATTAAATTGGACCTTCGTAGAACCTCCCTGAAGAACATGTTGTAGGATATCAATAAAGCGGTTGTCTAGCCCCATTGCACGTAGAACAGCAATTAAATAGGTATGATTCACTCTGTCAAACGCGTGATCGAAATCTAAAGATATTAGTTGTTTACACTGCCTTCTTACCCTACAATCACTGATAATGTCTCTTATTGCACATACTGAGTGTATAATGCTCCTACCGGGAGCTCCGCACGATTGGTGTGCCCCTAAAGCATCGGACATAAGGAAGGTCAGTCGCTGTTTAAGACATCGGGTGAGTAATTTGTAATCGAAATTCAGCAGAGTAATTGGTCTGTAATCATCTATACTCTTAGGATTAGGCTTTTTTGGTACCAGTACAATCAATCCCTCTTTTAGGCGACGTATATTTGGTCTTGAATATAACACATCATTTAAAGCTATCGTAAGGTCTTCCTTGATAACTGGCCAAAATGTCAGGTAGAATTCTCGTCCAAGGCCATCTAATCCAGGGGATTTGTTAGGCAGACTGCGCTGTATGGCTTCATAAATGTCTTCCTCCCGCAATTCTTCACTAAGATAGTCTTGTTGCACATGTGTCAGTCTTCCTCGAACAGAATCAAAAAAGGCGCTGTTGCTGTCAAGAAGAACATCATTCGTTTGTTCATACAATTGTGTAAAGAAATGCTCAATTGTGTTCTTAATGATATTGACATCCCCAGAAGACTCACCACTTGACGATGCCAGTTTCGAAATATATTTTTGTTTGCCTCGTTTACTCTCACGAATGAGATGGTACAATGATGACATTTCATCGGTAGTATTCCGATGATCTCGAGCTCGTATTTTAAGTCCTTCATTCATTTCTCTGTATAGTTTGAGGAGAAGTGCTCTTGTTTTCTTGATACGGAGATATGTTGATGGGTTCCTGGGATCTTCCCTATAAAGCTGACGTAAACACTTGTAAAAAAATTCGGATTTTTGATTGATCTGTTGAGTATACTGAGCACTAAACCGTTTCAGGAATTTGATTACATTGGGCTTTGCATAGGATAACCACCACTCAAGTCTCGTGGGATAACGTGAATGATGTTTCCTCCATAGTTGCCACTGCACAGAAAACTGTTCCTTCAGTTCTTCACTGTTGAGAATATTCGTATTTAGTTTCCAAACACCCCTTCCCCGAGCTACTCCCAGCTCGGATAGCTTTAATTTACATATATATGCTGCATGGTCCGAAAATTCGACGGGGCACACTTCAGCATTCCCAACATGCTCTTGCAGACTTTGACTGACATATATTCGGTCTAATCTCGATGCTCCTTTAGCGCAAAAATATGTATAACCTGGGTCGGAGGATGCTTGTAATTCCCAGGTGTCTATCAGTTTGAGCCCTTTCACTAGAGTTGACAAGGCTATACAATTCTGAAAACTCCCGCTCTGATCTCTAGCATTGATAACTGCATTAAAATCCCCGCCAATAACCATGCGATCTCTATGATGTTTAATTAGATGTATGATATCACTTGTGTAGAATTCATTTCGTTCGGCTCTCGCCTGAGAACCAGAAGGTGCATAAATATTTACAATTAGAAGTCCTTTTACGTTGAAACTGATACCACGGGAACTGGGAAGAAAAACGGGAGCTGTATGGGGAATTGTGTCTTTCATATATATAGCTGTACCTCGTTTGGACTCGTTGATATTTACTATTCTGTCATACCCAAATATATGAATTAAATCATCTGTAGCAACCTCCTGTAACAATGCTATATCAACGTCTTGGTCACGAATTAATTTCTTAAGAAGCTGCTGCTTGCTGTCTATCTGGATACAGTTAATGTTTAAGGTCATTATAGTGTACGTCAATAGCATAAGGAATGTAACATTCATCTTGATACCAAACTGAACTGTCGAGCCCTTGGATCTGACAGACATTGCCAAACTACCGTCTCTCACCTACCCTCCCTCCTTGTCTTCGAGGATCCTTTGGGCTGATATAAGGTTGTACTGACTTATGGACGCCATCTTTGGTGGACTGGGTAGTTTTTAGCTTTTTAACGTTTTTCTCTGGCGGAACAATCTGACTTGAGGTAACTTCGCTAATGTCGTTAAGCAGTGAAGGAGGCGAGGGTTCAAGGTCATCTGACCACAGCTGTTTAGGAGTCTCACTATGACCTGTCAAATTTTCGGTGGTGTTACTATCATCAGTATCTAGTTCCATATCTTCCTTCGGAGGACTGCTAGTGTTGGGGTAACTAGAACTATTTAACTTGTCTGCCAACAAAGTGGTTACGTCAAAGTCTGTATTTGCGAGGTCAGAATTAATAAGTACGTTTCCTGTCGTAAGTTCAGTGACATTTGTGTTATGGTGGGGTGAGTGTTCTTCAACGTGAATGTGATCCGTAGATTGTTCCAGTCCTACAGTTCCGACATGAGCTGGTTGTGTTTCTATTTCTGGTCCGTTCACATCGACTGAGTTGCCTTGGCCATGTTTTAAAAGGTTATTTGGAGGAGGATGTATCTCTGCTTCCGTTGTGATAACGTGAACTTCGTGTAGTGTATCTTGTTTATGTTCCCGGCTGGTCTGTTCTTGTTGTGACCCAAGACCGATAACCTGTTGTGAGTCCAGCTTGTCGCTCCTGCTTGTGTTTACAACTGTGTCGCTCGCGAGAGATGGGACAGTGGAGTTTCCTGCAACTACTTGACTCATAAGCCTACTACCTGTTTCACCTGTCGAAGTTGCTCCTCGCCTTACCGGGCAATCTTGTCGGAGATGGTCACTACCACTACAATAATAGCACGTTTTTGGTTGTCCTTCATAAAGTACCTGAGCTCTATATCCGTCAATTGTCACTATTGTCGGGATAGCACTTTGTAATTCGATACGCATAGCTCTAATGCCACTAAAAACATTAAATGTGTATGTAGAAGACCATTTTTCATTACGTATGTCCCTAACTTTCCCATATTTACTGAAATAAGTTGCCACGCGTTCATTGGCCATTTCAATAGGAAGATTCATTATCCGTACTAGTTTCGTGTCCACATCAGCACATGTGATAATTACCTCCGAAAGTGTACCATTGAATTTCTTTACCTGAGATTTTCCTGCTGTTGAAGTGAGAATGCGCTCCATCAGAAGTTTGCTGGTTAATTTTATGTACACTGCTGTTTCCAAATTGTCCAATTGTATTGCTTCCACTTGATCAACATGTAATTTTAAAACTGTTTCAATCCACTCATGAATTTCTGCCGGTCCGGGTTTGTTTAGTTTATCAGGAAATGCACATTTTACTGTATTCTTCCTAATGTTTAAGCTTGCCATTTTCTTGCACTTTGTACTGATACCACTCGAAACACTCTACCTCACAG
Source organism: Anabrus simplex (assembly GCF_040414725.1). NCBI lineage: Eukaryota > Metazoa > Arthropoda > Insecta > Orthoptera > Tettigoniidae > Anabrus > Anabrus simplex. The sequence goes on along the minus strand of NC_090265.1, from coordinate 1,160,919,695 downwards.
TACACAACAGAACAGCGCGTTCGATGTTTACGCTTGCACGTCTCACAGCGAACTATGACACTCAGTAACTCTTCTGCAGAAGTTCGGCTGGGAGGTGTTTCATCATCCACCGTACATTCCTGATCTTGCTCCCATCTTTTCTTGCACATCAAGAAATTCCTGTCCTCCTGTCGGCATTTTCACACGGACGAATTCTCATGACGAATGTCACACGCTGGATCAATTCCCTGGAGTCAGACTTGTACGACAGCGGCATAAAAATGTTAATCCCACAATATGACAAGTGTGAATATGTCGAAAAATAGCTCCAGCATTGTTGTATCACAACACAACGAAAATTGTTTTGATGAACTGCATGCTATCTATATGCGGCTGAAAGGCGTGACCAGTCTTAAAGAAAATAATGGACAGGAGACGATACCCGGTCCCACAGGGACGAAATGTCATATCGTCGCTCCTATGCCAAAACTACGAACGTGACAATGCTCATCCTATCCACTGTTTCCTTTAAGAATGATCACGCCTCCCAGCCCTGCAATATGTGTAATATTGTGAACGTGTTGTGGTCTTAAGTTAATTAACAAACACAGAAGCAAATTTTAATGTCACACACAGCCCTTGCAAATAAAAACGTCAAGAAAATTTAGTATAGATTTGTGTTTATATACAGCGTGGTCGGAAACAACGTGACTCTGGTATATGAGCGTTAGAGCGTTGTTCATACTGAGAGGTAATTTGTAAAAGTTACGTCGATATCTGGGGCCGTTGTGGACTACTTCAGATGGGCTCTGCGAGGCGGTGTTGATAAATCTGCACTTGACTTATGACCGGCTTGAAAACGCCAATAGAAAAAATAAAATTATCCAGGGGAGGGACTTGAACAAGTACCTCCTTGCTGATAGGCTCGGCCCGCATCAAACACACTACGGTGGCACTGACTGAAAGCCACGGTAGGTTAGTGTTTCGTGCTCATCTCTCTGCATAGCTATAAAGCCCGACCAAGCCACTTGCACAAATTTGAATTCGCCCGTGAAGCGATCATATTGGCTAACTTCAACAGCTGTTAAAATGACAACAGCGTGAGATGTCGACGTAATTTTTCAAATTCCTTTTTATAATGACTGACGGTCTAACGCTGAAGGTGTCCGAATGGAAAATGAACCTTCAATACATCATAAACTAGGAGTGGGTAAATATGGCATTCAAAAAAATCTTACAATACGACACAGTAAGGTTCATTTTCCTTTACATACGAGCATAGAAAAATGAAGTTAACGGAAATTGTTCTGAAGGACTGCATATCCATATGTGGCTGGGAGACGTGACCAGTCTAAATGGAAATAATGGATAGGAAGAGCATTAAGACATTCGCGTTTTTGGCACAGCAGCAAAAATAAGACGTAAAATAATGTCCTACTTCAAAAATTAAAATATGAACTTACCTCGGGTCTCATTTAGTGATGAACGTCGCAGAACTTTGCTGACATATCGTCGCTGCCGGGACAAAACCTCCTATGTGAAATATTTTACCTTAGAATTTTGGCCGGTAAGGTTCTGTCATCTAAGGTGCAATATTGTGTGAATATTTTCAAGGCATTCTCCCTCTTCATGATGTATGTGCTGCGGGTCAGTATATCTCCAAAAATATTATCACATAGGAGGTTTTGTCCTGGTAACGACGATATATTACAATACGTCCCAGTGAAAACTTTCACTTCTAGTATATTAGGGCCTAAACGCTTTCATACAACTCGCAAATGCATACTAGCTGGAGTAGCAATGCGGTGATGTACCGGAAATTTTCTTGGACATCACGCATGCATTTGTCGTGAAACCCGAGCGAAGTGATGTGTAGTTCCTATAGCTGCAGTGCAGTAACGTACTTATCGTCGGTGTAAAAACAGTACCTTGGACGTCACATTGCTTCCCTTGAAACTGGTCACGCCTCTCAGCCACGTACTGATATGCAGTCCATCACTACAATGTTCGTTTTGTTCATTTTCCCATGTGCACATGTAAAGGAAAATGAACCGTAAGTACAGCCTACTGTAGGAGTGAGTAAATACGTGACGGAAACATGCATCCGTACAGTACGGTACAGTAAAGTTCATGAACACAACGAAAATTGTTCTGATGGACTGCATATTCGTATGTGGCTGGGAGATAATGGATAGGAACAGCATCGTGACTTTCGAGACTTTGTTTCTTCATGACGTTACATTAACTTCTTACAAATTGCGAATGCATACTGCTTGAAGCATGGTACGGCGAGTGGTATATGCCAAATGGCCATCAAAGCTACTACCTAACTAAGCTACATCGCCCTCTATTCCAAGCTCCTTCTTCGGAAAATCATTTCTATAATGATAAAACAAATTCTGTTTCAAGAACTTCGGACCTTCATCTTTTCCTTCCAGAAGTTTATTTTAATTTATCTTCCAAACATCCCGTATAGTAAGTGTACTTTACTCCATCCAGACGTCAACATTGTGCATTTTCGTTCCATTTTATATTTATGTCGACACACATTACCTAGTTTAAGATGTATTTTTTAAATGTAGAGCCAATTTACGAACCATCGCCTTTCAATTATTTATGAGATGTGAATTTTTATGTTTGTACTGATACTTGCTGGCTGTTAGGGTTTTGTGCAGTTCTGAAAATTGTGAGATTAGAACTGGCAGTTGTGGATAACGGAAAGTTATTGAACGCTAGAAATATCCTATAAATCTTTATTGCTTTTCTGTAAGAAAACAATGAACTCAATCGCAATAAAGTAAAAAAAGGATGTGTTCTAGACAAAAGACTGCCAGGCTGAGTGGCTCAGACGCTTGAGGCGCTGGCTTTCTGATCCCAACTTGCAAGGTTCGATCCTGGATCAGTCCGGTGGCATTTGAAGGTGCTCAAATACGTCAGTCTCGTGTCGGTATATTTGCTGGCAGGTTAAAGATCTCCTGCGATACTAAATATTGGCACCTAGGCATCTCCTAAAACCATAAAAGTAGTTAGTGGGACATAAAGTCAATAACAATACTTTTAGACAACTCATTTTACATTTTTAAACAAGCTTTAGAAGCGTACTTTCACTTTTCACATCTTTCTAAAGTTAATAATCAAGTTCAAACACACACCAAGTATCATACTTAAAATTCGTGGATAACTTCATATTAAAAAGTACTGCTCTAATACTCTGCTGTAGAAACTGTCTTGCTAAGAAAGGAGCTCTTGGAATCATACCATATGTTTTCCCATTCTTCACCCCTGCGGTGTGCATGACCCTCCAGACAAACAAACTGCTGGCATCTCCACGAATGGCGCCGGCTGATGGATTGACGTAGGGGTAAAGCTAGCGGGGTTAAGAAAAGAGAAGTCAAAAACCTCATGAGAAAACAAAAGTAATATAATGCCAGGGTATATACTTGGTATACTGCCATATCAAGCTGATACATTTTTCTTATAATGATTATTTCATTATGATGTTACATGGAACACATCGTTTCAAATCATTTTCCTCAGATGCTTAGAAAGTAAAATGATAGGGGTGGTGTTGGGGGTGGTGATTTGTGTTTTAAGAGTAAGTACAACTAGGTAACCATCCTACAGGTGATACATTCATGTCTAGAAATGAGGCTTGATAACGTAACATTATTCTTTGAATAATGAGTAAAAGGTGTGTAAAGGTATTTTATAAATTTAGCAATTGAGAGTTGATCTCCATTTTAATAAACCACAATTTTCCACCAAAGCAGAGAAGATACACCAATGCTTGCCTTCAGAGCTATTAGACCGTATAAGCCAGGTCCTCTCAAACGCCCAAAATCTCGCGCGTGCAAACAGCGGTGCAGAGTTCCTGTGCACAGTGCATCGGTCCCGCTCGGCTCGGACCAACGCTTCGTCTCTGGGCTACTCGGCTAAGCTCGGCTCAACTCGGCTTAACTCAGCTCGGATTTGGAGCGCTACGGAGCAAGTGAGGAAGAGGGAAACGGTGGGAGCGAGCGAGACGGGCGTGGGGAAAGAGAGAGACAGTGCTATTGCTCCAAATCGAGGAGTGGGGGTCTGCACTCTGGTCAACCAAACGAAGTCGTCTTTTTTCCGTGCAGCCTGAGAGGCCCTGGTATAAGCCATAACTTGTAAATATTATAACACACATTTGTTGTGTTATTAATATCAATCTGTAAAATATATCTCCTTGAAAGAACAAAACCTCGTGTGTCAGAATGTTCTTCCTACCGATTCTCTTTCTTAAGATTGGGGAAACCGAAGGGTCCTGGGAGAAGAGGCTCACGTTTATTGAAAGCGAGTTGAAACAGGCGTACACCCAAGAAACGTAGTGACAGTATTGTACAGTGTATACTGTTTATCTATGTGATTATTATCATTTGTGGTGTAGAATACTATTATAAGAAATGTGTTTTTAAGTGTCGCATATCAGTGGATTACTGCAAGTGACTCTATAGAAAGAATGAGCTGAGAGCATCATATTGGGCCACGCTGATATGGCAAGACAAGATTGACTTTCCAACCAACATGTGAGTACTAGAACTTAGGATGTCACCTACCCATTTTTAATTTCTTTGTAAATATACTGTGTTTAAGTAGAGTTGATTCACGTCAGTTATCTGCGACTCTGTAATGATTAGTATCATGTTTTGTAGTATGAGTTTCACGTAAGCAAGGATTTCCACAGACGTATTATTTTTATTTATCCGAAATCAGATGATGATAAAGCTATATATTTTGAGTTTGGATGTGGAAGACGTTTTAATCAGTTGTTTCTTGTACTAAGGAAATAGATCGTCCGTCCTCCAACGATGGTGACCATTCAAATCCGGAGTTATGGAGTTCATGACATCCAAGGCAGCGATGATAGGGACGAGGACGTTCCATATTGCTTCTATGTGCAAATTACGTACTGCAGTACCACTATCATACAGACAAATTAAAACATCTTTCTGTAAATCAACACCACAGTTGTGCATTAGTAAATCTAGTACGGGTTTCGCACTACCTTACCGTTCCGCAATACTTGTAGTCACTTGTAAGTTCGCCATTAACCAGCACTTTCTGCCTTCCAAAGAATTCTGGGACTACAGCCGATGTCAAACAATTCGAGTTTAATGTATTGCAGAATTTCAGGCATTTCTTTACAATTAAAAATCGTATGTGTTCATAACTCGTAGGTAGCAGTGTTTCGCATGTTAAGAGTTTGATTCATTGCTAAATCAGAGATGGATATGTTAAATCCTCTGAAGGAACTGTTAAACTTTACTTGCTATGTGAATCATTGGTGTATTATTTTCTTATTACAAATAATATTTTTTTTGCTAGGGGCTTTACGTCGCACCGACACAGATAGGTCTTATGGCGACGATGGAATAGGAAAGGCCTAGGAGTTTGGAAGGAAGCGGCCGTGGCCTTAATTAAGGTACAGCCCCAGCATTTGCCTGGTGTGAAAATGGGAAACAACGGAAAACAAATAAAATCATCAATGTAAATAACTTAATTGATGTAATCATTGTTAATGTAATAAAAAAGTGTACTGGAAGTTACATAAACAATCTGAAACGTTCAGTGACACTTTACACAAAACCAAAGTCAGAAATCGCCTAACGAAAACCCGTGACCTTTATGGTCCAGTAAGTTATTAAGATAATGTCAGCCCGGCTCTGAATGTTTACTTTTAGGATCTGTATTAACTGTTTGAAGTGAGTTCTTTGTAGATTTCTTTATTGTGACGTTGACTGGTAGTTTACAAACTCGTTTGTAAATCTATAGTTATTGTTCTGTGTTTAATTTTAAGTTTTAGCTTAAGATAATAAATTTTTGTTAAACTATTTCCTTGTGGCAGCCCTAATAAATAATAGAAGTAATAACTATTTATTTACACCTTGCGCAATCGATATGATGTACACGATTCCAACTGTCACTGGGTCTGTCACAAATCATTCTAGGGGCCGCAAAAACTATGGACTCGACACCAATATCGTTTTTTGTTTTGTTTTTACATTCAACCCCTGCCCTATTGGTACTAGTGGTATCCTAACGACACATTATTTTTTTCCAGATAGTAAGTCATCTGTGAACCAAGTCTGATTGAAGGATATATTGGAACATACACACATAGGCCTACATCCATAATTTCGGTAATTTTCGGACATTTTATTCACAGCCCCTATGCCGATGGGGACTGAACTTTGATTTAAATGGCGTCTAGACTTCAAAATTTGAGGGTGGTAGGGGGGGGATATAATAAAATGTATATTTTTTTTGTTCGTCTTAAACAAAAACTATGAAATCCACACTATTTTCGATTGCTTTATATGCCACTCCATTCCTACTCCCACCAATAGGGCTGCTAGGGATGGCTTATCCCATTCTGAGATAGTGAGTCATAGTGTATCAATTTTAGCTGAAATTTCTCCAGTGGTTTTGGGTAAGATGTGGAAAGGTACTCCATAAAACATGGCGGCGAGTTCCCATCCTCCCACTTCTTACTGGACTATCATGATACAGTGTAATTCGCTGTCATCTAGTGACAATCTGTCCATCAACGCCGATCCAATCTTGGTGTGAATTTGCAAATAAATTAATTATATAAAATTATTAATCACAAAATTCTACCTATCGGATTTCGTTCAAGACACTCCCAAAACCCTACCGGGAGTAATAAACATAAACAGTGAGATTTTCAACCAAATTGTCCAGTAGTTTTTGAGTCCATTCAAGACGAACAAAATTGTTCATTTTTTGTTATATGCCCACCTACCACCTCCACCCCTTGGGGTGTTAGGTAACTCATCCCCACCGTAAGATAGTGTACCAAGTTTGGTTCAAATTTATCCAGTGGTTTAGGAGGAGATGTGGAAAGGTACTTCATAAAAGATGGCGGCGTATTCCCATCTTCCTATCATCGCTGGGCGAGCAATACCTCATATCCCACAATGCACTACCTATCCATTACTTTCCTTAAAATTGGTCACGCTTCCCAACCGCACACGGATATGCAGTCCATCAGAACAATGGTCGTTGTATTCATTTTCCTATGCTAGTTTGCAAAGGAACGTGGACGTTATTGGACCGTACTGTACTGAAGTATTCACGCACTCCTACGGTATAATACATTTAAGTTTTATTTTCGTTGACAAGCTGGGATAGGAAAATTAACACAACGCATGATGTTCTGATGGACCGCATATCCATGTGTGACTTGGGAAGCGTGAATAGGTTTAAGGATAATGGACATAAAGAGCGTTGTCGGATACGCAGCGACGCTATATACAGCAAAACATGGCGGCGAGATCCCATCCTCCATTTCTTACTGGACTATCATGATACAGTGTAAGTCGCTATCACGTACTGACAATATGTCCATCAACGTCGATGCAATCTTGGTGCAGATTTTCAATTAAATTAATTACGGTATATGAAGTTACTCATAATAAAATACTACCTATCGGATTTCGTTCAAACCAATTCCTAAATCCTCCCAGAAATAATAAGAACAAATTGTGAAATTTTCAGCAAAATTGGTCCAGTAGATTTGAGTCCATTAGAGACGAACAAACAAATATTCATTTTTATATATTAGAAGATAGATTATGTACATGTTTTTATGTTTTCTGATCAACTGGATGTTTTTCTTATTTTATCGTGCACTGCATTCTGTAGCTACGATTTTAATCTGTTTGAGTCCTAGCAGGGATACTTTGATGGAAGAGTAAGATTTCTTTAACTGACATATGTTATACAATGTAAACATTTTACGTACGACAATAAAGAATATTAAGTATCCTTTAGAACAACCAGTGTGCTTTTTAACAGCGAGAAAGAAGCGAGGTAGAGCGGAGCTGGTTGTGAGTGGCGATGTAATCAACGGAACGCCCGCAAGCGGTATCGCAATACAGTGCTTCTTCCATCTACAATTGTGGCAAAAGTAGACGTCGCATAAAAAGGACGTAACGAATTACTTTCGCAATTTTTCTAAAACGTTCTCTCTTACCTAAATTCTTTGGTCAAAATTTAATATTTTGGCAGCCGACTAAAGTTTTCATGTCACAATTTAAAACATCGCCGTTGCCGGGACAAAAATTCCTATGTGACAATACTGTATTTTTGGAGATATACTGACCCGCAGCACATACATTATGAAGAGCGAGAATGCCTTGACAACACGCACACAATATTGCACCTTAGATGACAGAACCTTACCGGCCAAAGTTCTAAGCTAAAATATTTCACATCGGAGTTTTTGTTCCGACAGCGACGAAATTTCGCATTACTCATTCAAAATATAAGGAAGCCGTTATTAATACTTCTAAATATCGTCATTGCGCCTCGAGATATAGCTATGTAACGATGTTGAGGGGATAAATTCTGACCCGCAGCACATGTATCACTTACAAAGAAAATTCATTGAAATAATTCATGCAATACTGAAGCTTAGATTACAAAACCTTTCTGGTAAGAGTTTTAAGATGAAATGATATCACATAGCGCTTTCCTAAGCGCAAGGATGATATACCGCTTGTGTTCAAACTCATGTTTTATACTCATGCCAAGTCTCAAAATGTCATCTTAATCCTAAGTGTGTTAAATCACAGAAAATTTCATAAGCGCACATTAAATTTTCTGATCTTCCTAGCCCAGATTGTCCTTTGTATCTCGCCATAATTTGGTAGCAATGAATTTTTAAAAACATCCTTACTTCGCACCGACACAGATAGGTCTTATGGAGGCGATGGGATAAGAAGGGGCTAGGAGTAAGAATGAAGCATCCTTGTCCTTAATTTATGTACAGCCTCAATATTTGCCTGGTATTGAAATGGGAAACCACGGAAAACCATCTTCGGGGCTGACGACAATGGGGTTCGAATCCACTATCTACCGGATGCAAATACGTGACGCAAAATACGCGGCCACTTTCTCCGTGACGTTGATTTCACATCTGGTTATGCTTGTTAGAGGATGGGTCCTTGCTATTAGCCTTATGAGTTCGCTGCCTACCACAATCTATACATATATACTGGAAACCATTTACCACTATTGAGGGTGACGGTTCTTTTTTCTATTTAGGGCAAACATTGACTGAAATGGGAGAAACAAATGTTTAGTATACCCTCTCGAGTCACAATAGCCAGGACATTCGCAGACAAAGTGAGCAGAAAAATCCTTCACGATATCTGGTTTAAAGTTGGAAAAACTGCCCCTAATCTCAGGACAAATTATTCCAATAGAGTGCACTATATAAATGATGCAGAGCGATATTTTAATAAATATATATTGTATTAATATTTTCGGCATTCCAAGTCTGCTCAAAAACTGGTGCAAATATTTTCAGAGAGTTGGATGATCATTTGAGAGGTTGAGCATTTCACATGAACATAACTGTAATGAGCGTGAAAAGCAGGGTATACGGCGATTCTCTTCATAACAATTAAGTTCCTTACGACTGGTCTCACCTCCCTGCCAGCTCATCATAACAATTGTCGTTTTGTTCAGTTTCCCCTGCTTGTTTGTAAAGGAAAAGAACATTACCGTACCGCAATATAGGAATGTATCTTTGCAACGTGTTGACGTACTCCTATAGAATAATGAATTTTTCCTTTACACATTAGTATAAGAAAATGAACACAACAAAAAAATTTCAGTGGACTGCATATCCAAAAGTGGCTGGGAGGCGTGACCTGCCTTAAGAAAAATAGTGGAAAGAAGAGTATTTGTAAGAGATAATTCACGTGCAGCTAAGTAGAAGTGCTTTCTCGACAGTTTTCAACCTTTGCCGTAATCTACAGAATTAAGTTCCTTAAACATGAATTAGAAATGTATTTGCCCGAGTGCTGACTAAGGCGCCAAGTCTCTATGGCCTGATAACATGATTAGTGGGTTCGAGTCCTGTCGTTGGAAACAAATTACCATGCAAATATTAATAGCAGATAGGAGAGGTGATGATGTACACTTTCTAATTAATAGGTCACTTAAAGATAGTACACGGTAGGAGTGCGTAATGTCATACAATCATACACCGTATATTCCTACAGTGCGGTTTGGTAAGTTTAATTTTCCTTTACATACATCAGCATTACCACCAATATCATCTACTAAGGCAATGCTTTATCGCTGTAGCCACATCTGACGACCTAGCCTCTTCATGTTGTTGCATGAACCACATGCCAGTTCACCGACGGAGTTCCAGATGTATGACATCCTTGGTTGGATAATAATAATGCTATTTGCTCTACATCCCAATAACTACTTTTACGGTTTTCGGAGACGCCGAGGTGCCGGAATTTAGCCCCACAGGGGTTCTTTTATGAGCCAGTAAATCTACTGGCAGATGCCTGACGTATTTGAGCACCTTCAAATACCACCGAACCTGCCAAGTTGGGGTCAGAAAGCCAGCGCCTCAACCGTCCGAGCCACTCAGCCCGGCACACCCTTGGTTGTCCCCTGGATCTCGTTCCCAGTATTTTACCATCAATGACGGCTTGGAAAAAGTACGTGTCCAAGGAACTTTTTTCCCTTTCTTTATCGTATTTAATAAACATAGAACCTACTGTACGTTTTTTCAGACAAGGTCATTTGTTTTTTAACCATCCAACTTGTTTCTGAAATTCTACTCTGAAACGACATTTCTACAGTCTCAAGTTTTGTTTATTCTTGTTTCTCTAATGTCCAGGTTTCGCATCCATAATGTAGCACACTACAAATAAAGGTCATTAAAATGGTTTTCTGATCTCCAAACTGAAACGGTTGTTTAGCAATAAGTTTTTCTTCATTCAAAATGCATGGATAGTAAAATTCATACTACGAAAATTGTTCTGGCTGGGCGGCTTAACAAGTTTTGAGAAAAATAGCAAATTAAAGGAGCATTGTGTCTTACGAGGTTTTGTTTCATCAACGACGATATGACACTGTTACCGGGAGAGTTGGACATGCGGTTAGGGCTGTGCAGCTGCGAACTTGCTTCCGGAAGATAGTGGGTTCGTACCCAACTCTCGGCCTCCCTGAAGGTGGTTTTCCGTACTTACCCATTCTCACACCGACCAAATGCTGGGGCTGTACCATAATTAAGGTCACGGCCGCTTCCTTCCCACTCCTAGGCCTTTCTTATATTATCGTCGCCATAAGACCTATCTGTGTTGGTGCGACAAAAACCAATTCTAAAAAAAAAAAAAAAATATGACGCTGTTGATGGTGATTCGTCGTCGGATTGTGACGTTAAGCCTTGGTTTCATTCGACAGAAATAAGCTTGTTCTGGCACCGGGTTCTAACCTCTTCCTAATTTATCATGATCATCATCATGATCATGATAATAACAATAATCTCACACCCAGACGCACACACCGCTCATAAGCGTGAAATAGAAATACCTGCACCAGACGACTAGAACTTGACTTCGGACACTCCTGATAATAAATTATATACACTAAAATAAATAAATAAATAAATAAATAAATAAATAAATAAATAAATAAATAAATAAATAAATGAGAAACACATTTCTATGTATTAAATGTTTAATTTTGTTATCTTCCAGAGAGCATAATAATAGTTTATTTTTACATAGTAAAACACCTACAATGCCATATAATAACGTGTTATTTGTGGCATCTTACCGCCCATAATTGGACGTGTCATCCTGATGGTGGCATTGTGGCTGCACAATATTGCCAAAATTAATTAATATTAACACCATGCACGACACATCACACTTTCAAAGCCGATGTGGTAATTACATGTTATGTTGTACAGGGGATGAAGACAACAAAGTGATTAGGAAAACGAAAACAAAATCGTGCTTCACCAATAGGGCTACATCAAAAAAATATGTAGACAGTAGATAGGATCCTCTTTTCAAACTATTTGATACAAAAAGTTGCTAATTTTAGTCAGAATGAGTGCACTATTCGGTGACGTGCAAATCGCACGGAATCTCTAAAACTTCACGTACTTGGACAGGAATTAGAACAGATTGAATGTTCGTAAAAACGAAGAGTCGATATTTCATTGTTTGAAAATTGTACTGTTTAATAGTTTTCTACCATACCATAAATGTGAAATATGTCTGTGTACATGGTGAATAGTAAGCTATGTTTCCATATTTCTGCAGAAATGAATGGGAGCCATAAGTTCGTGTGACGCATACTGGCTTTATTTTTCATGAAGACTTGGCTCATCCGTCCTCTGACTGTTCTGTCAATGACGGTTGGAACTTGGAAATCGATATACCATTGGTGTATTGATCATATGGCATTCTCGTTCATCACCATTAGTTCAATATATCCTACTCGTTGGCTGAATGGTCAGCGTACTGGCCTTCGGTCCAGAGGGTCCCGGGTTCGATTCCCGGCCGGGTCGGGGATTTTAACCTTAATTGGTTAATTCCAGTGGCACGGGGGATGGATGTATGTGTTGTCTTCATCATCATTTCATACTCATCACGACGCGTAGGACGCCTACGGGCGTCAAATAGAAAGACCTGTACCTGGCGAGCCGAACCCGTCCTGGGATATCCCAGCACTAAAAGCCATACGACATTTCGTTTCAGTTCAGTATGAGCTGTCATATTCCTGGAATCCGAGAAGGAATTGATATGACTATTTTCGCTCTAAGTGAGATATTTATTTTCATACGTCTGTGAGTAGTAGATACAACAATAAGGTCACCAGACTAATCAAAGGCGGTGGGCAGGGGAGGAATATAACAGAAAACATAGAATCAAGTTCAACGCAAGAAAGTTAATGAACAGAAAGAACAGAGAAGAAAAATAATTCAAAGAAACATGTGAGTGATGGGAGAAAGTGGGATGATGAGTATACTATAATTAATTTTTTTATAAGTTATAATAGAGAAGCAAACATCTAACAGCATACAGTGTTTGGAATGGTGGGAAAAACGTAAATAAAAATACTGCTAAATGCTGATGTATGGAAGTACAAAAATGTATTTTAAAATCTGTTTGCCACAAGTATTTATAGAAATTGGCCACGCATGCATGGAAAAGTACGTTCGTAATTCCATTCCTTCTTTTAATCTAAAGACTTGGTTACTGCTACATCTAAAGAAGAATACACTTCTGCATTGCAAAAGGGTGAGAACTAGGGATTTTATTTCACTTCATACAATGGATTCAGTTGATGCAATGTCACAATTCAGGGTTGGATCTCGGCATTCAATAAAATGGTATACATAATGTATGCCTTTTGTTGTGATTTCAAAGCCACGAATTAATGTAGTTTATGTGTGTCACGACGTATACTTTGTATAAGGGCCCCTTTCCATTAAATAACCAAAATGGGAATAGTTGCAAGAACTTCTGTCTCAAATTCCACCAATACGTCAGGGATGTTATAATGATTTACTTAATTCAGAAAACCTACCTTCAAATGCTGCTCGTCCGTATTTTACGAAGTTCTTGGTAATTTAATAATTCTATTAATAGACCTACATCTTCATTTCAGGTTTAATATCTACCTCACGTCATCTACTTATATAGTATTAATGACGTGTGTGTTTTGAATTAACTCCCTTTAATCATCTGTTAACCAGTTGCCCTTGACAGCACTGCTTCATGGACAATTCAAGTTTCACTGTCCCAGTTCCTGACTGTAAGCAGTCCTGGCTCCTTCTTATTCTCAAATTTTCTTATTGGAGGACTTCCTCCACATCACACGGCTGCGTCAACTGCAACTTTGTATTGGATGGGTTCGTAATGACGTAAGATATCGTTCCGTGTCTTCTTGCTTTTTCTCCCTACTGATTGGCTATTCTATTTAATTTTATATTACGATCTTTTGTTATTTATAAAAAGTTACTCATCAAAATTATTTTGAGGCTTACGTCTGAATTTGGTGAATAATTTAAGCGTATTTCTGTCACCTAATTCTGACTGAGTCTTTCAGCACTAATTTTCTCCACCTTGCCCTGCTGTGATTAAAAGGAGCCCCCTGCTACCTTCAAGACAGAAGACTCAAGAGAGACTCACGCCTGACTCACTCACTCTCTTCGCTGCTGCCTGTCTTGGCTGGCCGCAATGCCTGTCAGCTGCTCGAACTTCAGGAATTACGCTGTACATTTTGAGGCACGACTCCATCAAGAACTATGCTGAATAAACAAAATCTTCCGGAAACAACAGCATATCATGTTTCGCTCAAATTATATTCGTCGGCATAGTCGACATGTATTGGATCCAGCTCTTCGCAATTATTCCATTATGGACACTCCGAGATGTCGTGTTTACAGTGCACTATGTCTTCTTGTGTGGGCTATATCAAATTTGTTACTTTCATTGATCTGTCTCAGTCTCATCCTTGCTTTTGACAGTATGTAACTGAGTGATGTTAGTAATACCATTGTTTATGCAGCCAGTCCCTGTTATGAATGGTGCGAAAATATCGCTCATAGGGTCGGTTGGTGCATGCATTTCAGTGGGCTTGGCAGACTGATATGTAATAGCAACGGCTGGCTCGGTGAGGAAAGCAATGGGAAACTACCTCACTCCTCATTTCCCTAGTACGCCACTTCAGTGACGCCTAGGCTATTTATGACAGCTGTTGGTAGAGCTGCAGAGGACCAAACCAGCCTTCGGGCTGAATACCCAACATACAACATACCGCAATGAGCTTCCATACACTGGATAACTCTAGTAGATTGCCTTCAGAAATCTCCAAATATGGTTTGACGACTTATTTTTAATTCCTATATTGAAGAAAATTTAATTCAGAAGACGTCTATTTCTTCGCGTGGCAATGATTTATGGAACTTTAAATTATTGCTAAGAAATCCGTAATGTAACTATTATGGCACACTGCCCAATTTTATAGTCCTACTCGGTTATTTTGATGAAGGCTGTACCTCTCGGAGTTTTTCTTAATGTTGATATTATTTAATCAGTGAATCAATTATTACGGTACTTTGCCAACCATTGTAGTTTCACTCGTTCAGTTTTAAAGGCTGTAACTTTGGAGTATTTATCGATGTTAAACTTCTTATTTCATTAACTACCACTGGCATTTCGCTAGGTTTTCTCTCCTTTCATTATGAATGCTGTGTCTCCAAAATGAGTGGAAATGTTAATTAAAGCCAAGCGAGGACATGTAAAAATACTAAAACGTTTAATAAGAAGTAACCTTGATGATTGGTAACTGTATCTTCGCTCTTCAGTTGTGTGCAAGTGTTCGCTCTCTGACCAATGAGAGATAGTGTAAGCGGGTACTGGATGGTTCTGAGAGCTGTACAGATTGCCTTGCCTGAAATGAATTTTTCGGCAACTAGGTATAAATGATCGTGAGTGAATCACTTATTTATTGAGCGCCTCAATTGCTCATGATTAATCAGTTTCCTACAATGACGGGTATGACTATTTTCATGTATTTAAATTGGAAATACGGTGGAATCAATTGTTATTTAGTTCAATTGTAATTCTGTAAACCCAGTTAACATCCACACGTAGGGCTGGCTTATTTGGAACGGTTACTTTCAAAACTTATAAGGAAGAGAAATTGAATAATTAGTAATATGCAATATATGTATTTGTATGCTTTTGAAACATAAATATTGATTGAAAAATTCTTGAAAACTTGTAACGGTCTTGTATAAAATGTTTTTTCTACGCGGGTAAGGGGGTAATACGGTAGACCATGCTAACAAAACGCAATTTTTAAAAATGAATCTCAAACGAAAGGTTGTGGCTTTCTAAACATAGATGTAAAGTTTTATGTAAAAAATCCTCACAGTTTTAATTTAGATATTAGTGACAGATTGCACATTGTGATGGGCGTGGTGTGTGGCATGGATGGAAATGTACAGCGGCAGATACTTGTGTGTATTCTCTTTTCGTCAATTTCTTATAACACCGGCTGCATGACTGGCATACACGTAGGCTATGTCTGTACCTTTGAGCTTCTGTTTCCAAGGTTTCTGTTGTGTACTTCTTGGTGGTTGTAGCAGTTTAGTTTGAAACATTCCAAGTATTTCTTTTACACTGTGTTGTGAAATGTGACCATAATGCCTAAGAAATGGAATATGTAGCAAGACGGAAAAAGAGGATATTTGCTGGAAATCGCTTTTCCAATCAAGAGAGAGGGGATAATGGCGATGTTATTACTGAGGTAATGAGTACATCTAGTGCATCAGCGAGGAAGCTTGGGCGAGGGGTTGGTCTCCTTTTGTCCCTAGAGCTCAGAATCTTGGTGTGGTTACCGACGAGCTGAATCAGAGGGGAGAGTTAGTACTTACATGCACCCACATCCCAATCATAAACCTATAATGGAAGCTTAAACCATGTTTTAAGGATCTTACCAAAACTGAGTTAACGGGAAGATGTCTAAAATGGAGAAAGAAAAATGCATATGAGCCTTCAACTGTAAAGTTTGGTCTATATGACCCAAAACATCATGCAGTGGTAATAAATTGTTCAAATAGCAACCTACAGTGCAGTAGACAGATTCAATGATGGAGCTAGCAGTAACCTACAAAGACTTACGAGATTTCGCATACCGAATGAGAAAAGGCATGATCATTATTTTAAAATGAAAAATAAGTTCAGGTCCACTTAACATTTTCACGTGTTTAGCACAATAAGATGTTGAATTATATTTTTTATCTACTCAGAAAATGATCTACCGGGTGGAACAGCCGCCCATATTTTTTCCCGAACATATGCAACCATTTAGGAATGAAATGTGTCTTAGTCCTATCTTGCGCAAAATCTTCGAGCAATTTTATGTGCAGCTAGCCCGATGTAGACTTCGCCACTCCTTTAGCTGTCGGTATAGAATTGCGCACCCGATTGGTTCAAGAGGCCATTTTCTTGTGATATAAAAGGGTGGTTATGGTATCATAGAAAACGCGATAGGTTAGGACCAATCATAGACATATCAATTCACCGCCATTTTGTATAATCTCATCACATCGAAATTGATGGAAACGTGTTTTTCACAGTACTCTATATTCTATGGCATGCAAACGCTGTACAGCAGATGTGATAGCTTACGCCATGTAATTACTATCGTTACAGCGTTCTACAAAGTCATAAAACTGGACCATACTGTAACTTTACCAAGCGAGAACTTTCGCTCTCCTCGTGAATACAGAGTTGTAAGGGGGTAGACGTTCATGCAGGGAGTAGCTTCGTGGATACAGGCATATTAGATGTACGTGGATAAGCTAATGGAGCAGTGAGGGTTCGATATATTATTGAGTCATGCCTTTTTTTAAATTTTCATATCCTACCCTTCTAGGCATCCTTTAAGAAGACTTGATTTCTGAAATCTCAGATATTCTTCTCAGGAAGTTACAATGAACATATGTAATAATTATCGCAACGCAAGCACCGACTACGGACAAATCCATTGTGAATACCACCCGAAACCCCAAGCTGAACTCATTTAACCAAGTGCGCACATTACGGCGATATAAAGACAACATAGCAAGGCAATCCCTGGAATGGAACCCACAAAGTAGCAGGAGAAGAGGGAGACCAACGAACACATGGAGGAGGTGTGTAATAGCGAGAGGGATGGAGAAAGGTGGGAAGACCATGATCGAGATCACGACGATGGCACTGAACAGAGTCCGGTGGCGGTGCCCTATGCTCCACTTAGGAGAACAGGAAATAAGTCAAAAATTAATTTAACCAAGTAATAGGTACATACTCTAAGCGTAGGCAATGGTTAAAATTATCTGGGCTTAAGACAGACATGATTCTGAGCATACTGTGGTATTTATAGCAAGGTAAACTTGTTTGCACATTCGAGTTCAGAACTTGTAACGTACAAGATCGGTTTCGAAGCGATAGCGTACATTATTCTATTAGCATAGAGATACGAGACCTACCTTTCGTCACGTTGAGTGACTAAAAGGTACTAATCGCACCCAGTATGTGATTTTTTCGAAGGATGCAGTGTTCGAATCTAGCTATAAGCTTTTCATTTTTATTGTTATGCTCTTAAAGGCATTCGTAATTAAGGTATAACTGATTGAAGTCTCAAAAGTCACTTTTCACATTTAGAACGAAAGCATACATCAGAAAGAATAATAACATGCACTTTCATATGTCAATCGACTACAACGGACACACCTATTCAACCAAGCAACTGCGCTCGTTCGACTCGAAATACGACTGGACATCATACGTTGGGCACATGAGACAGCAAAGTGCAGGCAGGTTCCACCACATACGTTGCAGCAAGCAAAAATGCCTCTCCTCCACCGAGCACAGATTTGCATTAACGAAGGAGGTGGTCATTTTGAACATTTCCTTTATTCATCGAATGGCCATGCACAAGCCCATTGCACCTCTGTCGGTAATAGCTTATTTTACCGCAAATAGCTCTTTTAAGAGCTACTTAGAAACGAGCATAAGAGAGTACCTTTAACATGAGAACTGATCATGACTTAAATTAGTCTTCAATAATGTGACTCTCACGAACATTTAACAACGAAATGAAAAACCTGACCTATATCGAACACGAACCTCCGACTAACGCGCACCGCTTTCCACCTCTACCATCAAGCACGCTCGTTCAGCCATCATATTCTGTGTACATTAAGTTACTGTCATACGAAATTTTCATTATTCTTTACCATCATTCGGTAATATATCGTTCATGCTGATTTCGTTTACACGAATAAACCACTTATAGAAAGCGTAGTAAGAACAGTGGCAAGGAAAATGTTTTTAGGTTAGGCTATAATCGGCGGGTTGCATACGAATAGGAGCAGCTGTATCACTCTGTATATTTGACTTAGTAAAATTAGTTAAATATATTTAGTAAAATGTTGTGCAGAGAATAATTCTTCTTCTTCTTAATCTGTTTACCCTCCAGGGTTGGTTTTCCCTCGGGCTCAGTGAGGGATTCCACCTCTATCACCTCAACGGCTGTGTCGTGGAGCGCGAGACTCTGGATCGGGGGATACAACTGGGAAGGATGACCAGTACCACGCCCAGGCGGCCTCACATGGTTCTTGTCGGGGATGGGAAGATTGGAAGAGATAGACAAGGAAGAGGGAAGGGAGCGGCGGAGGCCTTAAGTTAGGTACCATCCCCGCGTTTGCCTGGAGGAGGAGTGGGAAACCACTGAAAACCACTTCGAGGATGGTTGAGGAGGGAATCGATCCACCCTCTACTCAGTTGACATCCCGAGGCTGAGTGGCTGCTGCTGCTCGCAAGTTTTCATTACCCACCTGAAGGGGTGGGGCGGGCCACCTAGAGGGTGTCGCCCTCTCTCTAGCCGGGCGAAGTGTGAGAAGTAGGAGATGTGGAGGATGAAGAAGAGGGAAACACGATGGGCAACATTTGAGGTGAAATGAAATTATAGAGGTGGTGTGTGCGAGGTGTGGGGGTTAGCAGGGAGTTCCTGGGTGGAAATGAAAGGTTAGGAAGTGGAGGGTGGCGGTGAGATTGCAAAGGGAAGTAGTAAGGAATCGAAAGATATCTAGAATCGGAAGGGTTGGGGGGAAGAAATTAGATGTAGGGAGGGGTGGACAGGCGGGTGGAGTTGGTAGAAGAGAAGAAGGGGCTGGCCGGGAGCGACGATAGGTGTTGGGAGGGGAATGTCGAAGAGGCAGGGTTGGTGAATGAGAGGATTCTACTTTATAGCGATGAAGTAGATAGTGGCGCCATTATGAATGAGGTGTTGGACGTCATCGGCAGTTGGAAGGTGTAGTCCGACCATGTATGTAGGATCGGAGGCGTTCTGAATCCTGAACGCACGTCATGCGAGGCGCCTGCTGTGTGAAGTTCCCCGAGAATGTCCCGTGCAGTGATTGTAGGGTCTATGCCGCGAATTACACAGCTGGGCATGGCTGCGAATGATAATGGTGGCTGCGTTGGCAATGATGGAGACTCGGTGGTTGCGTCGGTGTCATCGTGTGAAGATGGTGGCGTGGACGGTGCGGCTGCGGTGGAATCCAAGATGTGCGTAGGGATTTGGTGGGGAGGAGGTTGTGCGGGAGTTAAAGTGAGAGGGAGGGATGATATCATTATGGGCGAAGGATGGCATGTCGTTACAGAAGTGGTGGGAATATGGGAAGGTGTAGAGGCTGAGATCGTAGGTGTGGTAGTGGCGCTAGTCCTGGGTTGAGAATCGAGTTTGGCGAGCATGGAAGATGGATCTGCATTGAGCTGGGCTGTGGCATTCGGAGGAGTAGGCTCCACTGGGTAGAAGGGTTGGTAGATACTTACGCCGGTGTCGAGGAGACGGGCCACGTCGTCCACTGTGGGGATATATAGAAGAACCTGTGATGACCGTAATCCAGTAGTGCCGTAAAACAGCCTGCAGGCATCTATGATGGGGCACCGGTTGAGTGGAGTTGTTGGTACATGTCAGTGTCGGTGAGGGCAGGATGAACGCCGCTGATAAGGCAGGTATGCATGGTGCTGGGGAGACTGACTTCCAACTCGGTGTCAGTCTATTTGCTTAATTGAGGGCGGCGAGGTAGCGAAGTAAAGGTGGAAGCCACCCGGCCGTGCAAAAATACTCGGAGATTCTGCGACGGAGATCAGATGTCCGTATTAGAGGGGTTGGTAAAAGTGGGCTGAGGGGACCCCGTTCCAGCCCTCGTACCACTTTTCAAATTTCTTGGCAGAGCCGGGAATCGAACCCGGGCCTCCGGGGGTGGCAGCTTATCACACTAACTACTACACCACAGAGGCGGACGTGCAGAGAAAATTCAGAAGAAACTTTCTTGTAAGAAACTGCACGGAAAAAGTTTCTAAAATGAACATCCTTTTCATTGCATCTGCCTGCGTGTGATATCACAATCATACACAATTTAACAGAATCTATTAACTTCGTCTTGATTGGGTGTGTGTTCTTCAGTTTTTAAGAAATAATTCCATTATATCCACTGGACTTGCTGTATTTCCGCATACAACGATGAGTCTGCTTTATAAATTAATTTACTCACCTGACACGAAATTGAAAAAATGATTCATCGACGAAGTTTTAAACAAACGACTCACTTGTGATACTTCACAGTTACTTTTGTTGTTATTTTTGTTGTTGCAGAGATAATGTTTCCAAAATGCATGTTACTATTATAAAAAGAAGACTGTCTTGTGTTTTAGAAGTCTTATAGTCAAAAATATTTCTGTAATATCTTGTTGATATTAGAGAGTAGAGGTTTCAGGGTTGAAGGAAAATAATGGTATGTCAAATGGTTAAAAGCTGAGCTATCTCTTATATTTCCCCTGCTAAATAGGTACAGTAAGGTTGCTCTGAATGGAACCCCTACATCGTCGCTGCCGGGACAAAACCTCCTATGTGAAATATTTTAGCTTAGAAATTTGGGCGCTGAGGTTCTGTCAGCTAAGGTGCAATATTATGTGAATATTGTCAAGGCATTCTCGCTCTTCATAATGTATGTGCTGCGGAACAGTATACCTCTAAAAATGTTATCACATAGGAGGTTTTGTCCCGGCAACGACGATATATCTTAGAGCGAAGCAATGAACCATTTTGAATTTATGCATTATACCGCTCTACTTCTACCCGTCGCTGTGCGACCTATACCACGTGTCTAACAGTACTCTTCCTTTCCATCATTTTCCTTAAGACTGGCCATGCCTCCCAACCACGTTTGGATGTGAAGTCAATCAGAACAATTTTATTCGTGTTCATTTTCCTATGCTTAAAGTGCAAGGAAAAAGCCTTAGAGTATTATGCTGTAGGAGTGCGTACATACGTCATGAAAACATCCGTTCCTAGAGAAACTGTAAGGTTAATTTTCCTTTACACATCAGCATAGAAAAATGAATGGATCAAAAATTATTCTGACGGACTGCACATCAAAATGTGGCTGTGTGGTGTGACCAGTCCAAAGGAAAATAATGGAAAGGGAGAGTACTGTCAGATATGCGGTATTGCTCACGCAGCGACGTACTACTCGGTTAGTTTAGTCAGAGAAGTAGCCTCCTGCTAGAACGAACACAAAGAAATGCATACACTACATGAACGAACCAGGTTGATCGCTTCTGAGGCGATACTTGGACAGTGTGCGTCCACCTGAACTCGAAACACGAACACAGGCTTGGTATAGACCAGTCCACTGTGTCGTTCATTCGCTCAGTGGCTAATCAAACTGCGAATTGTTGCCTTGCTTCTTCCCGAAGTGCGTATGTTTTAAGTAGTGATGGGGAAAACAAAAAGACTGGGTAAAATTGATGCGCTTAGAACCAACTCATTAGTCAACAGTGCGCCAGTGAGTGGTGCACTTCAACTGCCGAATTTCTGACCTATCCAATCTGCCGATACTCTGTAGGTCGTGGGCTGCTCGGTAGGCTGAGTTGTTCTGCGAAGCTGGGCTTTCTTTCGAGTTTAGTTCCTTGATTCACTCATTGAACAGAGTGCTCCAACAGAAAGCTTTGGACGAGAATAGTCTTCAAGATATTTTGTCAGATTCGTATTTGATATATGACTTGAAGGAATCCACAAGTGCCAAGCTGAGTGGCTCAGACGGTTGAGGGGCTGGCCTTCTGACACCAACTTGGCGGGTACGATCCTTGTTGAATCCGGTGGTATTTGCAGGTGCTCAAATAGGCCTGCGTCAGCCTCGTGTCGGTAGATTTACTGGCACATGAAAGAACTCCTGCGGGACTAAATTCTGGCAACTCGGTGTCTCTGAATGCCGAAAAAATAGTTATGTGGGACGTAAAGCCAGTAACATTCTTATTATTCTTATTTTTATTATTAATTTTATTTTTACTATTACTATTATTATTATTGTTACGGAGTTTTCCGTGGTAGTTAGAGGTGAAAGAAGGTGCGGGGTGGTGAATAGGTCTCAGGCTACGAAATTAAAGTGAATTTAAAATTTAACAAGGTTATATTTTCCTTTTAAAATCAAGAAATAACAAATATGGCAGGTACAGAGTAGCAAGGCAACAAAAGTACAATTACAGTATTTACAGGATTTGGGCTTCGAGCCCCGCGATCACAATCCTTGAGCAATCAGCTCAGTTTACCCCCAAACACAAGTGTCAACAGAGAGGGGAGAACCCCATTCATACCTAGGAGCACTTGCTCCAAAATACACAGTAAGGCCTCCTTGAGGCGCGCAGAAAACAAGATTTTCGGGAAAAGAGCAACTTGCTCTCAAAATTCAGGCCTGTCAAAGGCCACACCTAATTCTACTTTTAAGCTGTCCTCTCAGGACATTTACACAGGGGTAAAATACCCAACCTACTGAGGTCTGATAAATGACAAGAAGGTTAATTACATGACCTCTAAATCAACAATTTGAGAGGAGGCGATTTGCACTCCTAATGTATTTGTTTCAAAACCTAATTTGGCTCTAGGCCACTGATGCAAGGGCTAATCCCATACTAAAGAGGTGACTTAGAAATTGACAAATTTACATAATGTTAAGGAAGAATAGGTTGAGAAAACAAGTTCACCTCAAAACAATATGAGTGGGAGCTCGAGAGGGTTAAGCACTCTCTATCCCAATATGTAGTTTAAAAGATAGAATAGATACAAGTTCCTTTATATTTAAGGAAGGTTACATAATGGAAAAACTTCGGACCCGCCCCGAGAGTTAAACTGCTGAGCAAGCAAGAAAAGAAGTAATTAATCGGCCATTACCTGGTTGTTGACTGCCGCCGAAGAAAGAGGCGCTTCCCGCCCCCTGCTATGTACTTTACACACGAAAAGATGGAACAGAAGTGGCCCGGAGACCCTAAAATCAGCAGTTTATATACTCTCGCGCAAAGTTCGAGGCGTTAGGGGAATGAGAACACCCTCCCACAAACTCTTTATTGGGTAGGATACAGCAACATATTCAAGTTGGGGGAAGATACATCCGATTGATCAGAAATTATTAAAAGAAATTCGGGATTGGCTAAATACAAAACAAGGGGAAAGAGAGGGGTATACAGCCAACTTAAACAATAACAGAAAGAAATTTAACAAGAAACAAACTTTTGAAATAAAAATTTCTCCAAAAAAATAGTTCTTTCACGTCGCACTAGGGTGCACCATTGTAGTTTTTCAGTAGTGTCCTCTAGAAGAGAAAGTTCACACTTCTTACTACAAGCAAAACAAAAATACGTCGAAAATGACATAGTTCAAAAACTCCAAAATTTCCAGGTAGTGATATCTTCTGATAAAGTAGAAAATTAATACCGTAGATAAAGTTCAGACTTCCTCCAGCAGAGGAGTTTTAAGTGGCGCACATTTTTAAACTAGCGGCGTGGAGGTGTACCGCCCGGTACAGACCTCCCCCCCCAAAAGTTCCTCCAGGGGTGACACTGGCAATTTGTTTGGAAACAAGTTTCAAGTTTTGATGTTGATATGGAGATTAATTGCAGAAGTATTTATAGGATTTTCTTAATGTGGTTTGATTCAGTTTCAAAATTTTTGTTGTGACAGGCGAAGTAAAGTCTTTATGTTTGTAGAAGTTGAATTCAGAAGGAAAACTTTAGTTTTTAAAGTTGAGGAAAATTTTCTAAGTCCAACAAATATTGCAGTAGAATACCCAAGAAAAGGTAGTAAAGTTGCTCTGGAATGTCCATATAGTTGATGTTGATTAAGTTGGATGGCCAGACCGGCCGTTGCAGCTTGCGTCCAAAGGCGGCCACTCGGACCCCACAAGTACCCTGAGATACCGCTCGCCCGCACTATGAGGGGAGCAGTGGTGTTGAAGCACGCCGCGCCCGCGGTGAACATATACAGGCTGCGGGCAAGTAGCAGGTCGTGCGCCGCACATCAGCCTTGGCCGGGAGAAGGGCTCCGGCTCGCCGTGCACATGTCGTCCTCGCTGGGGCCGAGGGGGCCCTTCCTCTAACCCAGTCGCGGCACGGCGCCGCGCGGCTGCGGGGGCACTGAAACATTAAAACTAGGCGGCAGAATTTGTTGGACCATCATCTTTTTTTTCTAGGGCACAGGCTTGTGGAGAGGTTGAGGGGCCAGCGGCGTGCAAATATCCATGGCATTAATTAAGCCACTGTATAGAGTGGAGCAGGAGACGGGAGCGTGGTAATGGCCGTGGCAAGGACAGGATGGCAGTTTAACGGTTCGGGGCAGGTTTCACAAAAATGCTTACATATAAAACAAAATACCATAGAAGGGGCAGAAAGCCTTAAAAGTGAAACTCAAAAAAAAATATAACCTTCATATTCCTTTCAAGATAATATGAGGCAAGTTAGCACAGAATTTATACAGGTTTCACCTGCGACAAGTGAACCCTAAATATCCTCTCGGTGGATGGATTGCTTAATAACAACGTAACCGGCGTAAGGAAATCGAGAATGACGCACGGCCCATGGAATCTGGGGGCAAGCATGCCCGCGGGAACAAAATTCTTGACCATTACTTGGTCACCTACCTTCAAAGGGGTGGGTCTCCGTCCACGATCATACCTTTCCCTAACCTTTTCATGAGACACTTTAAGATTGGCTTTAGCCTTCTTCCAAAGATCCTTAATGTTGTCCGGATCTATTGTCTCGGGTAGAATGTCACTCAGAGACCAGAGGTTAGAGAGCGGCGTGTTGGGAACAAACTTGAACATCAAAGAGGCTGGAGTAAATTTATGTGATTCATGAACCGCCGAATTCAAAGCAAAAGCTAACCAATGCAGGGACGTGTCCCACCTGGAATGATCTTCATGATGATAGGCAATAAGCGCGGACCTGAGATTACGGTTAACCCGTTCAGCCAGAGATGGTTGAGGGTAATAAGCAGAAGTAGTTACATGAGAGATGGACAAGTCAAAACAGAATTTACGAAAAAGATTTGATGTGAACGCCTTAGCATTATCAGACACAATATACTGGCACGGACCAAAAGAAGCAAAAATAGAATTTAGGCAAGTAATGGTGGACTGAGCGGTAGCCAGCTTAGTCGTAAATAACCAGGAAAATCTTGTAAAACCATCTACGCATACAAAGATGAACTTGTTGGCATTTCCCTTTGACTGGGGGAAGGGTCCTACATAATCAATATACAGGCGTTCCATGGGGCGCGACGCTTGATGCGAAGACAAAAGGCCTACCTTGGTGGACATGGTTGGTTTACTAAGCAAACAAGATTTACAAGCTTTTACTAGTTCACGGATTCACCGTCCATACCTTTCCAGATGAACATTTCACGAATCTTTTCACGAGTTTTAAAGATTCCAAGATGCCCCCCTAATGGGGTCTCATGATAGTATTTGAAGATCATAGGCACAAGAACAGCTGGAACGACAACCTTCATCATCTTATCATGCCTCGATGGGCAACATAAAACACCATTCCTCAGAACATAAGGGACAACATGTTCCCCAGAAGAAAGGGTTTCCATTATCGGAGCCAGCGTCGGATCTTCACGTTGGTATTTCTCGATATCCCTAAAGAGCATGGGAGCATCTGTTAAGATGGCATTAACATCAGATAGTATGGACTCGGAAGGTGATGAACTGTCGACCGGTTCATGGGTCTCGACGTCGTTGGAAAACATACGGCTGAGTCCATCAGCAACAACATTTTCGGTACCTCTGATATGCCTGACATCGAATTGGAAGGCAGAAATACGGATGGCCCAACGGGCTATACGGCCAGTACGACGCGGCCTACCTAAGACCCAGCTTAAGGCTTGATTATCTGTCTCCAGGTCGAATATGACATGTTCAAGATAGAGACGGAACTTTTCTAAGGCAAATAAGACTGCCAAACCTTGAAGCTCATAGATAGAATACTTGGCTTCTTGAGCCGACAAGGTCCTAGATGCATAGGCGATGGGTCGCCTCCCTAGTTCAGTCTCTTGAAGAAGGACTGCAGCTACTGCTGACGACGACGCGTCGGTTTGGACAATGAATTTCTTTGAGAAATCAGGCATAGCAAGTACAGGGGCATTACAGAGAGCTAATTTAAGATCTTCAAAAGCGGCTTGTTGAGAAGGTCCCCACTCGAATTTGATGCCTTTCCTACGAAGAAGGTTTAAGGGCGCCGCTCTATTAGCGAAGTTAGGAATAAACTTCCTGAAGAAATTCACCATACCAATGAACCTGGCGATACCTTTAATGTCCTTGGGAGTTTTAAAATCACGGATGGCCTGTGTTCTAGAATGATCGACTGCTACACCATCAGGTGACACAATATGCCCTAGGAATGACATAGAGGGCTTAGCAAAGGCAACCTTGGACAACTTGACAGTTAACCCAGCCTTACGAAGGCGATCGAGAACTTCTCGCAGATGATCTAGATGTTCTTCAAAAGTCTCTGAAAATACGACGACATCATCCAAGTAGTGATATAAGTACTCAAATTTGATGTCGGAGAAGACCCTATCTAGTAGCCTAGTGAGTACAGCTGCTCCCGTGGGGAGCCCGAAAGGCACGCGGTTGTATTCGTATAAGTTCCAGTCCGTGGCAAACGCTGTAAGATGTTTAGACTCTTCGGCAAGGGGAATTTGATTATAGGCCTGATTCAAGTCCAAGATAGTAAAGAACTTGGCCTTACGAAACCATGAAAAACAAGAATGAAGGTCAGGAAGGGGCACGGATTGCAACACCACCTTCCGATTGAGAGCCCTATAATCAATGACAGGCCTGAAGCCCCCCTGGGGTTTCGGGACAAGAAAAATAGGCGACGAATACGCCGACTTAGAGGGCCTAATAATACCATCCTTCAACATCTGATCGATGATTTCTTTCAGAGCCTTCATTTTAGGTGGAGATAGCCTATAAGGTGGAAAACGGACAGGAATCGAATCCGTGACCTCAATTTTGTATTCAATAAGGTCAGTAACACCAAGAGTATCAGAGAACACCTCTGGAAACGACTGACACAACTTACGAATACTATCAGCCTGCTCCTCAGGTAGATGTGTAAGGTCTAACAACATCTCATCCTGGGTAGGCGAAATAGATGAACATGATACAGAATTACACTTTAACTAGGAAATTTTACAATTGGACGCAAATTTGAATGTGCACGACCTGCTCTGGAGATCGAGCACAAGACCAGTGTAGGAAATGAAGTCAGCTCCTAATATAATGGGGCATGACAAGTGCTTGGCCACAAACAATTTAATTTTCCATGTAAATTTAAAAATAAGAATTTTGACATGTAAAGAACCTAGAATTTCTAATGGAGATGAATTAGCCGAAACATATTGAACAGGAGATGAGACATAGTCAGGTAGTTTACAAACAGATTTCAATCTAGAATACCATTCAGCCGAAATAATCGAACAAACACTGACTGAATCTAAGGGAGCTGTTACAGGTTCATTATTTAACTCAATCTTAAGAAAAGGAACAGGCGCGGGGGAACCCGCCGCAATCCTAAGACACTCTTTAGGGCATTCAAAAGAAGAATTTGAAGACTGATCGTTCCCTGAATTTACAACCTCTTTACCCGGGGCTGAGTCTCGGGAAGATGGATTAGTTGACTCAGCCGAAGCCACTAGTCACTTTTGATTCTTGTTGGAAGTTGCAACAGAATTTGAGCAGGAGGGGGTGCTATTTGAATTTGGGCAATTTTTGGCGATATGTGAGAAAGCCCCACATTTAAAATAGCCTTGTGATGAACCAGCCCCATTCCTTGTCCCACTCGACTTGATCAGTGGACACTTATTGCGAAGATGGTCAGGCGACCCGCAAGCATAACATTTACGGGGATTGACTGGTCGGCGAGGTGGAGGCCGAGGATTACTAAAAGAAGGAGGGGGTTCTTTCGCGACACGCAAAGAATCGGCGTATCTAACTCCTTCCGCTGAGACGGCCAATGCTTCAAGTTCAGAGAAAGTTTGCGGGCACGCCGCGAAACACAAATATGACCTATAGGATGGTGAGATACCTTCCACAATGGCTTGTACAATCTGATCCTCAGAGAAGTGAAGAGCAAACACCCTAGTATAAAACTTAATGTCCTGTATGAAATCAGCCAAGTTTTCATCCAAGCGCTGTACACGATAATAGTACTTCTGAATCAGAGATGACCTCGCGCGAGCAGGAATAAAATTTGCAAGCAAGTGTGCGTGAAAATCTTCAATAGATGACTGTTCAGCTATGGCTCTTACTATTTTGTCGGAGAGAATACCAATTGCATAAGGATAGATGATTTGCAAAATTTGACATGGGGAAAGAGAAAACATAAGGGCATGATCCTGAAATTCAACTAGAAATCTTAAAAATGAAATTACTTCACTGGTGGTATTAACGGAAAACTTCGATATACCTCTGAGCAACATTGCCAATGGATGAGGCAAGCTGCTGAACCCGGGTGACATAGTAGGTAAAGGTTTCAGTGGCAAGGAAGTTAATTCAGAACGTATATTATTCAATGAGTTACGGCGTTGAGACTCGTTGTCCAATAGGGCAGAGATAGTTTGAGCAGCAACGGTTATCCTATTGACTTCTCCCTTAGGAGGCTCTTCCTCGCTACCTACATTCATCGTGACAGGTTGATCAGTTTTGGGAGGAACCTCCCCAGTTAACAATTGAGTGACTTTGCTAGATAATTCAGAAATATTTTCAAGCAGCGTACTAGCTTCCTTCCTCTGAACGTCATTCAACTTTAGAGACAACAGATCGTTAACTCTATTTGAAAAATGAAACAGCCTGGCTTGCACACGTTTGATTTGATTAGGAGAAGGATCATTTTCATCAAAAAACTAACTACAGATGCTAGCCCAGTAATATTCTCGACGATCGTGGAAAGAGAGTCGTCAATTTCTTTCTCTCCCAAAGCGGGGATGGAAATGGGCAAGTCAAGGGACTCTCTAAGCTTGTTGGAGTCTATCGCAACCGTGCCTCCAGATTGCACATTTCTGATAGTTAACTCATAGATCAACTCCTCCTTGCGCAAATAGTTAAGATGGAGAACATCGCGAGGGCCGGGCATAATGACAGAACAATTTTGAAAAAGAAAAAATCAAAAAAATTCCAGCAACTGAGAAAATAGTTAAAGTTGTAATCAAAGCAATGTTTAGCCGTCAAAAGGGGCTAAAATGAGACCGATTCAACCACGCTCTGCTACCACTTGTTACGGAGTTTTCCGTGGTAGTTAGAGGTGAAAGAAGGTGCGGGGTGGTGAATAGGTCTCAGGCTACGAAATTAAAGTGAATTTAAAATTTAACAAGGTTATATTTTCCTTTTAAAATCAAGAAATAACAAATATGGCAGGTACAGAGTAGCAAGGCAACAAAAGTACAATTACAGTATTTACAGGATTTGGGCTTCGAGCCCCGCGATCACAATCCTTGAGCAATCAGCTCAGTTTACCCCCAAACACAAGTGTCAACAGAGAGGGGAGAACCCCATTCATACCTAGGAGCACTTGCTCCAAAATACACAGTAAGGCCTCCTTGAGGCGCACAGAAAACAAGATTTTCGGGAAAAGAGCAACTTGCTCTCAAAATTCAGGCCTGTCAAAGGCCACACCTAATTCTACTTTTAAGCTGTCCTCTCAGGACATATACACAGGGGTAAAATACCCAACCTACTGAGGTCTGTTAAATGACAAGAAGGTTAATTACATGACCTCTAAATCAACAATTTGAGAGGAGGCGATTTGCACTCCTAATGTATTTGTTTCAAAACCTAATTTGGCTCTAGGCCACTGATGCAAGGGCTAATCCCATACTAAAGAGGTGACTTAGAAATTGACAAATTTACATAATGTTAAGGAAGAATAGGTTGAGAAAACAAGTTCACCTCAAAACAATATGAGTGGGAGCTCGAGAGGGTTAAGCACTCTCTATCCCAATATGTAGTTTAAAAGATAGAATAGATACAAGTTCCTTTACATTTAAGGAAGGTTACATAATGGAAAAACTTCGGACCCGCCCCGAGAGTTAAACTGCTGAGCAAGCAAGAAAAGAAGTAATTAATCGGCCATTACCTGGTTGTTGACTGCCGCCGAAGAAAGAGGCGCTTCCCGCCCCCTGCTATGTACTTTACACACGAAAAGATGGAACAGAAGTGGCCCGGAGACCCTAAAATCAGCAGTTTATATACTCTCGCGGAAAGTTCGAGGCGTTAGGGGAATGAGAACACCCTCCCACAAACTCTTTATTGGGTAGGATACAGCAACATATTCAAGTTGGGGGAAGATACATCCGATTGGTCAGAAATTAATAAAAGAAATTCGGGATTGGCTAAATACAAAACAAGGGGAAAGAGAGGGGTATACAGCCAACTTAAACAATAACAGAAAGAAATTTAACAAGAAACAAACTTTTGAAATAAAAATTTCTCCAAAAAAAATAGTTCTTTCACGTCGCACTAGGGTGCACCATTGTAGTTTTTCAGTAGTGTCCTCTAGAAGAGAAAGTTCACACTTCTTACTACAAGCAAAACAAAAATACGTCGAAAATGACACAGTTCAAAAACTCCAAAATTTCCAGGTAGTGACATCTTCTGATAAAGTAGAAAATTAATACCGTAGATAAAGTTCAGACTTCCTCCAGCAGAGGAGTTTCAAGTGGCGCACATTTTTAAACTAGCGGCGTGGAGGTGTACCGCCCGGTACAATTATTATTATTATTATTATTATTATTATCCACACGTCGTTTATCACAACTCTATTATACGTTCACCATATCGCCGAGAGAGTGTTTAATTCCACAATATTTGGCATGCTGAGAAAAGGTTTATCAAGTGGATCGTGTGAAAGGAGCCTACGTCACATAGTATATTTTAAAAGGAATATCTCAAAAAAAATTAAAAATTCACTTAACACAAACTAGCTAATAATGCTAATCTTAAAAGTAAGCATTCAAAAACCATCCGGCAACGCCGGGTAATACATCTGATATCTTTATAAAATGCTTTTCTACATTATAAAATAAAGGGGCATATTCCCTGACTACGATTAGTTTGTAAAAATTATCCTACCCTTCTTGGTTCCAGTTCACTGTAGGAGTATAAATTATATGTTAATAGGATGAAAATGTGAAACAATTCTATGTTGTGTAATATGGCCAGTTCATTAATAATATTTGACATGCCCAGGAAGAACATATTAACAACCATGCCTATAGCGTTCTAATTAGGAACATTCGAAATTGAAGAGAGTAGTATTATCACTGTTAGTAGTAAAACTAACAATGGGGCTTGCGAAAATTCTTAACTGCCAATGTTACATTGTACTGTATATTCAAATGTAATATCTTCAATTTCCACGCATGTCCTGTAACAATATTTTGCAATGGGTATGTACCCATAACTTGATCTGGAAATTCAGAGAGAAATCAATTTTACTTATATTGCACTTGTTAATGTAAACTTCACTCTCGATACATCCCCACATAGTGAAGTCCAAAGGATTTACCTCGGGTGAGCAAATCTATTGCGCCCCCAAACTGTTGAGAATCAAACACATGTCTGTAGGAACTTTTAACTTCTGAGCGACCAACACACTAATCCCTCAGCGCATTATCATTCCCTCTCTACGAAAGAGAATCCTCGTGACAGAATAAATTCATTCAGAACATCGTCGCATCCGGGACAAAACCTCCTATGTGAAATATTTTAGAATAGAACTTTGGCCGGTAAGGTTCTGTCATCTAAGGTGTAATATTGTATGAATACTGCCAAGGCATTCTCGCTCTTCGTAATGTACGTGCTGCGGGTCAGTACATCTCCAAAAATATTATCACATAGGAGGTTTTGTCCCGGCAAGGACGATATATCCCATCGTATTTCTGTATCCTAAATATGAACTAAAATGAACTGAATGCTGAGTATATCAATAATTCCGTAGGATTTGAAGAAATAATGTTTATTATTATTTAAGTGGATTACATACAATAATTCGAAATGAATTGAACCATTAAATGTTCACTGATATCTGACTATCTTCACAATTCTCATTTTTCAGGCAGGATTCACTTCACCGGTAGCATATCTAATTCGTCAAGGATGGTGTGACAAGACGATGATTCAAATGCAGTCATTATTTTATCCTAGATCAATAACTAAAATATTAACAACCATGCAGTCATAGAAATATGAGATAAATAGGGAGTGATTGACGTTGCTATTTTAATGATATTTCGCACGCAGTAAAAGAACTCGGGTATTCTCTTATTATTTAACATAGAAACATACATACACACACTTATAGATCTTCATTATAGACTGTTACAGCTCTGCAAGTCTCCGTGAATTTACTATATGCCTCTAAAATCCTTTATTTGTAACTAGCTCCGTGGCCTCGTTCAGTTCTCTACCTCTCATTTTGGAAACTCTAACCATCGCCGTCTGGGTCTCCATCTTCTTCTCTTACCCGCTATTACCGAGTCCGTTATTCTTCTACGTAACCTATCCTCCTTCATTCGCCTGATATGTTCCCACCACCGAAACCCGTTTTGCGTACAGCTTCATCCATCGAATTCCTTCCTAACTTACCATTTAACTCCTCGAACCGAGCACCCTTCTGAAATTGTTCCAACCTGTTCGTACGAGTGGTCATTTTTGCTACCTTCATGTCTGTTACGTCTAACATAGGAATATAAGATATCCTGAGTTCGCTCATTTGTAACATCCGTACAACAAAGGTGGTCGGAAAAAAGAGACCAATGTAAACATAGTTTCGTCCGGAAGCTGACTTCTTTCTAACATTTACGAGATACCGCTGATACCAACTGCGAGCTCATTGCATTAGATTTACTTCACCTGGATTATATTTCACTTACTACACTACGATCCTGGGAGAATACACTCCTAAATACTCGAAATGACCCACCAATTCCAGTTTTGTATTCATCACCTGATATTCATTTCTCTCAGGTTTCTTCCCTACCGACGATGACTTTAGTTTGGGCGTGTAAGTGATTCGAACTACGAATTATACGTGTATAAAGAGCAAAATTTAGCTCACTTATATTCGAAAAAGAAAGACAAATCTAACATGTAAGAAATAGAGATCCGCCGAAACGTCATAGGATCAAAGCTGTAGATTACACCATACTGAACTGAGTTTGTGCCATCCGTTTTGTGACACGACTTACCGTTTAGCCGCTGAATTCCCCGAAACGAAGGTCTACACCGACATTAAAATTGCCACAGTATTTAGATATTCTTCGGGGGTAAAAAATAAAATACATAAAGATATTGGAAGCTTTCCATCGATTACAAGCTAAGACATATCATTTTGCCAAATTTCAAGTTTCTAGCTCGTCGGGCAGATTATGCCTAAAATCTTGCTTTAGGGGAGATGGGTCAAAAATAAAGACTTTGAGGAAACTGGAGTTAACACATATACATATGATCATTATTAAATCTGAAACGGATAACTATTCGAACTATTGTCCCGTCAACGACAATATCTAAACCTGTATCTGGATGAGTTGGTCTATAATCTAAATATGGAATTTGGTCGAGATATGTCTACGTACATCTTTTGAGTACCGAAAAACGGTCCGTTAATGATATCTCCCTTATTAATCCTAGTTAATCAATTTCTAAACTTTTCTTCTCATTTGCATTATTTCGAAACTAGGATTAATAAGGGAGATATCATTAACGGACCGTTTTTCGGTACAAGTCCCACCGCACTTAACTCAAGAGCGCGTGCGTGTATACCGTATTTATTAAAACTTGAAAACTTCTGGTGATATTTCAACCAAACTTTACATTTACCATCCACCTGTCCAGAGGTAGCTGTCGACTGGACTTAGCCTGCAAAACCGACCGTTCATGTTGAAAAAACACACACACGTGAAAAAAAAATTTAGAAATGGATTTCCATCAAGATTGCTCGATTTCCAGTCAGGTTGGTCTTGAATATATTATGGGAGAGTAAAATCAAAGCTTCGGTTTCCTATAAATCCACAGTCCATTCCGGGAATTTGAAATGGCATGGACCTTAAAACCTACCTCTGGACAGGTGGATGGTAAATGTAAAGTTTGGTTGAAATATCATCAGAAGTTTTCAAGTTTTCGAAATAATGCAAATGAGAATAAAAGTTTAGAAATTGATTTCCAGTAACGCAGGTAGATTTCCATTAAGTTTGGTTCTGTATATTTTAAAGGAGTACAAAATCACTGTTTATGTTTCGTATAAACCCCCAGTCAGTTAGTGGATTTAGAAACAATATTGGCCCTAAACCTACCAAGGACAGGTGAATTCTAAATATGAAGTTTGGTAGAAATATAACCAGTAGTTTTCACGTTATAGACAAACAGAAGAAGAGACAAACAAACAGACCCCCAATGATAAGCAAAAAATGCAGATTAGACCTCAAACGGATAAATTTAAGGAAATTACGCCAAAATAGCCAATGTACAGATACACGGTCGTTACGACTTTTTTATTTATATAGATGCATATATAAACCTGCCCCTGGATGAGTGGTCTCTAATCTAGATATGAATTTTGTTCGAGATCTGTCCATCCGTTTCGCCATGATGGTGGAACAGCCAGCCAGACAGACAGACAGACAGACAGACAGACAGACAGACAGACAGACAGACAGACAGACAGACAGACAGACAGACAGACAGACATATTAGAACGACTAATAGGGTCTTTAGTTTACCTAAAACGGATACATATCTGAAAATTGAAAAAATAAACGAAATTACCGATAGCGGACCCACTGAAATATTATTTGTATAGATAAACTGATTTTGGCCTTTTAATCACGTCTTCTATGAGCATATTACAGTTGTGCAACATTTATATTCTTTTTTTTTTCATGATACAAAATCTAGAACCAACTTTATTATTAATTGTACTAATAATATTTTTGGTTCCGTAATTAAAGGAACACTAT
The DNA here is from genome assembly GCF_040414725.1 of Anabrus simplex. Taxonomy (NCBI): domain Eukaryota; kingdom Metazoa; phylum Arthropoda; class Insecta; order Orthoptera; family Tettigoniidae; genus Anabrus; species Anabrus simplex. The sequence continues at coordinate 1,160,883,989 of NC_090265.1, read as the reverse complement.
AAAGCGTACTTTGTTAACACATTCAAACTCACATGACACATTTTATTCAATCAAATAATCCACTATCGTTTTTGGTTACTCAAGTTCCATTCTCTTTATACACTTGAGAAACAAACACAACTTATGCCCTCTCTTGACTACTCGTACTCTGGACAACATGATGTAGTCGGACTTCAATTGGCAGTAAAGCTGCTAGGATCATTATTAATGTATACTTTAATAAACATTTTATAATACTAAAATGACTTACACTCGAACAGAATAACCCTGTGAATTGTATGAGTGTCTCTACATACTACCAACAAACAGGATAATTACTCCTTTATGAATATTCTACAATTTGCAAATCGTTATAAGAGCTTTGACGTATCTCATTGAGGTAAATGTTTCCATCATTTCTATCTAAAATCTCATATATACTGATCATAGTTCCCATACCACGTGAATATTGTAGAAAGTTTTTTATTGAATGCACAAACATACTGTATGCCATCTAAATTTTGTTCTTATTAAATTAGAGGAAGTCATCTTTTCATCTCTACATTAGCAGGTAAAGGTTCATTCAGATGACTACTTCCTCATCATCTTCACTTCCTTAGGTAATGTTACGAATAATTACTTTTCCACACAATATTGCAATAAATATATCGTTTGTATAGATGCTGTAATTAGATTTACTAGATAATGAGAAGCCAATAAGAAGTCTACCTAATCTTTTCTTTTCAAGCGAAACTTACAATAACGCCATATTTATTTACTTATGTATTTGTATACATACATACTCTCTCGCATAATTGTATGCAAGTCTATCTTCCAATGGGAATCAACATCCCCTAGATAATTCTTTCGTTTCCTTCTTCATGCATTGCTTCAGGTGACTTCTTCATAAGCAGTTCGGGGAACAATTCATCAAGTTAGATTAACTCGCTTAGGCAACTGTTGTCCGAAAAAGAATTTACCAGATTGTGAGAAGTGTTTTATGTACCTCTTATGACTCTAATACTTTATGGATTTTCCTGTCCTGAGAGAATACGGGAACACATGAAGGGCTTTCTTAATTATATACATCGGAGAAAATGACATCTACAGAGGATTCAATTACTCTTAGCCCTTTAGCAGTTCTAAGTAATAATAGAATTGCAATAATAAATTTAAAGTACCGTATGATCATCACAACTTCAAAACAGTAAGTAATGGATTTCTTTTATGTTCGACAGGGAAGGATACACACGTCAATTGGCACTTTACGATATTATTTTTCGTTAAAAGACGAAATTCACTTTCAATTTCTGCCATAATCCGAAGGCTTGTAAAGAGTCTGCATATATAAAATAAGAGTTTCGTCTCTGCATTGCTCGGAATTTGAAAAGAATGGCATTTTGGTATCGGTCGTGTCCACAGCAACAAGGAAATATGTGTGTATGTAAGGACATCACGAGGAAATGGCTGAAGAATATTTAAAGAAAATCCGTATGTAACGTCGGGGAATGAGGCACTGCAATCTAAGATATAAGTAATTTTGTTCACGGTGAGTTAAATGGTAGTTTAGGGGAAGGTCCGAAATGTAATCCTCGAATATCTATGTTATTAGTGGTCCTATAGATATTTATTTATTTATTTATTTATTTATCGTATGGCATATATACATATATACAGAAACAAGAAAGCAAGTACTTTATATTTTAATGTCTAAAGATGTTATCCATTCGAGAGCCTCTGCATTGGCCTCTATAAAATCAAACCAATCTCCAGGGTAGGCTCTTCTGTTACACTCCCTTACAATGTGTTCGATGGTTTGAAAAGGAGCACCACAGTCACACTCGGGGGATTGTATCTTTCCCCATTTATACAGGGACGCAGCACAGACACAATGACCACATCGAATCCTATTAAGGATGGTCCAAGTTCTTCTTGGGAGATCAGACCTCGAATTAGGTGGGAAGAAAGGCCAGAGATGTTCACCTGTTTCTGAGATCCAATCTTCCTTCCATGGGCATAGGGGTTGAAATTGTCTTCTGTGAGCTTTTGAGCGAACTTAACTGGCGGATGTCTAGATTTCAACCGGTTCCTCTGAAGGTCAGGAATATTGGAGTGGATGGGCAAGTCAGGGTTCCCATTTATCTTGGAGTATTCTCTCAACAGTGCTTGTGCTCTACGAAATGAAGGAGGCATGATGTTGCTCAAGACAGGAAGCCAATGGGTAGGAGTTGATCTTATTACACCTGAAATAATCCTCATTGTGTTGTTGAGTTGAGTGTCCACAAGTTTCACATGGCAGCTGTTGATCCCCACAGGAGCACAATATTCTGCCGCAGAGAAAACCAAGCCAAGGGCAGAACACCCCAGTTTAGTTGCAGAAGCACCCCAGGTTGTACCACACAACTTCTGCAGAATGTTGTTACGACTCCTAATCTTTGCTGCTGTATTTACTAGATGTTGCCTGAAGGAGAGCGTCCTATAGATAAATACTACACAACTAAAGTTATGTATAATTACGTTTCCTATCATTTATGCATTATATATATATTTTCTTACCGAACCGTCTATGACATTAGAGATATTCATGAAATTTCAATATTGTTAAGTCCATATCAACGCCGAACAGCGAAAAAATTGGTGAACATTATGGGAAATAAAACGCTACAGTCTAGGCTATAATATTTTATACACGCTTCACGAAATTGTAGTTTAGAGGAAGGGGTATAAAATGTTCATTTTAAATACCTATATGATTGGTCCTACGTAAGAAATGTTATAGAGAAAACAGTTTCCCATCACTTATGTCTTATACATTTTTACTGCACCGACTGTGATAACAGAATTCATTAATTTTGATTTTTGATTTTTGTTGCTTAGTCCATGTCAACACCGAGCATTGCTCACATAGAACTACTGTTCAGTCGTTGTAAACGGCGATGTATTTTGTCATGACTGTCCTAAGACGTATAACCACATGGCCATTGGTCCATGTTGACAAGGTAAAGCGTGAAGATGGTTATAAAAATGAGAAACAAATCGTAAAGGAACGATGCCTTGAACAATAAGACAAGAGGAAGACTTGAAAAATGGAAGAACTTTCTTTACAGTACATTAGATGTCTTAATATCACACAGACGGAAGAAAACTAAATCTGAAAGCCTACAGTATCGAAACCTCATATAAGTGGTCAACAATAAATTGACCATTGATTGTTGTGATGTGCGTTGTCTCTTCTACTGCCACTCATCTCCGATGGATGGGATTACTGCTGTGTCCCGAGTAAAACAGCCAGCCTGAATATAGGCGGGAAGTTTTGATTTTATTTACAATTTACTTTACGTCGCACCGACACAGATAGGTCTTACGACGACGATGGGATAGGTTTAGAAGTGGGAACGAATCGACCATGGCCTGAATGAAGGTACAGCCTGGTGTGTTGGGAAACTACGGAAAACTGTCTTCAGGGCTTCCGACAGTGAGGTTCGAACCCACTATCTTGGCTAGAAGTAGCTGGGGAGTTAGATAAATGACCCCACGACGCAGTCTGAGCGATAACGAAATACAGCAGAGGAGAGTTCACAGCTGTCTCCGGCCAGCTCATTCCGTAGCGAAGCCCGGCCACATCACCTAGCGTTAGATAAAGCGATCAATTTGTTTTACAGTCCCAACGTTTACTTCTTAAAACTTCGGAGATTTACGATGAATTAAACTGATACTGTTAAGTTTTTCTTATTCTTCTTTGTAATAAGTGTAGAGCCGGGCTTTCGCTCAGACAGTTGAGGCGCTGACATTCTGACCCCAACTTGGCAGGTACGATCCTGGCTCACTCCGGTGGTATTTCAATGTGCTCAGATACGTCGGCCTCGTGTCGGTAGATTTACTGGCACGTAAAAGAACTCCTGCGGGACTAAATTCCGGCACCTCGGTGTCTCCGTAAACTATAGAAGTAGTTCGTTGGAGGTAAAGCAAATAACATCATCAATAAGTGTATACGTTTAGTTACCGTAAAATAATTCATTATAGCACCAATCTCAGTCCTGATAGGAATTGAAATTGCACTCCATGTTTATCTCGTACTAGGTGACGAACTCGTGTTTCGCTGCGGAATGACCAGGCCGCAGACTGCTGTGAACTCTCCTCCGCCATATTCCATTAAGTTCTCATCCCAGTCAACACCTCAGAGTACGGTTCGAATAGTTGGAATTCTATGATGAACCAATGTGTTAGGTACCGATAGTTATCTGAAAATTTATGAACCAGACGAATGGCATGCTGAAACGAAGAAAGTTATCTAAATCCCAACTATTTCCCACCAATATTCAGACACTCTGTTTTACTCGGGACGCAGCAGTAATCCCATCTATCGGAGATGAGTGGCCACAGAGGAGTCATTGCACATCACAACAAACAATGGTCAATGTAATGTTATTGTTGTTAAATTTTATGTGCTTTCGGTATTGGAAGCCTTTGCATGTAGTTTTCTTACCACTCTCTGATATTACGGCATCTAGTATAAAGAAAGTTCTTCCTTCTTTCAAGACTACCTTTTCTCTTATTTGTAAAGGGATCGTTCCTTTACGTTTTTCTATTTTGCTTCATGTCGCACCGACACAGATAGGTCTTATGGCGACGATAGGATAGTAAAGAACTAGGAATGGGAAGGAAGCAGCCGTGGCCTTAAATAACGTACCTTCATTGACTATTAATGACTGCGGAAGTTTGTTGTCATATGAGGTTGACACTTGTTTGATCCGTGGTTTGGCGGTTCCGAAAGAATAAACGATCATGTGATGGACTTAGTTAGATCGTATGTGATTAATTCACACTGCTAAATGTTATTGTATTGAATAGGTGAACCCCTAATAATTTAAATTATTGTATCCATTACTTCACTTAAGATTGATCACACCTCGAAGCCACATATTGATATGCAGTCCATCAGGACAATTTTCGTTGTGTTCATGCTCCTATGCGCATGTTTAAAGGAAAATGAACCTTACATACATCATACCTAAGGAGTGGGTAAATATGTCATGCAACCATACATTCCTAAAATAAGGTACAGTAAGGTTCATATTTGCTTACACACGTGCTTAAGGAAATGAACGAAAATTATTCTGGTGGACCGCATTTCAATATGTGGCTGGAAGGCATGACCAGTCTTAAGGAAAATAATGGATAGGAAGAGCATTGTCATATTCGCGGTTTTGGCACAGCAGTGGCAATATTTAATCCATGCTCCTCAACCTCATCTAAGAGCTTTATAGGTCCCCGGCCTGGTAAAACATCAAAACATTCTATGATTGAATTATCAACTCCAATAAACTTTTCCCACGTCCTCGTAAAGAGTTCACACCGTAGAGTCTCCTTTGTTTAGTTTCTTTAACGGACTGTGTTGTCAGCCCTACGCCAATCACCCTCAGCTGATGGATTTCTAACCGCCGGAGACCCATTATTCCGGCCTTCCACGACTTAAGCACACAAACATTTCCCAAGAGCCATGGTGTATACGTTCATGCATCGGACTTGATGCGAATGAATGGTATTCCTGCGATTTATTAGTACACTTCCATCAGGAAGAAGAGCACACTCAGGACAATATAATACCCCTTATATCGTCACATGCTGTATTAGGGCAATATTGTGTGGGTATACTGAATATTGCCAGCCCCGCGGTGTGGGGATAGCATTCCTGCCTCTTACCCGGAGGCTCCGAGTTCGATTCTCGGCCAAGACAGGGATTTTTATTTGGATCTGACGACTGGTCCGAGGTCCAGTCAGCGTAAGTGATTACAATTGAGGAGCCATCTGACGGTTAGATGGTGGCCCGGATCTAAAAAGCCAAGAATAACGGCCGAGAGAATTCGTCGTGCTGACCAAACGGCACTTCGTAATCTGCAGGCCTTCGGGCTGAGCAGCGGTCCTTTCGGGGCTGTTGCGCCATGGAGGAGAAGGTTGATACTGAACATTTGTAAACCGAATATTTCAAGAGAAGCAAACCGGTACTGAATTATAAGCAAATATATTATTTCCCATTTACATACCCCCTGTGGGTGGGGGAGGTACAATAACACCCACGGTATCCCCTGCCTGTTATAAGAGGCGACTAAAATGGGCCTCAGGGGCTCTGAACTTTGGAGCGTTGGTTGGCGACCACGGGGTCCTCAGCTGAGTCCTGGCATTGATTCCACTTACTTGTGCCAGGCTCCTCACTTTTATCTATCCTATCCGACCTCCCTTGGTCAACTCTTGTTCTTTTTCGACCCCGACGTCATTAGGTTTTCGAGGGCTAGGGAGTCTTTCATTTTCACGCCCTTTGGCCCTTGTCTTCCTTTGGCCGATATCTTTATTTCTCCAAGTGTCGGATCCCTTCCATTTTTCCTTCTGATTAGTGTTATATAGAGGATGTGTACTGTATAATTAGCGATTTATACGAAATAAACAACCTCTTTAATGACAGTCGCCATTACATCCAAAGCATAAACAACAATCATCTTCTCTCTGATCTTACAACACACACATCGATCTCCTGTATATCGATATTACACTACATCACTCCCTTTTTCCTTTTTGCTTTTTTTTTTACTTTAAATCGTAGTCTGACAAAAATCCTGGGGGTTTCCTCTCCCGTTGACTTCGTCTCGGTCCCGATTCTTGACTTCCTTCTTCTTCTTTCTTCTCTGGTTGATATTCTTCTTCTTCTTCTGGTTCCTCTGGTTGCTCTTTCACACTCTCTGACTCGTCCTCAGACAACAGCTCATGAAAAGGCCGGAAGAAGGTAGAGTTGCGAGTTATTTGTCTACCATCCGAAGTCTCTACTGTCACAGCGTTGCCATTCTTCTTGACGACTTTTAAAGGTGTGGGTCCAAATGTAGTTGAAAATTTGTTTACTTTGGGGTTACGCATCAAAACCTTGTCGCCCTCTGATATATTTTTTTCTCTGGCCCCACGTCTAATGTCCGCGTATTCTCCCTTTTTAAACTTTTGAATAAGGTCTCGCTCCACCACCTCCTCTAATATTTTTTCTGTCTTGTATGGGGCCAGACCGGGAATTTTGTCCCTCAATTTTCTGTTAAAAAATAACTCCGCCGGACTAACCCCTGTAGTCTGGTGCTCATGGTTCCGGTACATCAGTAGGTACTTGTTTAGCTCTAACTCCCAATCTAATTTCATGGCATTGGCAATCTGTAGTCCTTGAGTTATCCCTGGGTTCAGTCTTTCCACTGTGCCATTTGCTTGTGGGTGTAACGGGGTAACTCTGTGGTGATGAATTCCACACTGTTGCAGGTAATTTTCCGTCTCTGCGCTGACGAAGTTCGTGCCGTTATCTATTGAGAGAACCTCAGGATACCCGTATCTTGCAAAAATACCATCTAGGGCCTTTATTATGCTTTTAGAGTCAGTACTACTTAGTTTTGTTACTTCCATGAAACGGCTAAAATAATCTACCACGATCAATAGTTGTACCCCATTAGGGAAAGGACCCAAAATATCAGCAGCTATTCGTTCCCAAGGCTTTTTAGGAATTACTGTCGGAGATATTTTTTCGGGTTTCTCGGGTTTAGTGGTAATCTGACAATCCAGACATGTTCTCACTGTCCGTTCAGCTGCTTTGTCCATTCCAGGCCACCATACTTTAGATCTGAGTCTGTTTTTCATTTCCAAAATTCCCGGATGACCCTCGTGTGCTAAACTAAGGACCCTAGTTTGTAAACTTTTCGGAATTACCAACTTAGTTTATTTCAGTAATACATTGTCCATGACACATAATTGTGACATCATCGCCCGAAATGGAAGGAGGTCAACGCCATTACGATCCCAACATCCTGTTAGTAAATGTGACTGGACCTTTTTTAGAGTGGGATCAATTTTTGAAGCTTCCTCTATTTCTTCCAAAGATAATGCAACTGGTGCCAAATACGTAGCCAAGTGCATCAGATAATTGTCCTTCTCGGCTTCACCGATTGAATTCTCACTTAACCGTGATAAAGGATCTGCTATGTTATTTTTCCCCTTTACATACTTAACCTGGAAGTCAAAAGATTGGAGTCTCAGAAGCCAACGTTCAATTCTCGCGCAGGGGTTTGATCTAGGCCCAAAAATTACCTCTAGTGGTTTATGGTCCGTATACAGGCAAAACTGCTTACCCGTCAGGAAAATCCTTAGACGCTCACACGCCCAGACAATCCCAAGTGCTTCTTTCTCCGTCTGAGAGTACCGTTGTTCGACATCCGACAGGCTGCGACTAACGTAGCAAATTATGCGTGGGATCCCTTCATTGTTCCGTTGTATCAGCACCGCACCAAGTCCTTTTGGGCCAGCGTCTGCCATCACTATCGTTTCGTCCTTGGGGTTGAAATATCCTAAAACTGAACTAGATGTAAGTACTTTTTTATTTTATTAAAAGCTTCTTGGTGTACTTGTTTCCATACAAACTGTGCAGATTTATGTGTAAGCTGTCGCAGTGGTTCTGTCATGGTTGATATGTTCGGAATAAATCTACTTACATAGTTCAGTAGGCCTAGAAAACCTCTCAGCTCAGACACATTTTGTGGTCTTCTGCAATTCTTCAGAGCCGCCACTCTGTCTTCGGTAGGCCTAATGCCATTAGCTGATATTATGTGACCCAAGAACTTAATTGAATTTTTACCATATTCACACTTTTCCTCATTCAGTTCAATACCGTGCTCGCGAAAAACTCCAAGAACCTTTTTAAATCTTGAATCATGTATTTCTTTAGTTTCCCCATACACCAGAATGTCATCAATAAATACGTAAACTCCTTTAGGAATCTTGTTCCTTATCAGATGCTCCATTATCTTTTGGAACTCAGGAACTGCCCGATTCAAACCAAACATTAGCCGCTTGAACCTATATAAGCCTAAATGTGTGCTAAATGTGGTAATCTCCCGTGAGTCTGGATGCAGCTCCACATGGTGAAAAGCTGACCTAACATCCAACTTTGAAAAGTATTTTCTTTCACTAATTTCAGGGTGTAGGTTGGTAAGGGATGACTAGCCTTTAGTACAGCTTTATTTGCCATTCGCATATAGACACACAATCTAACGCTGTCACCTTTTGGAATTGGTACAAGAGGGGAAACCCATCTTGACGGTCCTTCAACCTTTTCAATTACGTCATTTTGCTCCAGCTCAAGGATACGTTCTGCTATTTTTTGTTTTAATGCCAATGGAACCCTCCGCAGAGGTTGAATAACTGGTGGGACTTTCGGATCGATTGGTAATTTAAGCTGAAAATTCTTTATTTTGCCCACCCTCGATGTGTCACAAACCACCGTCTGGTTAACGTGCTCAGAAATTTGTTATATTCCTAGTTTTGTAGCCGAGGAACGTCCCAAAATACGTGGTCCCCTACCTTTAATAACTACAACAGTGGTACTAATTTTTCTATTGGAATGCGTTATGTCCGCCTCGAACTCTCCTAAAATATCCAACGGATCGGTTCTACCATAAGTGAAAAGTCTTTTCGAACTATTTAGTAATTTTACTTTATCGGTTACCTGCTTCCTTTCAAATTCCTTCCAAGTTCCTTGGTCAATAACATCGCAAGTAGATCCTGAGTCAATAATAAAAACGAAGGGTACCCCTGACAATAGGCAAGTGGTCTTCCCCGTTGTCTCCCGTTTTTTTTCCTCATTTGTAAGAAAGGTGTAGTCTAAATCACTACTACATCCAGGGCCGACTTCATATTTGACGTTGCCCACGTAAGAAATTTCGTCATCAACATTTGACTCCCCCGATTCTAACGTATATGTCATTTTTGTTCTACAACACTTCCGATAGTGCCCCGTTAAATTACAAGCCTGGCAAACTTTGTTTCTTGCAGGGCACTGGGGGTCACTTGCTAAGTTATTTGTTTCCCCGCAGCGATAACATTTCCTTTCTCCTCTATTTTGATAACTATTATAACTAGTTTTCGGCGGAGCACCAGTGTTTTGCCACTATTGGAAATAGTTCTTTGTGAAATCCCATATTTCTTCCTATTCGACATACTATACACCTTTTGCTCAGAAGAGTCGTCCTTACTAAAATGTGATGTCTGTATGTTTATCATTTCGTGAGTCCGTCCAATGTCAACCAAATCGTATACTGTGACAGAGGATTTTTCCAATATTCTCTTTCGGACTTCAGCTGATTTACAACCCTCTACGAACTGGTCACATATAAACATGTCCTCTAATTCTTTTTTTGTTGTTGTATCTTTAAAATCACATTTGACAACTTGTTGACGCAACCTAGATATAAAGGCGTCAGATGTTTCACTAACATCCTGTTTCATAGACTTCATAATATGCCGCTCAAATACCGGATTGCTTTTCGGTAAAAAAGGTTTATCTCACAATTCTAAAGTATATTTATGCACAGCTTTACCTGTAGGAATAGTATTGTGTTCAGGGATGGAATAAAATATGTCTTGCAAGCCTTCTCCACCCGAATGTAGGTAAATTGCCTGTTTTCTAGCAGAATCTGTTATTCCTTTTGCGGCAATATACAGTTCGACCGAACGTTTCCATTTTTTCCATCTAGAAGCAAGGCTGGTGACATCTCCATTTACATCGAAAATTGGTATAGGGCTAGTGCTGCTTCTTTCCATTTTAATATCTTCTGAAGGTTTAGTTTACGGATTTAACCAATGGATTTTACCGACTGCGCCAATGTACTGTATAATTAGCGATTTATACGAAATAAACAACCTCTTTAATGACAGTCGCCATTACATCCAAAGCATAAACAACAATCATCTTCTCTCTGATCTTACAACTCACACATCGATCTTCTGTATATCGATAGTACACTACAGGATGGTTGCCTAGTTGTACTTCCTCTTAAAACAATAATCACCACCACCACCACCATTTACATACTTACGACTGATATTACCACCGAAAGGTTTTGTCTATGTCGGAGGTATGGTTTAAAATTATTGTTAAAAAATATAAATGCACCACATGATCACCGTTCTTGAAAAATGATTCCGCTACATTTGGCTTATAATGGAATGTATTTAAATGCAGTGGTCTTTACAAATTCGATTCTTGAAGCATTTGCCTCATCTAAAGTTGTGTTTATTCACCACACCTCTGCTCTGTTTTCCTCAACCTCTTGGTGTATTTTACTGTATATCCTACCTTAAGAAACAAGACCGTGTACTTGATAATGCTGTTCCTATCAATTATGTTCCCTAAGAATCGTCACACCTCCCAGCTACATGTGAATATTCAGTACATCCGAAAAAAAGTCGTTGTGTTTTACTTCAGTGTAAGATAATGTACCTGAAATACATTATACTGCAGGAGTGGCATAGGAAAATGACCGTAACTAATTTTTTTCTGATGGACTGTATACTAGTGATGGGACATTAGATTCATTTTACTGAATCGATTAATTTGATTCCGTTCACGTTAATGAATCGAAACAGCGATCCGATTCACGGCACATTAGATTTACCGCTCCTACTGCATCTGTGTAGTATGTGCTGGTAAGACAGCTGCAACAGCATTTAGTGCTCGCTACTGCCATCTGGTCTTCATACTACGAACTCCTTTCTTAGAAAAAAGTGCTAGTCAATCTAATACATCGAAGGTTTCCGGCGACGCAGGATGGGAAAGGTCTGTGGTTAGGAAGGTAGCAGCCATGGCCTTAATTAAGGTACAGTCCCAACATTTCTCGGTGTGAAAATGGGGAAACTACGGAAAACCTTTTTAACGGCTGCCGACGGTGGGATTCGAACCCACAATTCCCCGAATGCAAGCGCATAGCTACGCGATACTAACAGCACGTCCAACTCGCTCAGTCATTTTTGAAAATGTGTATTTTTGTAACAGCGGAGGATTTTTTAAATCGTCATATTTTGTATAGGCTACCCGAGATGTACAGTAGCGCACAGGTTTTCTGCTTCAACATACTGTTGGTTAAGTTATTGCGTACTGTCCACATATGATTGAAGTCTTATGCAAACGATGTGTCATACGAGCTGAAAGAATACTGAGCCGTTCTTCCTAATATAAAACAGGTACTTTTGAGTGGTCATGAGCATGACTCATAGTCATAGGGCAGGCTAGCGTCGAGTTAATTAATTGTAAAATGTCAACAAAGTTATAACACTAAGATTCATTAAACTACTTGCTAGCTACTTTAGAATTACGGTCTGACTACCGTTTTAACACTGCAAATAAATCCATCTATTATTTAAACCTCCCTGTAAGAAGATGACAGTGAATGCAAGTGGGTATTATTTTCAAATGAGCTGAGCTCAAGAGTCCATTATAGCGTACGATTCTTTCAGTGTACCATGGCTCTGTATGATTGTATTGCTTCATAGGAAGTACGGCTCCCCGCCAGTGTCCAGTGTGCCGATAAGGAGCCGTGTGTATCTTGTGTCTCACTGAGCCGTGCTTGCGTTCACGATTCTCTCGGTGTGCCTTGATTCACAGTATGTTCCGCTGCAGCGGAAATTTGGCTCCCCGCCAGTGTCCAGTGTGCCGATAAGGAGCCGTGTCTATCTTGTGTCTCACTGAGCCGTGCTTCAGCCCACGGATCTTTCGGTGTGCCATGATTCACTGTATGTCCCGCTGCAGCGGAAGCTCGGCTCCCCGCCAACGTCCAGTGTCCCGCTAGTGAGCCGTGAGCTCGCCGTTCCTGTGAATCGATTCACTCGGACACTTGAATGAATCGATACACTGCTTCGAATCATGCATTCAGTAGCCAACACTACTGCATACCCATATGTGGCTGATAGGCGTGACCAGGCTTAACGAGAATAATGGATATAAAGAGCGTTGTCAGCTAGGTGGTATTGCTTCTTATGCGACGACTTGTATCCGATTGGATGTCTTGTACTATCTATGACAGGGTGACTAGAGTTCAGGTCGTTCTATTATCTGTGAAATGATTCACATGAATTAACTTTTTCTCACTGTATGAGGAAATTAAGCCATTATAAGTGGCAGAAAATAAAAATCATTAAATGTACAATTTTCCACAATGAACGTAATTTTTCTTCGTCTAGCTCCACCAAGTCGTCAGTGAAAGCGATGCCCACATCATTGCAATGTAAGAATGGAAGGTAAGTGCGGAATAGTTGACATGTAGTTACTTTAGTAAAAGGAAAATTAGATCGCCTCCTATGGGACACTAATTACGTATCTCAAAATGTCTCCCTTAAATATAAGCAACAGGAGACGATCCGACATGGGACGAAACATGCCTGCTTCCTGCTCTTGAGACTTTCGAAATAAACCACATCCCATCGTTCGGAGATCACATCGAGAAACGCAGAAGAATTGTGGAAGTTCTGTGAAGCGCCAACTATGATAAAACACCAGATAGAAGTATGAGAGGAAGATCATTTTATTTGATACAGAAATGCTATCATCCAACCGAGAAATGAGAAACTTTGGATCCTGAGAACTTAGAACAACTACAAGTTATTAGTCGAAATTTCCAATGAGACAGTCCAACTTAAGAAACCGAGTGAACATACATAGTGAAGAATGAAGGCGAAGCAGCGGTAAGGTAAAGGCATCTAGGCCTACAGAGATGGAGCTGGCAGAACAAACAAAACTCGCTGCGAAGATCATCCGTGAAGCAAAGCCTGCGTTTGACAATTGTAGCTGGTACACATATAATTGGACTTCCGGAGGACCAACACAGGATAATTCTATAGTATCTTTAAACACAGTGATAGTAAATACAGCCGTCCAAGCCTACAGCTCAGAGACTCCGACAGTGAGGTAGATCACGATGGCAAAGGTATCTTGCAGATTCTGGCGGATTATTTCAAGTCCCTTCTCAACTGCTACGCTCGGATATCCATATTCTATTTTGAGGATAACAAGCACATTCACCTATATTGATCACCGCGATGAAGGAATAAATCAAATAGATAATCAGTCACTCAAGTACAAGGTGCCAGATGAGGACTTTAGAATTGCGAAACTTAATTACGCAGGTGACAAGACTCTGGATAACCTAACGGAATTTTTTTATAAAGATTTGTGAAACCGAGAAACATCCTAGTGGCTAAAATTGGACTTGAACTTGAGAAAACTCAATATCTCTTCTGGATAGGCCTGAGGAATAACTAGATGAGATACTTGAAGTAATGCAGGGAGTTTGAGGAGTGCCGAGCAGATTCTCAACCCGAAATACATCCCTTGATATCAAAAGCTCAAGAATAAGAACTTTGTTTTGAATATCTCAGATTTCAAGACGACCTAAATGCTTGTGACTCAATTAACCCGTCTACAATAATCCAAGTCCTAAAGGAGCGATCATCTATTAATATATGACCGATTCTGAAAACCGTAAAAGTAGTTAGTGCGACATAAAGCCTTTGATATTGGAAGAGGAGTTAAGCAAGGACTCCCATCCCTACTCTACAACAGTGCCTCGAGAAAATCATCTGTGAGTGCCGCAGAGAAATTACTAACGAAGGATTGTAAACGGGACCAGACTCAGCTACACGAACCTAAATCTAGCATTTGACCGTCTAGCCTTGCAGATGATGTCGCAATCTTTTCTGATTCCCTAGACACGGCTACAGGAAAATTAATTAGTATAGGGCACAAGCAGAGAAGAGGGAACTCCAGATCTCCATTGAGAAAACGGAGTTTGTAACGAATATCAAGCCAGCAAGGAAGAAGGAGAAAATAAAGCGAGTAGAAAAGTTTAAGTACCTTGGAGAATGGATAGAACCCAACATTTCCGAGATAGAATCTTTCGCTTCGCGCGTGAACAAAATAGAAATGGCATACCAGCTAACCGAAAGTGTCTCTCGAGAACAGCACGAGATCAATATCATTCGCTGTGAAGATAAGCCACTATTACTGTTACCGGCTTTTCGTGGATCACAGAGGTGAAAGAAGGTGCTGGTGGGAATGGGCCTATCTACGACATCAAAGATTAATTTAAAAATAAAGGTTATATTTCTCTCAGGTCTTAAATTTTAACAAAATTATTCACTTGCTGGAAGAACAAGTTTTCAGGTATATAGCAAATTTGATACAAAAATAGGAAACCCAAGGATTGGGAATTTGCAAATTTTGAGCTTCAAGCTCCTAATTTACAAGTTTTGAGCTTCAAGCTCCTAATTTACAAGTTTTGAGCTTCAAGCTCCTAATTTACAAGTTTTGAGCTTCAAGCTCCTAATTTACAAGTATTGAGCTTCAAGCTCCTAATTTACAAGTGTTGAGCTTCAAGCTCGTAATTTACATGTTTTGAGTTTCAAGCTCCTAATTTACAAGTTTTGAGCTTCAAGCTCCTAATTTACAAGTTTTGAGCTTCAAGCTCCTAATTTACAAGTATTGAGCTTCAAGCTCCTAATTTACAAGTTTTGAGCTTCAAGCTCCTAATTTACAAGTTTTGAGCTTCAAGCTTCTAATTTACAAGTTTTGAGCTTCAAGCTCCTAAATTACAAGTTTTGAGCTTCAAGCTCCTAATTTACAAGTTTTGAGCTTCAAGCTTCTAATTTACAAGTGTTGAGCTTCAACCTCCTAATTTACAAGTTTTGAGCTTCAAGCTCCTAAATTACAAGTTTTGAGCTTCAAGCTTCTAATTTACAAGTTTTGAGCTTCAAGCTCCTAATTTACAAGTTTTGAGCTTCAAGCTCCTAAATTACAAGTTTTGAGCTTCAAGCTCCTAATTTACAAGTTTTGAGCTTCAAGCTTCTAATTTACAAGTTTTGAGCATCAAGCTCCTGATTTACAAGTTTCCAACATCGTAAATGTTGCGTTTAGTAGTTATGTAAGGAGAGATATCTCCCAAAACACAATTTTCAAGAGCACATTGCTCAAACAGTTACAATTTACGGCCTTCCAAAGGTACGACTCAATATTACACAAATATCAGAAGAGAGCTTACATGCTCTACAAATTCTACCAATGAGGCTGCGCTCCCAAATACTTACGGCCTACTCAAGGCAACTTTGCACAATACCTTACAATTTCTGGCCTGTCTATGCACAACCTACAATTTACAATATCCTATTAATTATCTATTATATTACACAGGGGTATCCAGTACCCATACTACCGGCCTTCGTTAAAAAAGCACAGATTAAATTACTGGCCCAAACTCAAAAACGTATGGAGGCATCCACTTGCGCTCCTTGAAAACCAAGTTTAAAACCGTACTTGGGCTTTGAGAAGGTGCTAGCATTAGGGCTTAGGAAAACAGGAACATGCCCAGAGAGAAAGCGAGGTGAACCGAGGTTAGGAAGTTTTCCATCCGTAAAATCATCCGTAATTTATCCAATGGTAACAAAATATTTACAGTACAATATCATAACTGAAGAACCCTTTTAAAAGTAAACTTCTATTGGCGTCGTACATACAACCAAGATCATATTATCTATTACCCACAGGTAATATAACAGAAATACAAGTAGTACTAGAATGCAACATTTAAAAAATACATATTACAAAACGAAAAAGCCTTCAACTGGCCATAGGCCCCTGGACTACGAACCCGGCACAACCACACAGCACAGCACACACAGAAGCACAATTCTAACCCAATTACACACCCATTCGCGGCCACAATATACACATGCAACATTCACTTACGACTTACGCTCCGATGTTCGCAGCCCAGAAGCCTCGGGTTTGAAAGAAACCCCCAAGGTAGATGATCTGGAGAGCGACAAATAAATAATGAGAATCAAACGCTGGACACAGCCATCCACCAAGACTGCGCTTGAGAAGGGAAGGGAAAGGGACAGGAGGCGAAACAACCAATGTTGAAACAGAAAGTACACTCAACTCATAGCACAGGCGCACTTCAAGTGTCTGTAAGCGTCTTTTGAGTCTGAGAGAGTAATTAGAAGTTTCTCGTTATAAATACCTGAAAAACATATGTGACAGCTTGCAGCCCGATGATGCAGAGGTTAATCCCAAACTACTGAGGTGACTAGAAGGACAAGTTAATTTATTATTTACAGCAGAAAAACAGTTACAAAATCGTAGTCACCTCAAGATAAATTGAACGGGAATTCGAAAGGGTAACGCACTTTCTATTCCCGATTTACAGTTTAAGTGTTTATGAAATTTTACATGAGAAAGTATGCCTTTTTAGAAAACTGACGGTTACATAGTTAAAGATTAGAACCTTCCCCTTGGGTCGACTTGCGGAGATAACTACTTAGGTGGAAAAACTGTTGGCCATTACCTTAGCTGATGTTCTGCCTGCCGAAGAATGAGGCCCCCTCCTCCTGTCTATGCACACAAACTCAGAAATTCTACGATCAATAAGACCAGTTATCTCGAAAAGGCGCCAGCTTTTACACCCAAGGGGAAGATTCGAGAAGGCTCTGGACTAAATCCGGACACACCCTCTCATTTCTATTGGCAGATAAAATAGATACAAGAAACGTTTGATTTGCTGAAAAATAAATACGAAAAATTTGCTATTGGCCAGACTCAAAGCTGGCGGGATGAGAAGAAAATGTTGCAAATCTTGAAGTATCAAAATAATGAAAGACAATTCAGTTGAGAAAAACCTGTAAACGCAAAACCTTTAAAACTCTAGTTATTCCAGTTTGCACCAGAGTGCATGACCTCATTTCTTTCATAGAGACATCTATGGAGAAAAATCAAAATTCCTTGAAAGTTGTTGTTGCAACCAGATGTACACCAAAACTAAACAAAGAAATCCAGTCAGTTAAGAAACTTTAAAATAACATAATATTACTCTGTCATTTAGAAGTGACATCTTCTGATACAATGTCCCAACTTTATGCATTAGCTGTTTCAAGTTTTGTATGGTAGATAGCGTTCCTTAAGGCGCGTCATCTAAATGCATGGGGTTGAAGTGTACCTCCCGGTACAATTATTATTATTATTATTATTATTATTATTATTATTATTATTATTATTATTATTATTATTATTATTATTATTAATATTATTATTACGCCCATATTTCCATGGAATGGCTCAGGCTCTGATGTCTACTATTCTACCAAATCGTGTCTTAGCACAGTACAATATGCAGTACGTACAGTTCAACAATATATTACACGTATTACATACACATTATAGCACAATACTAAACTGTACATAGTTTTAAGAAGCACATTCAAGGAAAATAAAAATAGACATACATAAATTAGCCCATAATGAAGAAAGATGTCCTAATTTTGTCAATAAAAATTATTTTAGCCTTAAACTTAGAAACGCACCGAATGAAGTAACTTGCCATTTTCGATTTCAATTGTTATTTATTGTCTATAGAACTTTAGAGTTTTCAGACAACGCCATTCTATACCCTATATACAACACAATCATAATATTCTAATTTACATAAAAATTAAACCATACAACCCGACTTACAGTTGATTTATGGCACCTGTTTATTAAGTGATGTCTTAATATCATTTGAAATGTTTATACCATTCTGATTTGTTATATCCCTAGGCCGTTCGTTGTAGAGTAACATACCCTTCACTCATCAGCTATGGTCCATTATTTTAGTGTGGTGGAGACTCATGTGGTAATCATTCCTATTCCATGTGTTGTAATTGTGAATATTACTGTTTCGTAGAGTAGAAGTTTTATTTTAATAAATATAATAGGTTTATAGATTTATGTATAAGAAAGTGTCATATTATTACAACTAACGAAATAATGTTTCCTCATACTTCTAATCGGATTGCGAAATATGTTCCTTTGAATTTTCTCTCGTAGATTTAATAGTCGTAAAAAATACGAGTATAATTTTCCACACAACCCCAAACAACTCCCCCATAGTTCAAATAATGATGTATTTTTTTTTCTACAACTTTTGATAACCTACGTAATCAACATATTCCACATGATACCGCAATTTTTACAGACATACTTAACACGATTCTTCGTATACATAACTTATATCTGCCTACAATATTGCCCAAACTGGTAAACGTAATTCACGTATTTGCACTTAACTTATACCGTCCAGGTACCCCAGCCAACTCTCATTTTTAAATACAGATTCAGACATGGTCATTAGGTAACGAATTCCATGTTCGAACTGCAGTGACAATAAAATAATTATCGCCCAACCAGAGGTCTTAAACGCTGCGGAATGTCTTACAATGATCAAGAAAGGCCAAAGGAAGAAAGAAAGGAACATTTTGGGAAATAGTTTGGGCCTTGTCAAAAACAATTGTGAATACAGAATACGGCACAACAACGAACTACACACCCACTTGGATCAGATAACTGACACCATCCGGAAAATGAAGATTACTTTTAATGGACACATGACGCGAATGGCCAATTGGATCATTATTTACTTTCAGGAGAAGAAAACCGAAGTAGATATTGAAGAACCGGATATCACGTGTAATCAACTCCATAAGAAGGAACTTCAAGCATATCTGTGTTTCCTAGCTAAAAACTGGAAAGCAATGGACACCAGAGAAAAAAATAAAATGTATTAGGTCTCACCACACTTTCATGGTTCTTCAAGATGTTGAGTTGCTGTAATTTCTCTCACAGGTTTTATTTATTTACCGGCAAATTTACCTATAAAAATGGAGTAATTGATCACCTACGGGTACAATGGACTGAGTCAGGTCGTACTTGTCAACGTGCACTCAGGAAACCAGTGCGCTACCGTACTCAGCCCCACGCTATGTGCGTTTAAATGTAAGTATGCACGTATGTATGTACGAATGTATGCATGTTTGTAAGGAGTGACAGGCAGGAAGTCCACAGAGGAGAAGTTTTAACGGGATTACGACGAACGACACGTGGTATAAAAATTAATACGTATCAAAGATGAAAATAAGAAAGAGCGTACTTAAGGCAGGTAAAATTAATCCAAAACAGCCTGTTCGCTGAATTTGTATGCCAACTGGTTAATGTGGATACCACTGAATTATTTACGCATGTGTATTATTACTCCTGATCATTTCAAGTCGCTATGCGGATTGAGTGATACCAATGGGAATAGTAACAATTGTATTCAAGTGATGTACATGAAACATCTTGTAGCTTAACCCTGAGTGTCAATATATTTTTCGAAGAAAAACTTTTGGGTCACTGGATACAATTTCTGAAACTTGTCATGTATCTATCGTAACAGATCGTGATCTTTTTAGGATCACGACGCGAAACATTATAGTAAGTAAGTAAGTAAGTAAGTAAGTAAGTAAAGCCTTTATTTTTCTTCCACATCTACAGCGATGAAGCCTTATTGATCCATTAAGGGAGAAAAATAATAGTGCCCAACCTAGACAGCTTAAGATGCTATACACATAAAATAATACTCGTATAATAAACATAGCTAACACCAAATGTGGAAAAACAAAGTTGCTGGAAATAATAATAATCAAATGTCCATGAGTCAATGTTATCTTTTCAGATATAAACAAAACCTCAAGAAATCTCAATATTGCTATTAAGACCAAAGATAAACGAAAACTAGTAGTACTGAAAATGAAAATAATAAAATGTAAAAACTCAATATTGCTATTAAGAAAAGGGATAAAACGAAGACTTTTTTTTTGCTAGGGGCTTTACGTCGCACCGACACAGATAGGTCTTATGGCGACGATGGGATAGGAAAGGCCTAGGAGTTGGAAGGAAGCGGCCGTGGCCTTAATTAAGGTACAGCCCCAGCATTTGCCTGGTGTGAAAATGGGAAACCACGGAAAACCATCTTCAGGGCTGCCGATAGTGGGATTCGAACCTACTATCTCCCGGATGCAAGCTCACAGCCGCGCGCCTCTACGCGCACGGCCAACTCGCCTGGTGAAACGAAGACTAAAAGAACTATTGCAACAGGGTAATTCCATATATGGACTGTATGGCATTAATGGCAATGTGAAACTAAAACTGGCAACATATGACTGAGCAGAGTACAGTGCTGTGTCGGGCTGAGTCTGCACTAGACCACAGACTGTTCCACTTCCGGCCGGGTTCGCACTCAGCACATTCTCTCTTAGACACTGACCTTTCTTATATTCTACTTATATTGCTAACCTGACTACGTGTTATCTCCACTGTAGTGCCGATGTGCAGTTTATTACACTTTACATTTCTTTCTTGTTGATCACTCTTCAACCTCTATTAATTCACTATAATTGTTAACTTTAGAACCCATGCCACTCACCACCTTAAATGAAGCCATGTTCACTCACTTATAACTAGGATAACTAGGATAACTAGGACCCCAGCTCATAAACCAACCGTCACCAGATATTATCTTTCTCCTTATCATCTGACCAATTTGTCTCACCCTCTTCCTCATTCACTACACACTTGACCATCTGGAAACATGCCTCTTCTATCACACCTCTCGTTTACTCGCTCTTAACATAGTTATGAATAACACGCACACACTCCACTATTATCGTGTATACAGCCATTTACTTCTCACTACACATTATCTTTTTGCTTCTTGTCACTATGGCTTCGTCTACTCTGTTCTTTTTGCCCCATAACTCTCTTAGGCTCAGACTTCGCCCTCTCACTAGGGCACCTCTTGCTTCTTCTTCTTCTTCTTGCTTCCCAGTCGTGTTTTCACTTCGTTTACTTGCTCTTGTTCCGTCCTGTGTTTCTACTCCCACAATCTCTCCCTGTATCCTTCTGTCTTCTCTCCCACTGGCCTCCGTCCTGGACTCCTTCGTTAATGCCCAGGTCTCCCTGGTTTCCTTCCTTATCACACTCCTCAACTCTGCCATTACCTCCCTGTTCGCTATGGCTAAAAAATCTATCAAGTTACTTCCTTCATGCTGCGAGCTTGGTTCCTTTACCTTATTATCCTTGTTTCTTTCTTTGCCTCCATGTCCTTCATCCCCCACTTTACAGTCTCTGGCTTGTCTTTCCTCCACTCTCTTTCCCACTACCACTTCGTCATTCCTGTCATCTTCCATTTCTCGTAATTTCTTCGCAGTCCACATTCTAGTCCAAGTACCGTTGGTCACTACTAATTTTTGACCCTTAATATGAGTTCTCAACCCCTGTAATTTAGCCCTGGCCAAATGTTTCTTCAGAGTGTTTATGTTCTTTACCCCTTCTCTACCAATGTCTTCTTTAATCCAAATTTTTGTGCTCCGTATGTTATCTGCACTTCTTATCACTACTTCCGCCATCAATGTGGAGAATAGCTTCAGTTTTATCGGTCTATCACCCGGTTTTTTATCTATCCTTTCTACACCATCAATATCGACTTCGCTAAAATTAATTCTCATCATTTTCTGGATGACGTCCACAACTTTGTATGTTGTCAGTACTTTATCTTCTGCTTTGTCTTCCGGTACTCCATATATGAATAGACATTTCTTCCTCCGTTTTCGGTTACAGTCTTCAAATTCCGCTCGCAACTTCACCACCTCTCCTTCCATCTCCCTTATTTTTGACTTGAGATATATGATCTCTCTCTCGTTGGTTTCTACTCTACTCATTATCTCGTCTGTTTTTCCCTGTATCCACCGCCTTATATGCTCAAGTTCTTTCATTTGCTCTTTCATCATATTCTTAATCTGCTCAAACGGGCATACTTCTTCCACCACTTCTTTCACCACTTTTCTAATGACCTCCACGTCTTCCCAGTTAATGTTGCCACTAGAAGTCGGGCCGGGGTTTACCTCTACTCCTCCTATAACTAGTAATATCATAATCACCACTGACGCCAATATCATCTCGTCCGTCATTCTTGTTTCCATTATACTTCCTTTATTTCTGCCTATCTCCTTTTTCCCTTTCATCTGCCATCTTCCAATAACTACACGATATTGATCCACGCCAATCGTCTTCCTCTTTCCTCTCGAATTACTTTACTGGCCACCGTTCACATTCCACGCCGGCTCTCCTGACACCTCCACACAATACGCCTGCCACCGAACGCTGACTAGGTTAGACTGCGAAATATTATAAATATCGTACATTGCATCTATAAAGTCCATTTCCATGTTGAATCTCAAACGCGTGTACGTGTATTTCTATATTTCAATATATTATTGTGTTAACATTTAATCCACTTTTCTTCTCAGTTCTAAAAACGAACTTCTGACAGTCTATTCACAATATTAAACCTCGTCAACTGAAACGATTTCATTAATCTCTTAGCTGTTAAGTTGTTAGTTGTAAATGAGTTCAGTTCACTCTTGGTTGAGTTGTGATAATGGAGAGCCGTAAATAATCCCATATCGTTTCTTAATTGAAGTAACAGCCTGTTTTTAAGTAATTGCTGTAGCGTCAGACAGCACAAGTACAGGAGCCATCCCATAATTTGGAAATGAATTAGAAAATGAGATTTATCCTTCCTTTCCACTTCAACCATGACAATCCATTATCGGAATTAAAACATTCTTTTCCTCTCTTTTTCTTCAGGAATTAAAAATACTGTTTGTATACTTAACGTGTCTAGTATTATAGTGAATGTAACATATGTATGATTAGTCCTCAGCTCTAAAGCTGGTTGGCTCTTCAACAGCTCTGCCATCAGCTGCCGTAGATGGCCTAGGCATAACTGAAGAGGCGTACTAGGGAAATGAAGAGTGAGGTAGTTTCCCGTTGTTTTCCTCACCGAGCCAGAAGTTGCTATTACGTATCAGTCTGCCAAGCCCACTGAAATGCATGCACCAACCGACCCTATGAGCAACATTTTCACACCATTCATAACAGGGACTGGCTGCATAAGGAATGGCATTACTAGCATCGCTCATACCTCAGTCACTTTCATATTGTCAAAGCCAAGGATAAGACAGAGACAGATCTATGAAAGTAACAAAATTGCTCTACCCTATACCAGGAGACATAATGTACAGTAGACATTAGGTACCATCAGCGAAGGCATATATATTGAATGTATCTACGAATAAATGTGGTCTATATAAGATTATATAAATTTCTGTATTTGTCAGATTCAAATTAACTTCACGTTAAGACTAAATTTCTACAGTTTATTAACAGGATAACTTAAAATTCATTTATTATATTTCACATTTTAAAAATTAAAAGAGCTGAATGTCCAGTAATTATGTTATGATACCGCAATTCGCCTTTTACGGAAAGGGGCCTAGAAATTACATTTACTGACAAGTATGTAGTCGTGGGTCATAGCTCTTCGCTTATATACGAACACTACCGAATTGACAACTGCCCACATGGATAAAAAGGAACATGCAGTTTATCATCCAAATACCATTTCACCTTGGAACAATAAAAATTATTATGCCGTCACCAAATACAGTATACGTAATCCTATACCATTACATAATCAATTCTTGTATATATAAACTAGATTTCTCGAAAACGGCCAAAACGATTTGGATGAAAATTGCGAGCTAGAGGATTTATGGGTCAACGGATCGATCTGTAAGAATCTAATTTTCCTAGAAATTCATTTTCGGGTGTTTAAGTGCGTTCATTTACGTCGTGAAAGGCAATGTGACAGCGACCCCCTACTCTTTAATTTAGGAAGTCAGCTAGACAATGGCGTTTGAAGAAGTTTAATTACCAAGCAGCATATAGCGTGTTTTAACAGATTTCTATCAACATCTCTTATGTACCAGTATGTATTAGATTTCTAGAAAACGGCACGAACGATTTCGATTAAAATTTGTGTGACAAATATATTTTATTTATCTATTTAATAGACTATATGTGACAGAATTTCAATGTAAACAACATTAGAAAGTCGGCGTTGAAGAGGCTGCGTAGCGACAGCTTTGCCGTGGCTCTACACCTCTTCATCGTGTACTCGGAGAGTGTCTGGTCCGAACCGTCGGCTCTCCTTAGAATGGGAGTAGGTGGTTTTCCAATTTCCTAAACTAAGGTGAATACCGAGGCAGTTCCTAGTACAGGCCACGGTCACCAACTCAGTCACTTTCGCCACACATCTCCGTAACAATATCAAATCTCCCTGGCCAGAAAGACGGCGTTATCCTTTATGTGGCCCGCCTACCCCATTTATGGGAGGAATGTAAAACTAGCATTGGTTAGGTTGGGTCAATGCTAGATAGTATCGTTTCATGGTTTATACTGTTTTGTACAGGTGGCGGCTTTCGAATGGAAACACATAATTCTTTTCAATAATGTTTCATTAACAGTATGTATATTTAAACAACGTATTAATACATCTAGAGCACGTACACGAAAACCAATGAATTATACATTTGAAACTTCGCTCTGTCAAGATGAGCCTGGCAATTCAAGTGAAAATTTACAGGCGAATTATCTTGAAAGTTAAAATACTTGTATTTCAATTGACGTTCGACCCAACTCTTTTTAAAAACAAGACACACAGTGATCTCGCAATCAAGAAGAGCCTGAACATTGAAGTGCGAATATAAAGGTGACAGGGAAAATAATAATTATATCTTTCCATTAAAATATGTTCCCTACGGCCACTATTCAAGATATTTACACTCGAAGAAATAATGCGTGTTGATTAGGATCAACGTCAGTTTGCTGAATATCTTCTAACGTTAGGCAACGGAGAACTACCGATGAATACAAAGGAATGAATTGAATTGTCATATTATAGCATTTCAAGCGATAATATTATTGATGAAGTGTTCGGAAACTGCTTCTCCAACATAAATTGCGAAGAATGAAAGATAGAGCAACACTCGCGCCACTCATCAAAGTTGTCGGTAGAATTAATAGTAATATCACTGCCAAACTTCCCAGAGGATACAAAATATACCATACCTACGACTCACTAATAAACAAACCCGAAGGAGCCCTTAAATTTACAACTGAACTGAATTTCTAAATTCGATCAATATTTCAGACTTTCCACCATATGAATTGAAACTGCCTTTGTGGTGTAGTGGTGTAGTGGGGGCTGGGTTCGATTCCCGGCTCTGCCACGAAATTTGAAATGTGGTATGAGGGCTGGAACGTGGACCATTCAGTCTCAGGAGATCAACTAATTATAGGGTGTCCGATTCCCACCTCAGACATCCTTGAATGGTTTACCTTGGTTTCCCCACTTCTCCTCCAGGCAAATGCCGCGATGGTACCTAACTTAGGCCACAGCCGGTTCCTACTCTCTTCCATGTCTATCCCTTCCAGTCAACCCATTCTCACCCCTAGAAGGCCGCTGTTCAGCATAGCAGGTGAGGACGCCTGGGCGAGGTACTGATCCTCCTTCGCAGTTGTATCCCCCGACGCAAAGTCTCACGTTCCAGGACACTGCCCTTTACGCGGTAGAAATGGGATCCCTCGCTGAGTCCGAGGGAAAAACCAACTCTGGAGGGTAAACATATTATAAAAGAAAGAAAGACGAACTGAAACTCAAAAAATGCTACAAATATGATGTTTTAGTAAGTAATTTGGGTGGTTCAGAATCATTATGAAACAACAGTACTGTAATTGTATCAAGCATGTGCAACAACGTACCACTTAAATTAAAATCAACACTGGTGAACAATCCGGCAGAGAAGTGCATATTCTTAGTATCGTTGATTCGACAAATGGTCTACAAGGATATTCCACGCAACAACATCAATTACCAGTAAAATCTGCATTTGCTATAATGGTGCAGAAGGCGATGGGCTACCTTTCGAGTTTGTTGGCACGGCCGTAAAAATATCAGCTTTCCTCATCTTATGCTGTACGCGGCATTTTCTAGAGTCAAGTGGCCAAGCACAATAAAATTAGGCCTACTATAGTATTACCATAGAAGAATCCATCCACTTGATTCCCACAAGATAATGTGGAATGAGGTATTCGTTGAACAATTTTCATAATTAAAACTGTACTCCTTTATCGTAAAATGATAAGTACATAGACCTATTATTTCTTGTTCGAAATTTATAATCAGGAAGTGATTTATATGAATTACTGTATTTTATTTTCAAAATCATTTATTACCATTTATCAAGTATAAAAAATGTGTGCAATGTTTCTAGGTAGTAATAATGTCTTGTGACTTTCGCTAGCCTTGTGTACTCCTTGTAATGCAGACCCCCAGATGTGGGTGGGTGACGTCTGCTCTGTACGTGATACTCCGTGTTAATGCGGTGGATGATGGTGTTGTGCATCCTGTTTGAATTATAGAAATGTTGAGGACATCACAAAAACCCACTCCCTTAGCCGAAGGAATTAACTCATTTACGACTAAAATACCTCGACTCGGCAGAAAATCTAACACGGGTTCCCGAGGACCGAAGGCCAAGGTACTGACCACGCAGCCATGGAGCCGAGCAGCCCCTGAGTGAGTTCAAGTTCAATTCGTTGGAACTATCTTAAACAACTAAAGGTGGTTTTGAAACTATCACTGTGGTCATTGTACTTCGTACACATATGTTGAATCTTATGCTGGATCACGTTATGTAATAACTGGGTCAACAGTTTCGGAAAGTAGTATTATATTTTTATGAATTCTATTATTTGAACATCGCAGCAAATAGTTGAGATTTTTTACATACATTGAGTAACAGGAATTTTGTTTCGGAGGAGTTCTTTAAAATGACGGGTTGGAACCGTAAATCTGAGAACTGGAGGACAACATCAGTACAATAATCAGCACTGTGAAAGGAACAAATGTTTTCTCAAGTTTTATCAGTTCCATTATTGTTAATGGGTGGTAATATGATTTTGATATACCTTTTCCCTTTAGGGTTACCATACGTCCGCATTTAGGCGCACATGTCTATGTTACCGACGTTTAATAGAGTGTCCGCGTACATTTTTACGATTTCTGCTAAGGTCCACAATTTTTTATTTTTGGAAACTAATTTTTTTTTTCGTTTTCATCTCGTACCGTCAAGAAGTTTTATAGATTTTATATCGATTATTGAATTACACCCATTTTTATTCACTTACAATTAAAAATATCGATTTGCATTCTTAAATCGATGTATCGATCATTCTGCTTAGCTTAGAGATGGCTGCGATAGTTCCCCTTTCTTCCTTCCTTCCTGTTTTCACAGAACAGTTTATGTTTGTGTGATACACATGTCCACTAAAGCGAACTAGTGTATTCATCCAACTGCATCTTCATTACATTACATCTTTCTCACCCAATAAGTCATCTTATTAGGTAATTTGAAACAACAGTTTCTTGGTTTTCAAAATATACGGCACAGAAACTGTGTTTTATTTTATAAGTTAAGATTTTATATACAGGTACCTGAACAATGCGTTTGGATCATGCTTTGTATAGTTTCTCATCATGCCGGAGAATAAATGTACATTTACGGATAAACTTCGAGGAAAATATCCCAGCTTCGTCGCGGAAGAATACAATCGGAAGTAGAATGTATGACTTGCTGCCCAGCGACCTATGTTTCGATCGCAAGCAATAGCGCCAGCGACCTGGAAATCCACTTGAAGACAGATACATATATGGAGTGTGTTAGGGGCGCAAGTTTATCAAGTGAAGTGACCGTTTTTTAAACCCAGTTCTGAACTGGAAAGTAAAGTAGGTGCTGCTGATGGCTCTCTTGATTATCATAGTGTGTCACACGATACCAGTTATAAATCTATGGACTGTACTCCTGGACTATTGAGAGAAATTTTCACTGATTCATTCACATCATCGAAAATCTCATGTGGACGTACAAAAACTGAAGCGACTGTAAATTCAGTACTAGCATCTCATTCGGTAGACTGCTTCATAAAAGATCTTAAATAAATTCCTTTTCTCGGTGTGTCGAAAGATTCTAGCAACCATGGGGATGTTAAATGTTTCCCGTTGTAGTTCATTACTTTGACCACAAGAATAAAGGACTGCAAATTAAACATCTGAATATTGAAAGTAGACCAAATGAAACTGCAGAAAGTATTTCAACTTATACCACTGACTCCCTTAACAATTTTAAAATTAAGGATAAATGCGTCGCGTTTGTAATGCAAATTTCGGTGGTATCGAGATGTGATGGTAATAATGCGTTTGCTAACCTCAAGAGGATACTTAACAAGGTATTGCTTGGAATGGGATACCCAGCTCACGTCTTTACTAACTGCATTCAGCATGGAACTAACCTCCTTGAAATTGATTTGCAAGGTTTAATGATGAATATATGTAACCACTTTTCAATATACACTGACTGAGCAAATGTCATGGGATAGCGGAGCACTGATGCGCAGGTGTGTTGTCTGGGCACCACAAGCTCCCTGTGACAGCGGTAGTTATATAGGAGACCTGGTGAGCAGTGGCTGTGTATGTGACAGGTGTAACAGGTGTCGTAAGCTGACACCGTTCGAACGGGGTATGGTGGTCGGTGCCCGAAGTATGGGAAGTGTGATTTTGGAAGTATTGCGGGACTTCGGCTTCACACGATCAACCGTGTCCAGGGTGTATCGTGAATGGTTGAATGCGGGTGTCACTGTCCACAACAGACGAACTACCGGCCGTCCAGCCACCCTCGATGACCGTGACCGGCGACATCTGAGACGGATTGTCAATAGTGACAGACGGGCAACAGTGCAACAAATCACGGCTCAATTCAACACAGGCCGTGATAGACACGTCTCGCAGTGGACAATCCGTTGAACATGGGTATGGGAGCCGGCGCCGCACACGGGTGCCACGGTTAACCCAACGTCATTGGGCACAACGACGCGCATTTGTCGCCAGTCACCAGGGATAGACACTGGAACAATGTCGTAACGTGATATGGTCGGACGAATCACGATTTCAACTGCACCATGCCGATGGGAGGCACCGTGTATGGCGCAGACGACATGAAGGTGTGGTCCAGGGCGCTGTTGTCTCTGTTATGAGCTAGGGTGCATTTTCTTGTATGGAATGCGCCCCCTAGTTGTTCTGGAAGAGACTTTGAATGGTACGCGGTATGTTGAGCTGCTCGGAGACCATCTCCACCCATTTTTGGCCTTCCAGCGCCCAGACGGTTCTGCGGTGTATCAAGATGATAACTCACGTCGCCCGCGAATGGTTCCATGAACATGCAGCGGAGGTCCAACGACTGCTGTGGCCACCCAGGAGCCCCGATATGAACCCTATCGAGCATATCTGGGATGTCCTGGAACGCAGGCTCCGTGTCGTGGATCCTGCACCCACGAACACACCAGCATTAGCGGCCGCTCTGCAAACGATTTGGTGTCAGCAGCGTCCAGAGGACTACCAGGGACTTGTCGACTCACCTGCACGGCGTCTCACTGCAGTTTGCGGGGCCAGAGGAGGCTATTAGGTGACTATCCCATGACATTTGCTAAGTCAGTATATTCTGTCCGCGTTGAGTCTCTAAAGAAATGTAGTAACTTTGTTGAAATTGAGTAGTCTACCAACAATGACACGACGGCTGTCACTATTTAGAGCTCTTCAGGGACGTACGGAGGTGTTTCCTGCTCTGAAGTACTTCTTCCCGTCTCAAAAGAAACCTCCAGCAGTCCTCAAGCATATTTTATTGATCCTATCAGTGAAATATATTTATGGCATATCCAGTCATTTCTTGGCGTTTTCCACAATTATATCAGCTACTTAGGAAACGAAGAAAACTCTCTTGATCAATGTCCAAATTTAAAAAATCGGAGTGACATATGGTGAAAAATATGA
The DNA here is from genome assembly GCF_040414725.1 of Anabrus simplex. Classification (NCBI taxonomy): domain Eukaryota; kingdom Metazoa; phylum Arthropoda; class Insecta; order Orthoptera; family Tettigoniidae; genus Anabrus; species Anabrus simplex. The sequence continues at coordinate 1,160,853,531 of NC_090265.1, read as the reverse complement.
ACCAAGGCAGAAGAAATTGTGCAAGTACAATGAGTCGTGTAGTAGTGAAGAACAATTTAGTGAATTACTTAAAATTGTGCAGTTAGACTTCACAGTGCCTGTCCACAACGCTTGAGTTGAGAGGTTGTTCTCTTTAATACACGCACAGTGGACAACGGACAGAAATATACTGAGAGTTGATTCTGTAAGAGGGATTGCGATGGTAAATTTTAACCCTTAAATTCACAGCATTGCGTATGTGCAAAGGAGAGTTTACTTGTTTATTATATGTTTTGCGATTTTGCAAGTGTGCATTTAATTCCACCTTGCAGAAGAGCATTCAAGATGTCACAAGTGTATTAAAAACAGAATAATATTTTATTTCATTATTTTTTTAGGTAATCAACTGGAGTGGTGAAAATTTTAAACAAGTACGGTAAAACAAATAAAATGTTTTCTAACTCAGAGAATTCTTAAGCAAGGACATCCCTAAGACTGAAGTGGGGCAGTACCTTCAGTAATCATACAGCCTTGCATATACAGGTACATAAAACAATCAAAACTCTTAATATTAAAATAAATAAAAATTGTTTATTTCGGTACATATTTCTTTTAAAAAATCTGGTAATAATGTATTACTTTGGGAATTAAAACCATTATATTTAAAAGGAATAATACATTGTACATTTAAGGGTTAATTTTAGATATGTGAATTGAAGAAAACTATTTTAACTATTTGTGACAACGAAAGGAACTCTTAAATAAATAAAAAAGTTTAGGTCCAGTGGGAAATACCCATTGGACATGGGCTCTAGAGTGTAGTTATTGGGACGTGTGTAATATTTCTTACTTTATTTTATTTTTCATGTAAATGCAAATATCTGACAACATAAAATTGAACTAATAATGTTTCATTCGGCGTTCTGAAGTCCTAAGTACGTATAAAATCCCGTTGAGGATGTCCTCATTTTTGGGGTTTCAGAATATGGTAACCCTAATTTCATTACGTAGTAATATCAATTACGAAACCCAGTAGGGTATACATGTTTTTCAGACCAAAATTAGATAGTAAAATCATGAATATTTAGTTAAATATTCACTACTGCACTGTACTCGAAGTCAGCTTTCAATTTATTAATGTCTTGTTCACTACCTACATATAATACATGCCGAAGAGATGTTAGGTACAGAAAAAATGGCCCAAACCTATAACCTTCCATTCCTCAATGGATGCTGTTACCACTTGACCTATGGTGGCCTAGGTCATATTTTTCTAAACAAATGTGTCTAAACGATAAGTAATAAACACGATCTGATGCGCTGAAAATTTATTCCGAATACAATTCGGTCGTCAAAATTATTTATTGAATATGTCCATAGCGGGTGCGCACTCTACATTTGCATTCGAAGCAGCACTAAACCAGGAGCTTAGATACTTTCCGACGAGAAATCGGAACGTTGTGGGTTCGGATGCCACTGTTGTTCAGTTGATCATTTTTATTCAATCTCCTTGACATTTACTACCTGTACTGAACACGACCTAATACTTAATACATGACCTAATACGTTAAAAGTTTATTTCGAGTTATGAAACTGCATCTAGGGATATAGGTTTATATTTTAAGAAACTTTTGGTTAAGAAATATGTTGTGACTATTTCTACAAGAATGAAGACAATGTAACATAGATATACGTAAATATCAAACAAATTTCAACTGGAAGATGTTTCTTAATAATAATAATAATAATAATAATAATAATAATAATAATAATAATAATAATAATAATAATAATAATAATAATAATAATAATAATAATAATAATAATTGATCTTTCATAGCCCAGTCTGAAATGAAAAATGGACAGATTAACAATGATTGCACGGGGAGCTGTTCGATTTTTAAGGTCAGTACTAAAAGTGTCTAAGACTGACATATTTGATTTCCATTCCGTTTGTTTGAGAACGGGGACTAACACTTTCATCTAATGATTTTAGTGTTGGCACGGTTCATTATGTGACGAACACATTTATCCATTGATAAACATTTGAACGTTCATTCCCATCACTTTTCTTATCTCATGGGAGCTGCTGGGAATAACTGACGATTCAATCGAGTAGATGAAAACAATGGACCATAAATGCATTAAAGATAAAAGAGCAGCTCGACTGAAGCTTTAGAACTGCGCAGAATGGTGAATGTCGCCCGCTGAGTGAGATTTTCCATTATCATCCTACAGTGTGCTTTTATGGGTTACAGGTTTTGTGGTTTATCTACCGTCCATTCTAGCTTTCAAGTTTCACAAATACAATATTTTCATTATCAGTTCATTAAAGATGAATTCTTTCCAAATATTCCCTACAGCGCCATTTCCCCTCACTGTATCTAACTGAAGTGAACGTGAAATTTCGAACTACAGGGTTTCAAATTGATGAATATTTAATTTAATTCTGAAAGGCTTCATCTATATCATTCACGTGTACTAGGCTATTGGATGTAACACATAGCAATGATACACAAACTGATGTCTCTTGAGTGTACAGACCATTAAAAGGTAGCGCTGACGCTGATTCAGAATTATTTGGTAAGATAATCAGCTATGTGGGAAACGATATGGAAAGGAACATGATTGTAGCAGGTGATATCAATTTACCAAATGTCAATCGGGAAGGTAATGCGAAAGACAGAAAATATGAGAAAAAATGGCAAATAAGTTAATATGGGAAGGGTAGCTGACTCAGAAAGTGATGGAAACAGCTAGAGGGAAGAATATACTAGACGTGGTGATGGTAAGACCAGATGAGCTCTATAGAGAAACAGAAGTAATAGATGGTATTAGTGATCACGAAGCTGTTTTTGTCGTAGTTAAATATAAATGTCATAGAAAGGAAGGTGATAAAATTAGGAATATTAGACAGTACCATATGGATGATAAAATAGGGTGTTTTTAAAATGTAACTATGATTGGTGGGAAACGGTAAATAAAAATGTAAACACACTCTGGGATGGGTTTAAAACAATTTTTGAGGAATGTGAAAACAGGTTTATACCTTTAAAGACAGAGAAGTAAGGGGATTAAAAAGGAGGTGCAGGTTAGAAATGGCTGAGGAAGTAAGAAGAAATTAAAGTTACTAGGAAACTGAATCTAGGAAATAAGCCAGCTAAGGATAACATGATGACCAGCATAATTGGCAGTCAAAGGAATTTTAGTGAAAAATAGGAGGGTATGTAAAGGTAATTTAAGGCAGAAACAGGTTCCAAGAAGGACATTCCAGGAGTTATTAATGAGCAAGGGGAGTGTTTATGCGAGTATGTTCAGAAAGCAGAAGTATTCAGACAGCAGTATGTAAGGATGGTTGATTACAAAGTTAATGCCCAGATAGAGGAGGAGAGTAATACTAAAGAAGTATTAAAATTTACCTGTGATAACAATAACATTTGCAGTAAGATACAAAAGTTGGAAACTAGAAAAGCAGCTGGAATTGACAAAGTTTCGGGGATACTACAGACAATGGGTTGGGCTATAGTGGCGTATCTAAAGTACTTTCTTTGCATGAAGGAGCTATACCAAATTAATGGAGAGTTTCTGTAGTAGCCCCTGTGTATAAAGGAAAGGGTGATAGACATAAAGCTGAAAATTACAGGCCAGTCAGTTTGACAGGCATAGCATGTAAGCTTTGGGAAAGCATTCTTTCTGATTATATTAGACATGTTTGCGAAATTATTAACTGGTTCGATAGAAGTCAGTTCGGGTTTAGGAAACGTTGTTCAACTAAAGCTCAACTTGTTGAATTCCAGCAATATATAGCAGATAACCTGAATTCAGGAGGTCAAATGGACTGTATCGCAATTGAATTATCTAAGGCATTTCATAGGGTAGATCATGGGAGACTACTGGCAAAAATGAGTGTAATTGGACTAGACAAAAGAGTGAATGAAAGGCTGGCTATATTTCTAGAAAATAGAACTCAGAGAATTAGAGCAGGCGAATCTTTATCTAGCCCTAAGTGGGGTAATCCTCAAGGCAGTATTGTTAGACCCTTATGTTTTCTTATATATATAATTGATATGAGTGAAGAAGTGGAATCAGAGATAAGGATTTTTTGCAGATGATATTATTCTGTACAGAGTAATAAATAAGTTACAATATTGTGAGCAACTGCAAAATTATATCGATAATGTAGTGAGATGAACAGTAGGCAATGGTATGATGATAAACGTTGTTAAAAGTCAGGTTGTGAGTTTCACAAATAGGAAAAGTCATCTCAGCTTTAATTACTGCGTTCATGGGGTGAAAGTTCCCTATGAGGATCATTGTTAGTATCTAGGTGTTAATATAAGGAAATATTTTCAGTGGGGAAATCACATACATATGATTGTAAATAAAGGCTACTGGTCTCTGCACATTGTTATGAGGGTATTTAAGGGTTGTAGTAACGTTGTAAAGGAGAGGGCATATAAGTCTCTGCCAATACCCCAACTAGAGTATGGTTCCAGTGTACGGGACCATCACCAGTATTACTTCATTCAAGAACTGGAAAAGAATCCAAAGTGAAGCAGCTTGATTTGCTCTGGTTGATTTCCGACAAAAGATTTGCGTTACAAAAATGTTGCAATTTTGGGCTGAGAAGCCTTGGGAGAAAGGAGGCGAGCTGCTCGACTAAGTTGTATGTTCCAAGCTGTCAGTGGAGAGATGGCTTGGAATGACATCAGTAGACGAATAAGTTTCAGTGGTGTCTTTAAAAAAAGGAAAGGTCACAATAGGAATATGAATCTGGAATTCAAGAGGACAAACTGGGGCAAATATTCGTTTATGGGAAGTGGAGTTAAGCAGTGAAAATACTTACCAAGTAAAATGTTCAATAAATTTCCAATTTCTTTGCAATCATTTAAGAAAACAACAGATAGGGAGTCTGCCAGCTGGGCGACTGCCTTAAATGCATATCAGTATTGATTGACTGATTGATTGATTGATTGATTGATTGATTGATTGATTGATTGATTGATTGATTGATTGATTGATTTCTTGCTGGCTTGCTTGCTTTCTTGCTGGCTTGCTTGCTTGCTTGCTTGCTTGATTGATTGATTGATTGATTGATTGATTGATTGATTGATTGATTGATTGATTGATTGATTGATTGATTGATTGATTGATTGATTAGTGGAACCAAATTACTACAGAGAGTAATGTTGTCTTACGTGATTTGAAACGCATTTTCACCATGTGGTAAAATATATCGTTGTTGAAGAAACAAAACTTCGTACGTCAAAATGATCTTCCTATCCATTGTTTTCCTTAAGATTGTTTTCGCCTCCCAGCCACATATATATTTTCAGTCCACAGAAACAATTTTCGTTGTGTTCATATCTGATAATGGATGTCCTCTCTGACAATCTAAAGAGAACCAGCTTCTTGGGGTATGCTACTTGCAGATGATATTGTACTATGCAGTACAAGTAGAGGACAGCTTGCACATAAATTAGAACGTAGGAGAAGAGCTCTAGAGGATAAAGGTCTTAAAATCAGCCAGAATAAGTCTCAATACATGTGTCTGGGAGTTACTAGGAATGAAACTGTTCGGATGGAAACCAGGTCCAGGCAAGTAACAATTTCAAATAGTTAGGATCCGCTACGTCTGCTGTAGATCTAGAAATTACCCGCCGAATTCAGCCAGCCTGGTCGAGTGGGAAAAGTTGTCTAGTGCCCTTTTTGATAGTAGAATAAATATTCAAAGGAAAGGGAAAGCCTATAAATGTGCGGTGTGACCTGCAATGCTACAGATGTGCCTAATATAACCAGAAAGGTCCAAGAAAAACGGTTGCCCGGGAATGAAAATATGGGATGGATAATGTTTGGCATAGAGGGGCAACTAAGAAGAAGATGGCTGGATTGTATGTGGGAGGAACTCAGGGAAAAGAAGTTAAGAGAAAATGCAGTTCGGGACCAAGAAAATTGGAAGCAGACTTATTAGAAACGTCCACCCCGCATGAACGTGAAAAGGCGAAGAAGAAGGAATGAAGCTCACCCCTCGGTTTAATTTAATCAAAACTCACAAGTTGTATTTACTATTTCCGTCAAGTTCATCTCTATAATATTTCAAAATACACTTCACTTCGTGTGGTTTTAACCCATATGAGCATTTAAGCACTTTAGAACGTTTTCTCAAATGACTTTCGAAATCAAGAGGTAACAAGTTTTAAACACGTCCTTAGGTGTCGTGTTGTTAGCTTTTCAGTTATTTGCAGCTTGGGAAAAAACACGCCTGCATGGAGATTCTGTAGGTACTGAAAATGAAATGGTTTACAAAATTTCCTCTCGCAATTTCCACCCAACTGTTGTTTATGTATATTTCTACAACATTTTTAATAATCGGCACAGAAGTAATTACACACGGTTTAGACTGTGTAATTTGTAAATTGCTGTGCACCAACCTATTTCATTCCTTTAGGATTACACATTCGAATTTACCAAGCTTATGCTTTCGGAAAACATACTAATTCAATACCGTCATCCAGGAATAAGAGAAATAACTCGCGAAGACATAACTAAAATCCCACCATAAATCAACACCCCATCACTTCACTACACGATCAAAGAAGAGTGACGTTCCATCACAAGCCAGCGCAGAACCAGTCAGTTCCATCCGTCACGCTCTCAAGCGGCAGGCCCACGCACTCCCTGTATGTCTAAATAGCAGTCAGCACACTTCTTATTCTTATTCATGTTCTACACGCTGATATAGGCCTAGTTCTATTCCCTTATCCACTGAGGTCAGCCTATTGAACTGAGAATCACTTTTATGCTAATCTTGGCTTTGAATTGTTTCCACACCAAATATTACTGAGTATCAAAAGTTTAGACAAAATTAAACAGAGTAGTGTGGCTTCGGTACTACAGTACTTCATTCGGGAGATGGTGGGCTCGTCCCATCTACAGCTGTCCTGAGAATGACTTTCCGTGATCTATTTTCCTCACTAAGGCGAATTACGGGACTGTTCCTTTTATGGGCTAAGAGGCCGCTCCTCTCTCTCTGCAGCACAAATCACAGCAAAATATATCCTGGCCTGTAAAAGGGCGTCACCATCTACGAGGCCGCCGTAACTCGTCAGAATACGGAGTGAAAGCTAAGAAATAAAAAATAATTAAAAACGTTTTCGCCTGTAGAAGACCCTGTCTCTCAGCCTTACCAGCAACTTGCAAAGACATGAGTGCAATATAAGCTGATTTCTTGCATGTTAAGGAATGAATTTTGTATTTCTCTCTTACAGATCTCGTTATTGGGTACTGGTACAGTGGTAGTGGTAGTGATGGTGGTGATGACAGAGGTGGTGGTTGGTATTATTTTACGGGGAAATAAAACTGAGCAACAATTCCCACCCATAACCTTTAGAGATACTAACAAGAATGAACTTTCCTCTGAAAGAAAGGAAAGTACCTGGAAGGACTTGAAAACGACAGACGCCCCTTAGCTACGCTTTGTTTATCCCAGCGATATTGTAGAAGAAAATATGTTTTGCAAGGAAGGTCAGATAAATGATTAATTAAAAACCCTGGTATAATGTCAGTTTCAATTTGGGTTCCATGGTTACGAGCTCTCGCTCCCAACCTAACAACACTTGGATAGGTACCCATTTCTGTCACCTCTTATGACAAGAACAGGACACTGTTGATATATTTTACACCCCCACCTCCCCTGCTCTACACAGGAGGGTCCATTGACTTAAGGACCAGTTTCACGATATTTGTTATTTTCTAAAGTTCGACAAGAAATATTCCTATGAAAGACTTGAGTAAATTCAAACGTATCTAACGGAGAAAAACTTACTTATTTGTCTCACTAACACTCGCACAGGTACGGCAGCACACTGCATACTATGGAAGATCGATACTTATTAAAATTCCTCCGTACACTTCAATCCTGAAACAGTATTGGTCTCCAGAGCGCCTCCAGGTCCGCTCCATTGGTTACGATGCTTACCGAAGTGAGACGTTCCGTACCATTAGCTGGACCACAGCTCCCAGTCCCAGCTTCCCATTGGAATAAACCGTGCCTAACTTTAAAGTGAGATGGATGGGACGGCATTGAGATCTATTGAGAGTAAACATGAGGGGACAATAATTTTTACCAGTGAGTAAGGGATTTGTAAATTGTAACAAAACCGCGGAGAAGGATCCATTGCGAAATGAGTTTGGAAGTTAGAGCATGACAGAATGCAGTGCTCTAATCATACTAATTTTGCATTGGTCATTTCCGCAAGTGCGTTTGATACAACATTTTTCATGAAAGTTTAGTAATTTAAGAGATTTAAAATTTTGTCACTGAAGTATGAATGCATGAATTAATGAATTAATGTAACACTCCTCTGGATATATCATGGATGACTAGCAGTTCGGGGGTGAGTTTATTTTCGTCTTAATACAGTTCTCGAACTAAAGAAATCAATCAGACGTGACTAAACCCATTGACCCAATCGGTAATCGAACCCAGGTTCCTCAGAATATATGTCGTTGCAGGACGAGCAATACCAACGTTGCTGACAACGCCTTTACTATCTATTATTTCCCTTAAGACTGTGGAGTCCATCAGAACAATTTTCGTCTTGTTCATTTTTCTATGCTGATGCGTAAAGGAAAATTTTACGTGAGTTATGTCGTACCCTCTAAAACAATTTACTTTATAACACATTTAATGAACAAAAAAATGAGTGGTACACAGTGTCACCAGGTTATTCTTCAACTGATACAAAACAACAGAAACTAAAACCACCTCAATGTGTCAATGTCTTAAAAATACTCCATAATTCAAACGAGGGTAAATACAACGCACACTTCTTCTTCCTCGCGATCTGACTACACTGTGCACACATGGGCATTATGTGTTGCATACATAAGGAAACGTCACACTTGTGCATATCCTGGCCATCTGGCTCGCTTTTCTGACGAACATGCCTTCTGTTACATATGTATGCTCATTGATATGGCCATCATGGCAGAATTTGACTTCTAATTGTACACGCAAGGAGATCAAAGATTGGGGCCTTGTCGTCCTGTGATTTTACGACGTTATGTTACCGATCTTGTCTATCTGGCTTTTCCATTGCTCTTTTTCTAAGTTTTTATCCTGGTGAAGGGTAATGGAGAGCGACTCAGTGTTTCCCTACCCTTTTTTTACAAGCTGTACTTCAAAAGTTTTTAGATGTGAACACTATTGGTCTCGAATGTTTCCAACGTGCTTTATTGCACTTTTATGAATGGCCTGATTAAGGCAATTTAACTACTACTTTTTATTTTTCGACTTCCTTCTCTCTGTTATTTGAGGTTTACCTCGTCAACCATTTTTGTTTCATATCACCATGGGGCATTGCGGTTGGCTACTATTCTTTTATCACCGTAGGTACTTATTTATTTTGTGGCACGTCTTTGTTCGTTTTGTTGTTGTCCCTGTAACATTAATTATATCAACTACGTTTTCCTTGTTGTCGCAACTAGGTGCATTGATTGGTGTCTTACTATCATTGAGTCTCTGTATTGCGCGAATGAGCTCTTTTGCACTTTGGATATGTGTTACGTCGGATTTATTCTACGGTTCATGTTCTGGTGGTCTCTACCTTTTTACTCATGTAACATTTTGCTTTCCGATGTCCGCGCTGTCTGGTTGTGTATCGGAAAAGCCAGTAAATGGGTGAATGTTGCTGCTTTGGCAATTGAGTTGTATATGAGAGACGTATTGGTGATGTGAATTGGGCCCGCGATCTTGTGTGGGTTTGGCTTCATATATCCACGTGAGACGTTATTTATGAACCGTGCTGCTACATTTTTACCGTTTTTCCTGACGTTGTTCTCTGTTACATGTTCCTTCTTCTTTGGTCCCCTTTTATCTCATTGCGTGAGAGTTCGAATGTGAGATATGTAGGACGCATATTATAGTGACTAGTTGTGTCGTTCGTTTGTTCATATCTATGCATTTTATTGGCCACTTTCATTTTGTGTGTGTGTGTTCCCTTAGGTGCGCCTTGTTCATCCCTGGTCCTGGGAATCATGCTTGCGCGTGAGCCTCCCTTTACCTTGATCGTTGGTTCGGCCATATTTTATCTTTCCATCTTTTGTTGAAATTCGTTCGAAACCATTGTTGGGAGTTGCATTTTATTTTTATGACAATGTATCGCGATCTGTAAATACTCGTCCTGTTGATACGGATATCAAATGATATACTGCTTTGGGCCGAGGTCTACGTTATGCAACAAGGCTATTTTGGTAAAAATTTCATTATTTTCTGTATGTTTGTATTTACGAAGTTTGAACCTGTTGGGCTGGATCATATGATGGTTAGGCACGATGCTATGATGATAGTGAGTGGGTTATTAGGCCTATGTATTTATTCCACCAGGGCTGGTTGTCTATCATTATTTTATTTGTTACTGATTATCGTATGGCCATTGATATTATTTTGATTTTATAAAACTCTATGTTTCCTACTGGCGTTATTGTTGTAGGAGGGGTAGCCTTTAAAACCTTACCACTTTTTATTTAGCAGGCCCTAGTTAAGTTCTTGACTTTTATCTCTGGTCATTTTCGACCCGGTCCGCACAAATTATAATAGGTATGTATTTGACGCCCCAATCCTTCTGATTGATTTGAGCTTCCACTGATTTTTTGTTTTAATTTTTCTATATCTTTCTGCCTGTGTATGTGTTGTGTTTTCCGGTTATTTATCCCTCGGTGCTCATTGTGCTCAACTCTGCCGTGGGCATGGGAGAAGAATGACATAGGCTGGTATAATGCAACCATATACCATATTCATAGAGATTGCAGTGGAGGAGCGCACACTTTATGCAACTATAATGGTATTTTCGGTCCTTACCTCATGGGAGGTAGTGAGAGCGCCGCATTGTTGAGGTCTTTTACGGTGCAGGTTTTCCAGAACTTGGCGTCTTGGACTAGTGCTTTTGGCTTTATTGGGTAATTCCCGCGGCAGATTCGTCGATTGTTGTCTTTTATGGATCTGCCCTTGAACGAGTTGCAGGGAAATATTCTTCAAAATTATCCTTCTTACAATCGCTTGTTTAGAGTCGGCCTCAAATACAATCGTTGAATTGATTCCTGCTACGTTCAGCATTGAGAAAAATACTGTGACAGGTCATATTATGCTGTTTCTTACAACATTACATGTTGCAGATAGTTTATCAACAATATATACACTATATTCAGTTGCGTTATAGAAAGTATTAATCTCAGGTTTGGCATTCTCTCCTGTCGAAGCATCGATACTGGCAACGTGGCGCATTGTAGATAACATCAGTATAACATTGTCCTTTTGAGTGCATATGACACCAGTGCTGTGTTGCCTGAAAACCTAAATGTACTTAAACATTCACATCTATTACTTGTGGTGAGGAAGTCAGAAGGAATTTCTCTCTTGTTACACCATAATGTTCCTACCAAAGTTTTCTGTGCTTTTCTAGTAATGTCTGAGGTAAGCTGTAGCTTGTAAACAAATTGTCAGTGGCCAGATTCCTCCCTGAAGTTCATATAGGGTTTATCATTCACTCGACAAGTTCCTGGACATTGATACTCTGCTAGAATGACCTTTTAGTTGCTCGCTCACATATATTTCAAACTATGCGATATAAAACATCCTTGCGTCCACTAATGTAAATATATTTATGCCACATTTGGCAGGTTTATTAGGCACATAGACGCGAAACGGGCAGTCTCCCCTGAAAGCTTCAATCTTCTCATCCAGTGTTACATACTCTCCCAAGGAATAGTGTTTTTCACAGCTGGCAAAAAGAGTTTCGAAAACTTCACGAATATGGGTCAATTTATCTATTTCTTCTCTAGCAGCCCTCGTTACAGGGTCATCAAATCTCAGATGGCGAAACAAAATCGTAAATTGTTTAGGCTCATGACAGTTTTATGCCTGATCCATCAGTTGCCCCACAGTTCTAGATTTACATTATTGGCCCTCTTTGTACCAGCTAGATAGAGAATACCAAAAACTGCCATTATTTTAGATTCATCTGTAACTCGGGTAACCGATTGACATGTACCATAACTCTGTCACTGATTGAGTATTCTCTTGTAAGTGCAGCTTACAATTTGTTTCATAATGTCTGCCGATATAAAACGTTAGAAACATTCTAATGGCGTTTTTTGCTCTTTTTTGCATCTCCTATAACCACTGGTGTGTTACAATATTGCGCCTACGCATTCGAACGTTAGGTTGGAGGCATTCTTTTTCCATTTCGCAATACCATCTTTCCCTAGAAAATAGTTTGTACAATTATGCTCATGTTGGATTTCTGACTCGACACCGTCCAGGTCTGATTGACTGTCGTGGTCACCCGTATATACAATAACCGCATCACTTGAATTGGAATGAAAAGCTTCCTCTTCCTCTTCCAACCACTTCGCAATCCTGTTTGTATGATCATCGTGGAGATCTATCTGCAATTTTTAGAATGAAAAGGAAGAGATAATTGAGGACGATAATTGAAGCAATAAGTGAGTAAAGATATTGAATTTCATAAATTAGGATGTGGTTTTCCACCCCTGCGAACCATGTGACCTTGCCACGGTGGGGAGGCTTGCGTGTCCCAGTGAAGCAGGTAGCCGAGCAGTAGGTTTAACCTTATCGAATGGGTATCTGTCGAGAGACCAGAATAACGAATGGTTCATCGGAAGGGGGTAGCAGCCTTTCGGAAGTTGCAAGGGCGGCAGTCTAAATGATTGACTGATATGGTTTTGTAATAATACTTAACATGGCCTAGCTGTGTTGATACTGCTATACGCTTGAAAGCAACGGGAAACTACGGTCTAACTAACTCAACCTGCAGCTCTCTCTCTCTCTATGAATGCTGTATTGATGATGGCTTCCTCCCAGCTAAAATACTCCGGAGATAAAATAGTCCCCCATTCGGATCTCCGGGTGGGGACTACACGAGGGGGGGCAATCGTCAGGATGATGGATACTGACATTATGCGAGTCGGATCGTGGAATGTTAGAAGTTTGAATCGTTGTGTTAGGTTAGACAATCTGAAAAGTGAGATGGGTAGACTAAAGTTAGATGTAGTTGGTATAAGTGAAGTCCGTTGGCAGGAAGAGCATGATTTTTGGTCAGGCGTCTACAGAATTATCAACACAAAATCAAACAGGGGAAATGCAGGAGTTGGTTTAATAATGGGTAAGAAAATAGTGAAACAGGTGTGACACTACGACCAGCATAGTGAAAGGATTATTGTTGTAAAGATAGACACCAAGCCAATTCCCACCACAATAGTGCAGGTTTATATGCCTACTAGTTCAGCGGATGATGATGAAATCGAAAGAATATACAAAGAGATAGAAGATTTAGTACAATATGTAAACTTTGACGAGAATCTAATTGTTTTGGGAGACTGGAATGCAGTGGTTGGCCAAGGAAGAGAAGGTAACCTAGTAGGAGAATTCGGATCGGGGCAAAGAAATGAAGGAGGAAGACATCTGGTTGAATTATGCACCAATCATAACTTAGTCCTTGCTAAAACTTGGTTCAAACACCACAAACGACGGCTGTATACATGGACGAGACTTGGAGACACTGGAAGGTATCAAATAGTCTTAATTATGATTAAGCAGAGATCCAGAAACCAGGTGTTGGATTGCAAGACTTGCCCAGGAGCAGATGTGGACTCTGACCACAACCTGTTGGTCATGAAACGCCATCTGAAGTTGAAGAAATTAAAGAAAGTAAGGAATCCAAGTAGATGGGATCTAGACAAATTAAAAGAAAAGAGTGAGAGGGACTGTTTCAAGGAACATGTAACACAGGAACTAAATGAAAAGACTGAAGAAAACACACTAGAGGAACAATGGACAGTCATGAAGAATGGTATCAGTAAGGCTGCTGAATAAAATTTAGGAAGAAAGGATCAACTACGAAACAACGGATAGCTCAAAAGATACTAGACCTGATTGAAGAGGGATGAACGTACTAGAATGCAAAAAATTAGGAGGCAGAAAATTTAAGCGAATAAAGAATGAAGTTAAGTGCAGGACAACTAAGGAAGGATGGCTGAAAGAGGCAAAGATGTTGAAGGTTGTATGGTCATAAAAAAGGTGGATGCTGCATAAAGGAAAATCAAAGAAACCTTTGGAGAAAGGACAACTAGGTGTATGCATATTAAAAGTTCAGATACAAAACCACTTCTAGGGAAAGGAGGACAAGTGAGAAAAATGGCAGGATCATATCCAACAGTTGTATCATGATAAAGAAGTATATGATAGGGTTCTGGAACAAGAAGAAGCTTTTGATGCTGATGACATGTGGACCCAATGTTGAGATCAGAATTCGACAGAGTTTTGAGAGACCTAATTAGGAACAAGGCACCAGGAATTGACGACATATCCTCAGAATTACTGAATGCCTTAGGAGAAACCAGCATGGAGAGGTTATTCCGTTTAGTTATTTATTTTACTACCCTAGTAACAATATTCATCTACTTACTTTAAGAATTCATTTCCCAATATATTATTTCCTACATAACCTGACTTTGTTCGACCACACTCCATTACATTTTTATGGACTTATTTATTCTCGTCTTGTATTCCTTCTCCAAGACTCTGTCCATACCATGTATGGTACAGAAGTGCCATCCGATTTTCAGCAGAATGTTGTTATACCTGTTCCCAAGAAAACAGGTGCTGACAGGTGTGAAAACTACCGCACCATTGGTTTAGTATCTCACGCCTGCAAAATTTTAACATGTATTGCTTACAGAAGCCCCATCGATGGTATCTTTACCTTGTCGTGGTGGTGGGGCTTGTGTGGTAAAAAGATCCTGAGAGCTATGCCGGCGGTAGCTTAGCTACTGATAGGGCCTCCCTTGCCTGATAGGTCGAAGGTGATGATCCAGACTAAAAGGAGATACCCTGGTCCTCCAGGTTGGGGGTTGGGCATAAGGTTGACAACTCTATCCCGTTAAAAATAACTGTTGAGAAGCCGCAAAGAGTAAGACGGATAAAACTGATAAACGACCTAGGCGAGGAAATGGTTATGGATTGGTATTAGCGACTTGGAATGTGAGAAGCCTACTCCAGCCAGGGAAAAGTAGAAAACTAGAAGAACTAAGAAAGTGTAATGTCGAAATCGCTGCTCTACAAGAAATTAGATTGCGAGAAATTGAGATGTTCGATTTACATGATTATACTTTAATCAACAGTGGGAATAGCGATAACATCTGTGGAACAGGCTTTATGATATCTAAACAACTGAAGCATACCTTAATGTCTTACAAGGCAGTAAATGAAAAAATCTTTATCATGAGAATCAGGGGCCGCTTCTTCAATTATACACTTATAAGCGTACACGCACCTACGGAAGAAAAGGAGGATGAACTAAAGGATAAGTTTTATGAATAACTAGAGAAACAGTACGATGAGGCACCTAAACATGATACTAAAATAGTAATTGGGGACTTCAATGCAAAAGTGGGACAAGAGGAAGAATTTAGACACACAATATGAGCACAGAGTTTACATTTGGAAAGTAACAACAATGGGTTACGGCTTACTGACTTCGCTACAGCAAAGGATATGGTAATCAGTAGCACTACATTTGAGCATAAGAGAATTCATAAAGAAACTTGGGAGGCACCAGATGGGAACACCAAGAATCAAATCGATCACATACTGATTGATAAAAGACGTGCGTCAGATGTACAAGATGTGCGTACTTATAGAGGTGCGGATATAGATTCAGACCACTAAATGGTGAAAGCTAAATTGAAACAAAAGCTTGCGGTAAGAGTCAGAGGTAAAGCAGAAAGGAGGAAAGGATTTAACCAATAACAACTTAATGATGATGCAAGGAGGAAGGAGTATGAAAGACAGGTTGAAGAAGGTTTGAAAAACCATAAAAATGCACTAACATGAATCATGGCGGGTGATTAAAGAAGCTATCACAAATGCAGCCCAGGAGGTACTAGGAGAAAGAAAGAAACAGCCAAGGAAGGATTGGTATGATGAGGAAGTAAAGCTAGCCTTGGAGAAAAGAAATAAAGCAAGGATGATATATATGCAACGGGCAACAAGAGCTACTCACCAAACATATGTGGAATGCAGAAGGGAAGCCAAGAATCTTTGCAGAAAAAAGAAAAGAAAAATGGAAAAAGATCTGATAAAAGAGATGCAACAAGATTATGAGCATAAGAGAAGTAGAAAGTTTTATAAAATCTATGGAAGGGCAATGAAAATAAGTGTAATTGCAGGGAGAATTAGACCAAATTTAATTAGAATTCTATTGGGTTGAGATGGATTAGGACTTGTTTCTTATTGTTTAGTTATTTATTATCAAAATGTTAAATCTTATAACGCGGGTTTATTGACAGCTTTGTCTAATCGGATTGGAGATGTCGCATTGCTCATAGCTATTGCGTGAATAATGGCATATGGGAGTTGAAATTATGTGTATTATTTGGATTTTGGTAAGGATTCTTTTATTATAATATTAATTAGTACTATAGTGGTGTTGGCTGCTATAACTAAAAGAGCTCAAATTCCATTTTCTTCTTGATTACCAGCGGCTATGGCAGCTCCAACTCCTGTCTCAGCTTTGGTACATTCATCAACATTGGTTACGGCAGGGGTTTATTTGTTGATCCGGTTTAATAGAGCATTTGTGGATAGCCAAGAGTAAGCTGTATACAAAATGAGGATGGGCAACTACTTGGAAATACCCAGGAAATGTTAGATAGACGGGCGGAATATTTTGAGGAGGTTTTGAATCCAGTTAAAATACAAAATGATGAATATGAATTAGAATTGCCAAATAGTGAACCTAATGAAGATGAATCTGAGGAATGCAATAGTGAACCACCCACTTTGGAAGAAGTAAAAGGTGTCCTCTTATCGATGAAGAATAATAAGTCACCAGGAGAAGATGGAATAACAGCTGAGTTGTTAAAATATGGTGGAACGGTATTGATACAAGCATTGTATAAGTTGATACTGGAAGTCTGGCGAACAGAGAAATTACCAGAAGAATGGGAAACAGCTTTGGTGTACCCAATTCTTAAGAAGGGAAATAAATTGAAATGTGAAAATTACAGAGGGATATGTCTGCTTTGCATAGGCTCCAAGATCTTTACCATAATAATAGCTAAGCGACTAACACACAAAACAGAGCAGGATCTTGGAGAATATCAGTGTGGATTTCGTGCAAACCGTTCAACAATAAATCATATCTTTACAATGAGGATCATCTTGGAGAGGTGCTATGAATACAACATACCACTGTATCAACTGTACGTTGATTTTAAATAAGCGTACGATTCAGTGCAAAGAGGAAAGCTACTCATCGAAATGAAAGCCCTTGGTTATCCTGGGAAGCTGATTAGGTTGGAAAAAACAGCTTTGAGTGGAAGTAAATCTAAGGTATGCATACAAGGGAAAATATCGCGAACCTTCGATGTAAAAGTGGGTTTAAGGCAAGGAGATCCAATATCTGCTGTCCTCTTCAATATTGCTTTAGAAACAGCTGTGCTTACCATCACTGCAAATCGTGAAATGAACATATATCATAGACTAATTCAAATATTGGCATATGCAGATGATGTGGACATAATTTCTCGTACAAAGAATGCACTTCTCGAAACCTATGAAGAATTGGAGAGGGGAGCACAGCAAATTGGACTGGTAGTGAATAACAACAAAACTAAGTTCCTAGTGAGTTCCAGATCTAGTCAACCTCCAAATCCACTTAGGTGTGGAGAAAAGTGTTTTGAAGGGGTACAGGAATTTAGATATCTAGGCTCTCTGATTACATAAAATGAAACAAAAAAGGAAATAAACTCTAGACTGGCTGCAGGAAATCGATGCTATGCTGCCTTAATTCCAACATTAAGAAATATACAAATATCCAGGAAAGTTGACCATTTATAAGACTGTTATTAGACCAGTGGTTACATATGGAGCTGAGACCTGGGTATTAAATAAAACAGAAGAATATAGGTTAATTACATTGGAAAGAAAGGTATTGAGGAAGATTTTTGGGCCAGTTAAAGCTGAACTGGGATGGAGTATTAGATCTAATCAGGAGCTTAGAGACCTGTATCAAGAGCAGGATATAGTATCTTTGATGAAGACTGCTAGAGTGCGTTGGCTAGGACATGTCCATCGAATGGAGACTACAAGAGTACCTAAGAAAGTGCTGGAGGGGCAACCAGGTGGAAGACGATGTAGAGGTAGACCAAGAAAGCGATGGATAGAAGAGGTGGAGGCTGATCTTCGTACCGTGGGAGTCCGGAGATGGAGGACCAAGGCAATCGACAGAGAGCTTTGGAAGAAGTATGTTGCGGAGACCAAGGTTCTGCAAGGACCGTAGCGTCAAGGAGTAAGTAAGTAAGTAAGTAAGTATTGCTTACAGAAGAACGGAAAGACAAGTTGAAACTGAGTTGGGAGAAGATCAATTTCACTTTAGAAGAAATGTTGGAACACGTGAAGCAATCCTGACTTTACGTCTGATCTTAGAGGACCGAATTAAGAAAGACAAGCCTCCATACATCGCTTTCGTAGATCCAGAAATGGCATTCGATAATGTTGATTGGACCAAGCTTTTTGAGATTCTGAAGGTGATCGGAATCAGATACCGAGAAAGGAGAATTATCTACAATCTATACAAATCAGCCTGCAGTGATAATAATAGAGGGCTTTGAAAAAGAGGCAATCCAGAAAGTAGTGGGGCAAGGCTGCTGTTTGTTCCCTCTCCTTTTCAGTGTTTACACAGAACAGGCGATAATGGAAATCAAAGAGGAATTTGGAAATGGAATCTAAGTCCAAAGAGAGGAAATCAAAATCCTGAGATTTGCCGATGATATTGTTATTTTATCTGACTCTGAAATAATATTGAGAAATTGCTCAGTGGTATGAACAGAGTCCTGGAGAAGTAATACAAGATGAAAATAAATAAGTCCAAAACAAAAGTAATTGAGTGCCGTCGAACAAAGTAGGGTGATGCAGGAAATATGAGATTAGGAAATTAAGTCTTAAAGGAAGTAGATGAATATTGTCACTTGGGTAGTAAAATAACATAACGATGGTAGAAGTAAGGAAGACATAAAATGCAGACTAGCACAAGCAAGGAAGGCCTTTCACCTCGAACATTGATATAGGAATTAGAAAGAATTTTTTGTAGACTTTCGTCTGGACGGTGGCATTGTATGGAAGTGAAACATGGACGATAACTAGCTTATAAAGAAGAAGAACAGAAGCTTTCGAAATGTGACGTTACAGAAGAATGCTGAAGGTGAGACGGGTGGATAGAATCACGAATGAAGAGATACTGAATCGAATTGGTGAGAGGAGATAGATTTGGATAAATTGGACCAGAAGAAGAGATAGAATGATAGGGCACATCTTAAGACACTGAAGACTTGTACAGTTGGTTTTTGAGGGAAGTGTAGGTGGTAAGAACGGTAGGGGTAGACCAAGATGCGAATATGAAAAGCGGATTAGAGCAGATGTCGGATGTAGTAGTTATGTAGAAATTAAGAGTTTAGCACAGGATGAGTGGCATGGAGAGCTGTATCAAACCAGTCTATGGACTGATGACTCAAACAACAACAATGCGATTTTATTTTTTAACTCCGTTCTTATCAAATATATTGTGCAAAATTCATTCAACCCTTACCTTGCATTGCCTTGTTTTAAGGATGCGAGTGGTATCGTGGGGTGAGAGATACCCGGCACACGTCCAGACTTATCACAATAATGCTCACTTGAAACTAATTCCCGGAATTATTATTTTTATGCTCTCGAGGTCGCTCTACCGTTGCCGGCTTAAGGAAAAGAATGAATAGAAAGTTTATTTTCAGATATGCGGTACTGCTCGAGCAGGGAGGGTATATTTCTTGTAAATACTAACTTGTAGAACTTGTTTTTAATAATCATACTCTTTGGGGTATTTCTAGTGCTGTAGCGGAGCAGTATAGTATAGGATACCACATCGTGTTTGTTCTTACCCATCTTCCTCCCATTTCCTTTCCTAGATTAATTTCGTAATATTACATAGTTGTGTTGCTTCCTCAGTTTTTCATTGTGCAACTGAACTCTTAATAAGTATAAATCGTGGTGCAGTTTAGTGCGTATAATTCCTCAAAGCAACATGAAACTTCGTACTACGTACAAGAGTTGTGTCTGAAAAACTGACGTTCAGTTCCAACTTTTAAACAATTTCATAGAGTAGCAAATACATCTCAGGTTATTGCTCGGTGGTATCCTAGAGGTAAACAGTTGCTCGACCGTATTCAACTCCCCTTGTAAAAGAGAGCTGCTCTCGTTTAGCCTTCCATTATAAATTAACGAGGGCAAGCGATTCACTGAATTGGAATTTGAGTTGTAAGCAGCTCTGTCCTCCACGATGGTAATTCGACATCAGCAATGCTAAGCTGAGTGCTCAAGGAACGGTAGCAAGGTTAGAGTGCAGTTCACACCGAGGAATCAGCAAAACACTGCTCTCTAGAATCTGATTATTCTACCCACCTCGCACACGTACATACATCATCATTATAGACCGTTATGCCTTTCAGCGTTGAGTCTGCAAGCCTCTGTGAATTTACTAAACGTTGCCACATTCCCTATTTGCAACTAGTCCTCTGCCCTTATTTAGCTCTATACCTCTTATCTTTAAATCGTTACAAACTGAGTCTAACAATCATCGCCTTGGTATCCTTCCACTTCCCCTACCCTCCATAACAGAGTCCATTATTCTCCTAGGTGACCTATCATCTTCCATTTGCCTCACATGACTCCACCACCGAGGCCGGTTTATGCGTACAGCTTCATCCATCGTAACTTAGCCTTTATTTCCTCATTCCGAGTACCCTAATATCATGTCATTGCCAACACAAAACTCCAGTAGCTGTTTTCCTCGTTCATTCCTTTCGCCTAGGCCATAACGACCATTCACAGATCTGATGTCAGTGTCTCAAGCAGTATCCCCAATCTTAGCATTGAAGTCACCTTGGATTATTACTATTTCCCTATTTGCAAATAGATTGATGGCATGTTCTAATAGTTCATAGAGCTCTCCTATTTCAGCATCTCATGCTACAGCTGTGGGAGCATAGACCTGGATGACATTAATCCTGCAAGGGAAATCATTCAGTTTGATGGTAATGATTCTATCACCGGTGGGTTCATAGTCTAGGACAGCATTGTTCAGCTTTCAGGAACTACAATTGCAACAACATTTCAACTCATATTATCGCTCCCCGAAAAGTATAAAGTATTCCTTCCATGAGTTACAAAATGTCCATGTCCTTTCCTATGACTCACACTAAGGCCAAGGGATTGATTTTAATGATCTACCCTTAATCCCTCATTTCAATTCATCAATCAATCACTACTCAATCAATCACTACTGATCTGCATTTAGGGCAGTCGCCCAGGTGGCAGATTCCCTATCTGTTGTTTTCCTAGTCTGTTCTTAAATGATCGCAAAGAAATTGGAAAATTATTGAACATTTCCCTTGGTAAGCTATTCCAATCCCTAACTCCCCTTCCTATAAACGAATATTTGCCCCAATTTGTCCTCTTGAATTCCAACTTTATCTTCATATTGTGATCTTTCCTACATTTAAAGAAACCACTCAAACTTATTCGTCTACTGATGTCCTCCCACGCCATCTCTACTGACAGCTCGGAACATACCACTTAATCGAGCAGCTCGTCTCCTTTCTCCCAAGTCTTCCCAGCCCAAACTTTGCAACATTTTTATAACGCTACTCTTTTGTCGGAAATCACTCAGAAAAAATCGAGCTGCTTTTCTTAGAATTTCTTCCAGATCTTGAATCAAGTATTCCTGGTAAGGGTCCCATACACTGGAACCAAACCCTAGTTGGGGTCTTACCAGAGACTTATATGCCCTCTCCTTTACATCCTTACTACAACCCCTAACTACGCTCATAACCACGTGCAGAGACCAGAACACTTTATGTACAATCATATTTATGTGATTACCCCCCCTCGGTACCCAGGCATATGCTTTCCCTAGATCTACGAAATATAAATATAACTGTCTATTCCTCTCATAGCCTTTTTCATTTACCTGGCTCATACTGAAAATCTGATTCTGACAGCCCCTCTGTCCTCTGAAACCACACAACTTTTCATTCAAACTCTTCTCAACCACTGATCGCGCCCTCCCTTCCAAGATGCGAGTGAATACTTTACCTGGTATACCAATCA
The DNA here is from genome assembly GCF_040414725.1 of Anabrus simplex. Taxonomy (NCBI): domain Eukaryota; kingdom Metazoa; phylum Arthropoda; class Insecta; order Orthoptera; family Tettigoniidae; genus Anabrus; species Anabrus simplex. Next base: position 1,160,831,327 of record NC_090265.1, on the reverse strand, counting down.
ATGACATACCTCGATAGTTTTGCAATCCTTCCTGTTCCCTTGCTTAAAGATACTGTAGGTGAAATCACTGTTTTGTCCAATCATAGGTTACCTTACCAACATTCCATGCTAATGTTGTTACTCTATGAATGGATGTATCCCCTTGTTCCAACTATACTTCACAATTTCAGGTCTAGTTTCATCTATCCCTGGTGCTTTCTTTACAATGGAGTTTATTTACCATGTTTACACTTCCTTAAGCATAATTTTACCAACATCATTTACTTCATTCAAGGTTATAAATTTCATTATTGGTTCCGTATTAAATTAATATTACATATAATTTACAAAGTTTATTCCACCTACTCAATACTGTACAACAATTGCAATGTCTATAAATACATAACAATATGTTATCAAGGGACTAGTTTCAACCCTATGTTGATCGTCATCAGCCTAACTAAGATACGCTTATGGAGTTGCTGAAGTCCTAATACAAAATGAGAGTTCATTCTTTTAAATTTTATTTCCACAATGTTATTTTTATTAGAACTTCGGCAAATCCATAAGCGTATCTTAGTTACACTGATGATGACCCACATGCGGTCGTAACTAGTCCCTTGATAACATATTGTAATGTATTTATAGACATTGCAATTATTGTGCAGTACTGAGTAGGTGGAATGAACTTTGTAAGTTATATGAAATAATTTACCTCCTCCCCATAATCTCGGTTGTTCGCGACACCACCAAGAATATTTCCATTTACGTTTGGAAGATTTTCAAAATATTCCCTCCACCTCTCCAGTGATTCCCTGGGATCTATTATGAGTTCACCTGAATTACCGAAAACACTGTACATTTCCGTTTTTCCTCCCTTCCTAAGATTCATTATTACTGTCCCGAAAGGTTTCATTGCTGATTGACCTAGCCTTTCCAGGTTATTACCAAAATCTTCCCACCACATCTTTTGGATTCAACAACTATTTGTTTCGCTCTGTTTCATTCAGCTACGTACAATTCCCTGTCTACATCAGCCCTTGTTTGGAGCCATTTCTGATAAGTTTCATTTTTACGTTTACAAGTTGCTCCCACTTCGTCATTCCACCAAGATGTTCATATTTTCCCCATCTTTACACGCAGTTGTTTCTAGGCATTCCCTTGTTGTTTCTAATACAGCATCCCTTGATGTCACCCAGTCACCCAGATCAGGTAATGGTCTGTATCATCGAAAAATACCTGGAATAACCCGTACATTTCTAACAGATCTCCTGAATACAAAGTCGGTTGCGATATAGTCTATCATGGATAGGGTACCCCTACCCTCCCATGTGTAGCGGTGAATAGCCTTATGTTTGAATAAAATATTCGTAGCTGCTAAACCCATGCTAGCACAGAAGTCCAGCAAATGCTTCCCATTGGTATAAGCTTTCAAATATTCCCCATATTTACCAACCATCCTTTCATATCCTTCAGTTCTATTTCCAACTCTCGCATTGAAATCGCCCATTAGCACTATCCTATCCTTGCTGTTGACACTGGTTACGATGTCACTCATTGCTTCATAAAACTTGTCAACTTCATCCTCATCTGCACCCTCACGTAGTGAATACACTGAGAAAATTCTCATCCTAATTCCTCCAACTGCCGAATCTACCCACATCATTCGCTCATTTACGTGCCTAACAGAAACTATTTTGCGTGGAATATTATTCCTGACGATCAGCCCCACCCCACACATTGCCCTTCCCTTTTAACAAGCGTCAAGTACACTTTTTCAGGTCCTATTTCTTCCTCTTTATCTTCCCTTACCCGAATGGAATTTACTACCAGTACTTAGAAATGCATCCTATTTGCTGACTCAGCCAGTTCTACTTTCTTTCTTCCGTAAGCACCATTAATATTGACACCTCCCCATCGAATTCCATTTCGTTCGCCAAATTGTTTCCAAGGAGTCCCTGGCCTGCCGGATGGGAGTGGGACTCACTTACTCCCATATGTCCGAGCAAGCATAAAATTGACCTCAACAGAAAACTGGATTTTATGGTATAGTATTAAGCATAATGAGAAATTCAAGTCATTCTGACAGAAAACATGGATGAATCGCCTTGTAAAAGAGAGCTGTTCTCGCTTAGCCTTTCATTATAAATTAATGAGGGCAAGCGATTCACTGAATTGGAATTGTGAGACGTTTGAGGAAATCACAAAGTGCAAAATAGCGTGATTTTATGATTCCTCGTTCTTCTCACCATTGTAACCATGGCCCTGTTACACGTAAGAACGTATTTTCGCTTATTGTATTACTTTCCTCTTTATCGTCTTACATCTGAGCTATAAGGTGGGGGTGGTGGTAACGACCATTGTGTGGAAAGGAAATAGTGCTAGGCAACCCCCTAGTCTTAACACTAATCACAGGGAAAGTATGGAAGAGTTTGGATCGTTCGAGGAATGACAGTAACGGCAACAGAAATGGGTGGGGCACAATGGGTGTGAATTTGGGATCAAATCTAGACCTCTCAAACCATCGAAAAGCTAGTTGAAGCAGTGTCAGACTCAGCTAGGGAGCTCGTGATCACTCACCCCTGGGATCCTGCCTTCAGTCACCGACTTGCAACGGGCAGGAGATGCAGTGGATGAATTATGCCACCCGTAATCACCGGAGGTAACCTCCACATGAAATCGCATCTTGACTACGAGGAGTGGTGGCTGCAGGACACATGCTGAGTCCGGTTTCGCTTTCACTTACTTACGCCGATCTTGTTCCTTTCACATATTGCACTAGATATTTCCTAGGTGACCTTCTGGTCTTTTATAGCCTCGGCGATATTAGATTTATGAGACGTAGGAGATATTCCTTTTCCACGCTTTTGACGATACTTTCATTTCATACCTAATATCGTCTTTATTCGAATGGGACGAACTTCTTCTCTCCTGTGAAAAGCGATAGGTTATAACGATCATCACGTTGAATTTTTCCTCAAATTTCCACCACTAAAACCACCACCCCCACCACAACCGTCCTATTGGGTATCCTTGGTCAATTATTGATCTGCTCTGACCCCAAAGATCATCTTCAGCTGATGCCCTCATTCACTAAGGTCAGTTGGTATAAAACAAGCTAGCTGGTAATTTTACGTGACAGGTTATATGTTTGTTAAAGTCACAGAACCTCCACTCTTGCGTGGAATCCGTATCATAGTGACGTTACTTTTCATATGATGCATCCCACATTCATCAGCCAGTATTCACTCCACAACTCCCTTGGTGAGAAGACAGTGACCACGCCACTCGGCAATCACACACATCCCCTCACACCTCAGATGAGACAGCCGAGAGATTTAATTGATAACTTCTTACGGAGGTATCCATGACTTAGAATGCGGCATTGCAATATAAATTTATGGCTCAAGGATAGCATTCCGTACACAGCTGTAGGTCCCGTAATTAATATTTATGAAAACTTAAAGCTTTACTTGTGACCTTACAGACATTCGACACTTGAAGGACTGGTTTCTACAGCAATCAGATAGTCCTTGATATTGCTTATTATTTCACTCCTTGCGAAGCTTACTTTTGTCCAGCAGGATGTCTTTAATACACATCAAATATTTACATTCCACACTCCATATTTTTCCTTCAATCAGTAAACGACTCGAATCTGATGGCATTCTTTATAAAAGGGAACATGCTATCCTCAGTGAAGCAAGCTCCTGCTACAGCCACACAGAAAGTTCAATCCTTATCGACATCTTGACTTACGTCATGGCCAAGAGTTGAAAGATTTTGTCATGTTATAGACGTTAAAAACAATAAACACATCAACTTGTTCTTGGATTCTCTTATGGGTAGAGTAGGTAATGGCACTTTAGTAACGTAGTAATGTATTGATAATCTCGTAGACTTGTCCCTTATCACACACCACCAACACAAAGCATACTTCAGAAAGATACTTATCTTCACATCGCGTGTTAAGAAACAATACCATGTATCTGACAATGCTCTTCCCATCCAATATTTTCCATAAGACTGTTCACGCCCCCCAGCTACATACGAATATGCAGTCCCTCAGAACAAATTTCGTTGTGTCCATTTCCCTATGCCTATGTGATTCAGATTTATTTGATTCAGCATTATTTGATTATTTGTTAAGATTTCATTATCTGATAATTTAATCAGCAATATTGGAAACGATATGGAAAGGAATGTGATAGTAGCAGGTGATCTCAGTTTACCAAATGTCAATTGGGAAGGTAATGCGAATGACAGGAAGTATGAACAACAAATGGCAAATAAGTTAATATGTGAATTGTAGATTATTCAGAAAGTGATGGAAATAACTAGAGGAAAGAATATTTTGCATGTGGTGCTGGTAAAACCAGATGAGCTCTATAGAGAAACCGAACTAATAGATGGTATTAGTGAGCACGAAGATGTTTTCGCCGTAGTTAAAAATAAATTTGAAAGAAAGGAAGGTATTAAAATTAGGACTGTTAGGCAGTACCATATGGCTGATAAAACACGCATGAGGGAGTTTTTTAAAATGTAACAATGATCGGTGGAAAACGGTAAATATGTAAACAGACTCTGGAGTGGGTTTAATGCAATTATTGAGGAATGTGAAAATAGGTTTTTACGTTTAAAGGTGGTAAGGAATGGTAAAGTTCCACTATATTATAACAGAGAAGTAAAGAGACTAAGAAAGAGGTGGAGGTTGGAAAGAAAAAGAGTTAGAAATGGCTGTGGGAGTTAGGATAATTTGAAGGAACTTACTAGGAAATTGAATCTAGTAAAGAAGGCAGCTAAGGATAACATGATTGCAAACATAATTGGTGGTCGTATAAATTTTAGTGAAAAATGGAAGTGTATGTATAGGTGCTTTAAGATGGAAACAGGTTCCAAGAAGGACATTCCAGGAATCATTAATGAACAAGGGGAGCGTGTATGCGAGGATCTTCAAAAGGCAGAGTATTCAGTCAGCAGTATGTAAAGGATAATGTCCGGATAGAGGAGGTGACTAATACTAAAGAAGTATTAAATGTACCTATGATAACAATGACATTTACAGAAAGATACAAAAGTTGAAAACTAGAAAATCGGCTAAAATTGATAAGATTTCTGGGGATATACTAAAGGCAATGGGTTGGGATATAGTACCATATCTGAAGTGCTTATTTGATTTGAAATAAAAATGAATCTTACCGTATTGTAGGAATGTATGTTTGTATGATGTACTAGCAAATGTACTTGTGCTTCACTACCGTATTATACCCTGTATACCGAGTTCTACGTACGATACTGCAGACGCAGTGAGTAATATTATATTAAACTAGCAAATTGCTTCTCTGTTATAATATAGGGGATCTTTACCATTCCTTACCGTCGATTTTATTTATATAGATAAGGAATTTGCTCTACGTACAACATCTTTTGAGCTGTCGGCTCGACTTAGCCTGCAAAACCGACCGTTCATGATGTCTTCCTTATTAATCCTCTTGTCCCAATGAGACGTCATGGAGATGCGTGTACTACGGTGGTCAACGTGTATCCCTCGCCTTGACCACATTCTTAATGCTGTCATCAGACGAAAAATAGGCATCATCCCACTTAATGAGAAAATGGTGTCCAGTTGTAGGCCTATGGTTGTATCCCATTTCCCGCACCGAATACCATAGCTAATGGTCCTTACCATCTAGAAGTTAACGAACATCGTCCGACAGGCAGACCGAAACAGCCATGGCGGGGCACCATTAACGCTAACATGTAACGCGCGCATTTGAAAACAAACGATGCATTTGATCTAGCTAAATGGCCTTCCAAGATCCAAACAGTGGACCTGTCACCAGCAGGAAAAATGCTGCGTTGAACAGAAGAAGAAGAATTTGATGAAATCCAACTACCTTCTTATACCAGTAGGCGAGGAGCACGCTTACTAACTCGTCCAAGTGTTTTAATCCTGGCCTGAGAGCTGGATGGGGGTTTCCTCATCCTCGTGAGACTAAGTGATGTAAGGGTCCAATCTGAACAGAAGTACGTAGCTCTGACTACATGGCTCTAAAATACCCATATGTCCAGCGGCACTCATCGTGGCAAGCTGAGGCCCTTAGTGCACTGTAAATGGTTTGCTTTCGTTTGTTGTTATAAGTGCGATAAAATACTTTCTTTAGCTTGTACTAGATGTTTCTGTGTCATAGGAGCCTGAAGTTATTGACAGCACGTGACTTTTTACATTCAATACTCTAACCATTGATCGAATAGAATTAGAACTTTGGCCATGGTAATGGAAATCCAGCAGGAAAGTTACACTAATCACACTCCTAGTGATAAAAATAAGGTACTCTTCCAAACTCGATCATGGATGATATTCAGTAACGAACGAGAGGAACATTTAGGTTAAAGACTGAAAAGTTCAGAGCAACTTATTTAAAGTACAGCACACAGGACGGAGCAAAAATGTACAACATTTCGGAAAATACATATTACAATACCATCCCTTCGAGTTGTGTGGATATTTCTGCAGTTCCTGCGTTGAATAACGCTAGTTATCGCGATCGATTTACCATTTAGGTCCAGAAACGTTGAAGCTCGCTCCCTTACTAATCATTGCCAGAAGTGTTTTTGTTTCAGCTCCGCGGCTGGTCGAGAGATTCTGCTTTGCATACCAAGTGTCTGGCCAAGTGAGGTACAGTTTCCTTGTCAAGAGAGCAAAAGCTTCTCTGAAGTTTTAAAAAGAGTGCTTTAAGAAACAGAAGTCTTAGTAGGAATGTTTAATTTATTATTGATTTATTTCATGCCTTTAAATCGGAAATAAGGTTATATAAATTCAATTGAATGGGTTGGGCCTTCATATTGTGGGGCCTATCAGAGGCCACTTTCTCTCCTTCATCTGAGTTTCAATTGGCTGCTGATTCGTTGCCTTACACAGATCCTCATTTGAAGTATTACCCGGCCTTCTTCTGTTAATGATACGTCTTAACTATATTCATGAAGAGTTGCTACTTTTATTAAACTTCTGGGGGACCATCCAGGTTTCGTAGCCCTAAGGGATAATGGAACTAACACTGGTGTTAAAAATTTGTACTTTAATTCTTCTAGAAATCTTCCTGTTTATTTCATATAGGATACAGTGGAACAAGAGCGCCATTTGATTTTCTGATACGGTTCTTGATGTTTTATTCCGCTCCCGAATATGCTAAATTCACACAAAATGCCGACCATAACCAATACGGAAAAGCTGGTGAATATAATAATAATAACAATATACTGTACGTACAATATTCGTATATTGCTTCAAATGAAGATCTATGTAAGGAAACCAATTAGCAGCCAATTGAAATTCAGATGAAAGATAGAAATATTGGCCTCTCATAAGTCTCGCTATAAGAAAGCCCAACCCATTCAATTTAATTATATGACCTTATTTCCGATTTAAAGGCATGAATAAATCTATAATCAATTAAATATTTCTACAAATACACCTTTTCCTTAAAAATTAGGCAATGGAAATACTTATCATAGAGAAAAAATTCGACCTAGAGGACGTGCACCGTTACCATGGAAGGACCAGAGCGATAGGTTGATTAGGATGAGCTTGCAGCAAGCCAGTCACCATGCCCAATGCAGAGACTCCTGGAGGAAGATCTCAAAACGGCTTGTCGCGTGATGCCACTATCCCCTTACGAAGTGTTCGACTCAAAGAGATATACGTACATTATAGACCGTAATGTCCTTCATCGTTAGTCTGGAAGCCTCTGTGAATTTACTAACAGCCTCCACATTCCTCTATTTGTAACTGGCTCTTTTTTTTTTTTTTTTGTTAGGGGCTTTACGTCGCTCCGACACAGATAGGTCTTATGGCGACGATGGGATAGGAAAGGCCTAGGAGTTGGAAGGAAGCGGCCGTGGCCTTAATTAAGGTACAGCCCCAGCATTTGCCTGGTGTGAAAATGGGAAACCACGGAAAACCATCTTCAGGGCTGCCGATAGTGGGATTCGAACCTACTATCTCCCGGATGCAAGCTCACAGCCGCGTGCCTCAACGCGCACGGCCAACTCGCCCGGTAAACTGGCTCTTTGACCTCGTTTAGTTCCATACCTCTTACTCTCAGAAACTGAGTGTAACCATTTTTGTACTGGTCTCCCTCTACTTCGCTGACCTTCTATGGCCGAGCCCATTGTTGTCCTAAGTAATCTACCCTTCTCCATTCGCCTCACATGACCCCACCGCCAAAGACGTTTTCTGCGTACGACTTCATCAATAGAGTTGATTCATAAGTTTGCATTTATCTCCTCATACCGAGTACCCTTGTGCCTTTTTTCACACCTGTTTTTACAAACTCTCATTCTCGCTACTTTCATGTGTGTTAATTTTATATTATCATTGAGGTATCCAGTGTATACCCAGCTTTCACTCACGTAAAGCAAAGGTGATCTGAGAACACACCAGAGAAAATAATTTCATCCCACAGCTGATTTCTTTCTTACATAATATTGTTGATCGCAATCGAGCTGGCTGCGTTAACTTTGTTGCACCATGATTATATTTCACTTAGTACACTGGAAAAATACCCATCCTAAATACCTGAAATTACCTACATGTTCAAGTTTCATATTCCTAACCTGACATTCGGTTCCCTTCCGATCCTCCCCTACTGAAATCCCCTTAGTCTTGGAAATGCTAACTTTCATATCATACTCATTACACCTATGTTCACGTTGCACGTCAAGTTTCACCCCTCGTCTGGATGTTTCAATATTTTTTGTCAGGCAATGTGTTTACTTGCCGGCCCCATGGTTTAGGCGTAGCGTGCCTGACTCTTACACGGAGGCCCTGGGTTCGATTCCCATGCAGGTCACGGATTTTTACCTGTACCTGAGGGCTGGTTCGAGGTCCACCACCCTACGTGATTGCAATTGAGGAGCTACTTGACGGTGAGGTGGCTGGCCCGGTCTAGAAAGCCAAATATAAGGGCCGATAGGATTCGTCGAGCTGACTACACGACACTTCGTGATCTGCAGGCCTTCAGGCTAGGCAGCGGCCGCTTGGTAGGTCACGAGGTTTGTTTTCTTGTTTTGAATACGGGACTGCTAAATTATATCACAAATAAAATGATAAATAATCGAATTATTAAGGAGGAGATCTATTTGGTGGGATATTATTAGATGAGGAGATAACACAGTCATTTTCTAGACATCTTGGAATCATGAACATCATATCAGAGGGATGTTCCAAGTTGTCAGTGGAGATATGGCTTGAAATATCATTAGTAGTTGAATGTACTTAGATGGATTTTTCAAAAAATAGAAAGGATCATACTATGAGGATAAATTCGGAATTCAAGAGGACAAATTTTGTTAAATACTCCTTAATAGGATGAGAAATTAGAAATTGGCATAACTTACCAAGGAAGATGATTCATAAATTTCCCGATTCTTTGTAATCTTTGAAGTAAAGACTAGGTAAACAACTGACTGGCAATCTGCCACGTGGGTGGCAGCCCTATATGCAAATTAGTGGTGATTGATTGATTGATTGATTGATTGATTGATTGATTGATTGATTTGATTGATTGATTGATTGATTGATTGATTGATTGATTGATTGATTGATTGATTGATTGATTGATTGATTGATTGATTGATTGATTGATTGATTGATTGATTGATTGATTGATTGATTGATTGATTGATTGATTGATTGATTGAGATTTCCTTACAGTTTGCTTTACCTTGCACCGACACAGATACTGTAGGTCTTATGGCGACGATGGGATAGGAAAGGGCTAGGAGTGGGAAGGAATCAGGCCTGGCCGTAATTAAGGTACGGCCCCAGTATTTTCCTGGTGTGGGAATGGGAATCCACCGAAAACCATCTTAAGAGCTGACGGCAGTGAGGTTCGAACCCGCTATCTCTCCAATCTTGGATACTGCCGCACTTAAGAGACTGCAGCTATTGAGCTCGGTGATTGAGACTTAAGGTGCACATAACTAAAACATGAATATGATGTACATATTACTGTGGTTGTAGGCCCAAATAATTAAGCAGAGATGACATTATGGACATACGGTAGGAGGCATTGAGTGTTGATTGTATTTCTTGGATTAATAGTCTAAATGCCACACTTTAGTCTTTAACGTACAATTATTGGACCTCGCGTAGTGTTTCTCGAAGGCTTAAGTAGATAGGTAAAATAACACAAGCGATAATTCTTATAGAAATAACTAGCGTGATTCCAGTTTTAATTAACTATCAATGCATATCTTCCCGTGAACTGCTAATTTCACTTAACGAAACCGCAAAATCTCATAACGGCCAAGTACAGTACATTACTATCTTAGATGATGACGAGGGAGAATTAAGGTAATTGCCTTTGCAAATTGCACTATGTTTGCTTTTCAAATGGCTTCTAGCCAAATTTACATTAATTTCTGTGCTCATATTCCGCAGACATAAATAATGTAACATATTTCCTTATTGGTTTGTATTTTACGCATTTTAAATGGATTGTCCGACTCGTTGGCTGAACGGTCAGCGCACTGGCCTTCGGTTCAGAGGGTCCTGGGTTCGATTCCCGGCCGGGTCGGAGGATTTTAACCTAAATTGTTTAATTCCAATGGCACGGGGGCTGGGTGTATGTGTTGTCTTCATCATCATTTCATCCTCATAAATGACGCACAGGTCGCCTACAGGCGAGCCGAACCCGTCCTGGGATATCCCAGCACTAAAAGCCATACGACATTTCAATGGCATTGGAAAAATATTTAAAGAATGAAATTGGATAATATTCGTAAATTAATCCATGATACATGAAAATTATTTAGACTTCACCACTATATAAAAATATGAATTGTATAATTATGACGAAGACAACACAAACACCCAGCCCCCGTGCCATTGGAATTAACCAATTAAGGTTAAAATCCCCTACCCGGCCGGGAATCGAACCCGGGACCCTCTGTACCGACGGCCAGTACGCTGACCGTTCAGCCAACGAGTCGGACGTTACTCACAGTGCTTAACCCAGATGACAAGTTACACTGTTGAGGAATATCGGTATTATATTATATTATATTATATTATATTATATTATATTATATTATATTATATTATATTATATTATATTATATTATATTATATTATATTATATTATGCCTCGTTGGACCGGTCCGATATCTGAGTGCGTACAGAGACGCGTAGCAGATGACATGTCAAGCCACTCCTCTACAAAAGGTTTAAATAGTTCTTAATGAACGTAGCTTTTCGTGGCTCATTGTATTAAAATAAATACATATGATTACTGGATTAAAGAAATATATATTTTTCAATGCCAAGCTTTCCGCCAAATTACATTCTTTGTGTTTCGAGTGCCATTATACAAGGGAAGTGTCACTTTGATGCGAAAGCTCTTATAGGGAAAAGGAACTTACTAATTCTCACTCATTGTGGTTATTGTGTAACTGCTGAGTTACGTTCTGCGTTGCCACCGAAAGAGTAAAGAGACCTTGTTTATTGGTAGAGCGTTCTGAAGTTAACAATTGACTCACATGTTGTCAGTATTCTTCGAGTCTTCCGAGGAGTTAAACTAACCTTCAAATGTTCTTATCGTAAAGGTACATTGATGTGTATAGATTGATATATTGTCATTTAGTACTGTGGGGCTAATAGAATAATCCCAAGTTCTGTAAGTCGAATAGGGTAATGTACGCATAATATCGTCGTTGCCGGAACAAAACCTCCTATGTGATAATATTTTTGGAGATATACTGACCCGCAGCACATATGTTAGGAAGAGCGAGAATGCCTCAATAATGTTCGCACAATAATGCACCTTAGATGACAGAACCATACCGGCCAAAGTTCTGAGCTAAAATATTTTACATAGGAGGTTTCGTCCCGGCAGCGACGATATATTTCATAACCCAGTAGATGCAGGATTACATCTTTAATTCATTTGCAATCATTAAAAGCAAAAACAACATAAACGTGTAACCTTTCACCAATGTTACTTAATTAAAGCTTCCACAATGAAATACATAAGCGCGAACATGATCGTAAATGCAGACTTTGCAAACTCCAAGCGTTCATTTTCACATTCATGGGATTCCAGAGAAATCTCTATCATCTTATATCTATAGCAAACCGAGCTCGATAGCTGCAGTCGCTTAACTGCGGCCAGTATCCAGTAATCGGGAGATAGTGGGTTCGAGTCCCACTGTCGGCAGCCTTGAAGATGGTTTTCCGTGGTTTCCCATTTTCACAGCAGGCAAATGCCGGGGCTATACCATAATTAAGGCCACGGCCGCTTCCTTCCAACTCCTAGGCTTTTCCTATCCCATCGTCGCCGTAAGACCTATCTGTGCCGGTGCGACGTAAAACAAATAGCAAAAAAAAAAAAAAAAAAAAAAAAAAAAATCTATAGCAATACACAGAAACGAAAGTTATGAAACTCGCTTTGTGTGGTCCTTCTTTGCTTCAGTACGTGAATCTACCATCGTATTCATCTATCTTTAGATTTTCTTATTTTGAAATGTAGTATAGCCCACACGCAAACAAACATATTCAGTTGAAATATACTTTGTACTGCTACATCGTTATTTAACGTGGAAATATCCTTTTTACTCTATTCTTATGTTTTTCCTCTTATGTTTGCTGTCGTTGTGAATGATAAGTGAATGTTTAATTTATTGTCAAACGTATATGACCTGAAATTAACATTCACATTTTTATTGCAAATGCATCTCCCCACATGGGTGACGGGCCCCGAGAAATCTCGTAGTACGCTCACCAGCGGTAGGTGACGGGCCCTGAGAAATCTCGGTTTTATTCACGACATTGTTTTCGGTCTTCCTCTGACATCTCTTTCCATATCTTGAACTATTTCGGACGTGCACATTGAGTAGAATAAATCGTAGATGTATATCTGCCACTTTTCTTTTATTCACGGCCTGTCTTATTCTTTGACTAGCGAATGTACGCGTGCTTCGCTACGGTATTCTACATTGTATTCGAATATCGACGTAAATAGTGTACATGCAGTAAATAAGATTGTTTTAAAATTGCATGTCTCTTAGCGTTATCCGAGAAAGAGCATGGGGAGGTCCCCGTACGTTGTTTCCAATGTAAAAAGTTTGTTATGTATTTGTGATATAACGGCAGGCTCACTTGTCTACTGCCATTCAAAATCGAGTTGGGAAGTTTACATTATAATTGCAGGCCCCATTGCCTACTACGCGGACAGAATCGGTTTAGAAGGTATCGTTAAAATGACAGCCCCCTTTCCTACTTCCAGACAGATTACAGTTGAGGAGTTTTTATTATAATGGCAGGCAATTACCCTACTATCACTCGAAGTTGAGTTGTTCAGTTATCATTATAATGCCAGGTCCATTTTCCTACTTCCAGCTACCTTACTGCCAGTCACACCAAGTTGGTGAGTTTCCATCAAAATAGTGGGCCACTATGCCTAATGCCAGTCACATTTTAGATGAGGACATTTCTTTATAATGGCGGGCACCCTTGCCTACTGCCAAACACAATCGGGTAGGGGAGTTATAAACAAAACTGCATGCTCACTTGCCTTCTGCAAGTCAAATCGAGAAGGGAACTATTCATTACTATTGTAGGCCTTCGTTACTAATGACAGTTCCACAGGAGTTGGAGAAGGACCCTTTCATACTGCCAGTCAAAGTGCGTGTGGGGAGTACTGATTTCAATAGCAGACCCACCCTTTCTCGATCGCTACAAATCGACATCAGTGAATATATATAGATCGACAGATTAACTGCTACTAAACGTAGGTCATATCGACAAAGGATTATAACATAAGACACGCCGGATTTAGTGGCATCTATTCTTGGGTCAGATTGAGTTAGAAACGTGGAACAGGGTAACGTTTTTGTAAGATTATCTCACATTACATTACTTTTCGGATAATTATGTGACAGCTACATACATAGCATTTGGCTCACATATGGCTACTGGGTGGGCCAATTTTCGTGAAGAGTTTGATGATTCTGTATTTCATATGAGTAATCGAAAGTATGAATTATGCTGTGAAAATTCCAAATTGACTTAACATCGATTAATAGAGAAAAATCAAACGTAAAATGTATACAGATACGGCAAAAAGTCATAAGACCAAGGTTGTAGATCATTCCAAATTGAACGGAGATTGTGCAATCTGTTATGTGATAGGAATTTCCGAAGGTCTGCACCATCATAAAAATTGCCTGCATATTTCGATATTCTTCGGGGATAAAAAGTGAAAAATTTATTGATCTTGGATGTTTTCCGTTCGTTACAGGCTAAAACGTATAATTTTGTCAAATTTCAATTATCTTCTTTATCTTCTGGCAAATTATGCCGCAATCTGGATTTTGGGCGAGGCGGGTAAAAATTAGGACTTTCAGAAAACTAAACCAAAAATTACGGAGATGGTCATTATTACCCCTTAAACGGAAAGCTGTACGAAAATTTCGCCAAAATAGTCAGTGTAGAGGTACACAGTCGTTACGATTTGATTTATATTGATAAGGAATCTGCTCCATGTAAAACACCTTTTGGGCTATGTCCGCTGGACTTAACCTGCAAAAGTGACCATTCATGATATCTCCCTTATTAATCCTCCTGACGAAAAAATGCACATGAAAAAAAAGTTTTAGAGGTGGAATTCCATCACGTTTGGTCGATTTCCAGTCAGGTTGGTCTTGTTCTGTATATATTGTGGAAGAGTAAAATCACCATTTCGGTTCCCTACAGACCGCCGGTCCATCGCGGAACATGAAATCTTATTTACGTTTAAAACCTACCTTTGGACAGGTGGATGCTAAATATAAATTTTGGTTTGAATGTCTCCAGTAGTTTTCAAGTTGTAAGGAATACGCTTTACACGCACCCGCTCGTGAGTTAAGTCCGATGGAACTTGTACAGAAAAACGGTCCGTTAATGATATCTCCGTTATTAATCCTCGTATCGAAATGATGCACATGAGAAAAAAGGTTTAGAAATGAATTTCTACCAAGGCAGGTAGATTTAAATTAACTTTGGTTGTGTATATTTTGTGGAAGTGCAAAATCACTGTTTCGGTTTCGTATAAACCTCCAGTCAGTTCAGGGATTTAGAAACAATATTTGCCCTAAAAGCTATCAAGGACAGGTGTATATTCTAAAGATGAGTCTTGGTGGAAATACATCCAGTAGTTTGTAGCATTCGCGTACATACGGCGTAATTAAGGAAGAAAATAATACAGTTAAGAAAGTTGAAAGTAATAGAAAATGGATTATAACTGAGGACACCCGGATAACGGCAAATATGTAAATGCCAAGTAAATCTATTGGAAAATCAAATGCCCCTCAATAAATTATGCTAGTGTGAGTTATGGATATAATAAAGCGGTAACAGAGGAGAAATTTAGGTCCACTGATTCCTAGGTAAACAAATAATAAGATGACTGATGGTGTTATTACTTAATCTATCCGAGGGCGGTTATAACATCCAACGATATTCCGCCAATATCCCTCGGATAGGCCGATTGACGCCTCTCTTGCCTTCTACCCAAGGAACAACCACGAATGTAAAAGCATAATGAGGAAAATGTCAATACTTTACTTCCCTGCTGGCATGCAGTCAGAGACGTTGCCACGGTAACCTGTAGGTTCGTTGTCGGTCTGTCGGTCACTCAATGCAGAGCATGATACCAGCGGAAAACTGTAAATTTCTCCGTCATGTGAAGAGTAATGTAAATTATGAACAAAACGAAAGTTGTTTATAATGAAGATACGTTTCACGTACGGTAAACGAAGTTTACAGAAAATCAATAGTATAAGAGAAAATGACCATTCTGGTTTTCCTATAAACCCCCGTCTATTCAAAGATTTTAAAATAATATGCATAATGAAACCTTCCCCAGTATGAGTATACTCTAAATATGAAGTTTGGTTGAGATATATCCAGCCGTTTCGAAGTGATTGTGGAAAAAACATTCTGGTTTTCCTATAAACCCCCCGTGTATTCAAATATTTTAAAATGATATGCATGTCGAAACCTTCCCAGGGATAAGTATACTCTAAATATTAAGTTTGGTTGAGATCTCTCCAGCCGTTTCGACGTGATGGTGGAAAAACCATTCTGGTTTTCCTATAAACCCCCCGTGTATTCAAATATTTTAAAATGATATGCATATCGAAACCTTCCCCGGGATGAGTATACTCTAAATATGAAGTTTGGTTGAGATCTATCTAGCCGTTTCGACGTGATGGTGGAACAGACAAACAGACAAACAGACAGCGGACCCCCTACAATTTTATTTATATAGATTTAGTTTCGAAACGTCGACTTTCTTTCTGCCAGTTCAGTCAATGACAAGATGGAGCGCCCGCGGAATACGGTGTTAGCTGATGACGATATTTTAGAACTATATGCTGATGATCGTTCAAATGGAAATAGTCTAATGAATTAGTGGAACCTGAATGTGAGAGTAATAGTGGAAGTGATATTCAAGCCTCTACACGCCGTAATTTACCTAGTGTGCTTATTTATTCAAGTGATTCTGACAACGACAACGATGTAAACATTAATGATATGTTAGGAATTGACACTGAAGATGGTTTTGTAAAGGCAGATCCACTACTATTAGGGGCATTGGGGAGTACCCATACCAACTTTAAAGATAAAATATTGGCTGGTTTAATATTTATGTACATTTTTATAATCAAGTGCACCCTAGTATGCTTAGTAGAAAAATGTCCGGTCCACAGGGTATGTGACAAGCTAAAAGCATCCGGTCAGCAGTGTGTTAATGCTACTTACAAAGATATGATGTTTGATGATTTCCGTAAGTAAATATTCAAGCAAGCAACAATGCTAGATCTCAATTAGATCTGCCATGTTTTCCTCCTGAAGATCAATATTACATGATTGCAGAAAATCATATTCATCCTCATCACGACGCGCAGGTCGCCTACGGGAGTCAAATAGAAAGACCTGCACCTGGCGAGCCTAACCTGTCCTGGGATATCCCGGCACTAAAAGCCATGCGACATTTCATTTTTACTGTGAGTGACACTGCCACACTGCAGAGAGAATGAGGTCGGTTTCTACAGTCGTTTGGTTTCTTGAAAGCATAAGGTGTGTCTCTTCCACAAAGTGTCATTCAACATGAAGTTTATGGAAGTTACTGTGTGTCTACCCCTTAGTGCCGTTTGCTGATACGCTGTCAGGGATGAAATTAGATCAAATTCTATGTCATGTTCTACGGCCGGTTGTCCTTCTGTCGTCAACCTCAGTTGAGGAGCACATACAGAAGAAAAGAACCACGATGAATTACATCGAGTAAGGAGGTGGAATGAATCGGCTGTGGTGTATGAATAGGAACTGTGGCAGCATTTTGTCTGGAAGTGAAAATGGGAAACCACAGAAATCCATTCTCAGGAGAGTTGACGGTGAATTTCGAATACAATCGTCTACTAAATGCACAGTCGTAGCGCGGTCACTAGGGTGGGGTTCGAACTGCTATCTCCCAGATGCAAGTTCACAGCTGCGCACCCCTAACCGCACGGCCAACTCACCCGGCATATAGAATTTCTAGAAATTTTTTGTAGGTTTATTATCATGTTTTATGACGAGATTTCTGCATGAAGAATATGAACCGGACAGAACTTCGATTGAAATAGTTAGTAGCAACTGTACGCAAAACTGAACGCAGATCACATCATTGACGACAAATCAAAATTAACGTCTCATATTTGCATGTCTTCTAGCTTCATAATGAAAGAATAGTGGTTGGGATCTCAAGTATTTTCTTGTACTTTATGACATTTGATTTACGCAAATAAAACAAAAAGTAAATTGATATCATCGTCCGAAGAAATCTTCAGAACTGAATAGGAGCAGGAAATATCTCTGCCAATTGCCACTTCAGTATGAGTTCTTCATGCAGTTTGTCACTCGTCATTTGTCTATCTGGTTTGATTGTTAGGATTGACATTAGGCCACTGATCATAGGCACTACATTTTCTTTTACATTAGCTGTTATTCATTGTTACTATCTTCTTTTTATAGCGCTTTAACGCCGTGCCAACTGTTAAAGGGTTCTGGCTAAGATGGGATAGGAAAGAGCTAAGAATGGCCCTAATTAAGGTAACTTACAGCCCCGATATTTTTGCTTGGTGTGAACATGGGAAATGACGGCAAACCATCTTCAGAGTTAGACAAGGGCAAGTTCGAATCGAACATCCATCGAAAGCAAGCTAACAACTACGCGGCCCGATGAGCGCAGCCAAGTAACTCATTTACAAACTATCTAATGGTCCTGTAGAAAACATAACCCTTCATATATTTGTATGTTTTTTCTGCGTGCTCTGTAACTTATTGTGTTACAAAAGTGTGGAGAATTATTGTAGATTAACAGGCGAGCTATGAAGTACAGTAGGCACCATGACTGTTCTCATATCCTACATATGTTTTGACAGTGTGTTTGAAAATCGTGAGTTCCGCATGAAAGAAGTAAACTGATGACAACTATTAAGATGTCTGCAGCTCTCGTTCTCGGTAAAGCAAGCCTCACCGCGAGACATTTCGTTCAAATGGACGCCCACAGGGCTGCTCCCAAGCCCACAACCAAGGCTTCCATAGAATACGATTCATTTTGCTTTCAGTGCACAGAGCCAAAACATTATCTGTAAAGATA
The DNA here is from genome assembly GCF_040414725.1 of Anabrus simplex. Classification (NCBI taxonomy): domain Eukaryota; kingdom Metazoa; phylum Arthropoda; class Insecta; order Orthoptera; family Tettigoniidae; genus Anabrus; species Anabrus simplex. The sequence continues at coordinate 1,160,812,665 of NC_090265.1, read as the reverse complement.
GCACAGAACTGAGCAACCCCATTAGTACGATACTGTAGAGTCGTCCATATCAAACATGAATTTTAAAAGGATTACGTCAAGGAGACGAGAAGGAAATTTCTCAATAGGCAAGTATTCATTAAATGGAGAAAACCATTGTGAATATGGCTGAGAATATATTTTGAAAATGTTGGGATACCGATAAGTATTTTGATGTGGTAAAGTTAAAAAGTGATGTCAAATCTATTAGGGTTCCAATAGGTTATTAAATGCACCTACTAAGTGGTGCTTTGCAACTCCTAACTAGTATGTCTATGAGATAGGTAGTGAGATATCTAAACGTCAATTTACGAAAATCATTATTTCAAGGGTTGAACTGCTACGGATAACTAATGACTAATATTCTTAGGACAACAAACTACCTAATATTGATAAAATTCATGTGTAAGTTTCCATAAGAAAATTCGTTATTTTCAAATATTTATTTCATAGAAAATTTTCAGACGTAATTACGACTCCAAAAAATTTTCATGGAGGTTTCATTCGACGTCTAATCCAATAATAATAATAATAATAATAAAAATAATAATAATAATAATAATAATAATAATAATAATAATAATAATTAAACAATAATAATTACATACATACGTACATACATCATTATAGACCGTTATGAATTTCAGCATTCAGTCTGCAAGCTTCTGTGAGTTTATTAACGTCGCCACAATCCTCTATTTGCAACTAATGCTTTAGCCTCATTTATTTATAAGCCTCTTATCTTTGAATCGTTAGAAATTGAATCTAACCATCGTCGTCTTGGTCTTCCTCTACTTCTCTTACGCTCCATAACATAATCCCTTATTATCCTACGTAACCTATCCTCCTCCATTCGTCTCACATACGTACATCTTCACCCAACGAGTTCATTCCTAACTTAGCCTTTATTTTCTCATGCTGAGTACCCCCCTGAAATTGTACCCACTTGTTTGTACCAGCAATTATTCTGCTACTTCCAAGTCTGTTCTTTCTAACTTATGAATAATATATCCTGAGTCCAAACAGCTTCCACTCCCGTAAAGTAAATTTGGTCTGAAAACAGACCGATGTAAAGATAGTTTCGTCCGGGAGTTGGACTTCCTTCTTACAGAATACTGTTCATCGCAACTGCGAGCTCAATGCATTAGCTTCACCACACCTTGATTCAATCTCACTTACAATATCACCATCGTGGGAGAACACACAACCTAAATACTTGAAATTTTCTACCTGTCCCAGCTTTGTATCACCAATCTGACATTCAGTTCTCTTGGATCTATTACCTACTGACACAACTATTGAGTCTTCGAAAGGCTCATCTTCCTACCATATTCATTTCACATATTTTCAAGTCCCATGATATTATTGTGCTTTCGGGGTTATCTGCCACTAAGACCAAGTCGTCAGCATAGGCCGCACGGCTTACTTCATTTCTGCCTAACTGAATTCCTCCCTGCCACATTATACCTTTCAGCAGATGATCCATGTAAACAACGAACAATAAAGGTAAGTAAGTACCCTGAACCAAGAACTCATTTTACAATCAATTCTCACTGCAGACTAATTGACAACGTAAATGCTTTTGTTTGATTTTAATAATCTACCGTTAGTCCAATAGTCCCCCAGTATCATCTTTTCCCTCGGTACCATGTCATATGCTTTTTACAGACCTAAGAAACATAAACTTAACTGTCTATTCCTCTCGTAGCATTTTTCATTTACCTGGTGAATACTGAAAATCTGATCCTGACAGCCCCTCTGTGGTCTGAAACCACACTGGTTTTCACCCAAATTCCTCTCAATTACTGATCGCACCCTCCCTTCCAAGATGCCAGTGAATACTTTGCCTGGTATACTAATCAATGAGATACCTCGATAGTTGTTGCAGTCCATCCTGTTCCCTTAGGTGCAATTACTGCTTTTGTCCAATTTTAAGGTACCTTCCCAACATTCCATGCAAATCTTATTACTCTATGAAATAATTTCATCCGTGCCTTACCCTATACGTCACCATTTCAGGTCTAATTTCGTCTATTCCTGCTGCTTTATGACAATGAAGTTTAAATAAATAATATTAATAATGGTCACCGAGAGGAGTGGCCGAGCGTGTTAAGGGGCAACGTCTATGGAGCGAAGCTCAGCATTCGAGAGACGTCTGGTTTCGAACCCAATCATCGGCTATCGCCCGGGTAAATAACACACTTATTTACCTAACATTATAAAATAAGGTTTAGGAAAAAACAGGGTTTTTATTTCGAAAATTGGAGATTAAATTCACTTACACGAAAAAGTTAAATTATACCTTTTTATATATGTCTCAAATAATTTAAAAGCTATCTGTTTTCATTTATTTACCAAGGATACACAAGGAATATATCCAAATTGATTGCAACTCGTAGGGTTTGACTGTAAATATTTATATCGAATAAACTTTGAAAAGAAAGAAATATTTACTGAAGCGGACGTATTTCCTGTCTAGTATGAACCACAAAATCATATTTTTTGCTTATTATACAGGGAGCGATAGTGTCGTGAGCTGGGGAGAGTAGAGAACGAAATTCGTTTTTATATGAAATTATCCGACTGATTCCTATGTTTGTCATAAATAATGTTACAGTAGTATAAATTGAAATATCATTTTGTGGGATTTAATTTTCTCAATAGTAAGAGTAACGACTACATTTCCAATTGAATTATAGTTATTTTAAATATTAACTTCCTAGAAGGAAAGCATCATTTAATTTCACCGATGCGAATAATGAATATTTAAAAACTGTAGGTTTTCTGAATGGCGAAATAAACCAGTGTTTCATCCCGGTGTGGCAGTGGGCTCGTCACTTGGATTGCTATATTTCTCCAAGTCGCTAACGGCTAGTGCGCCGTTGAAACGCCACTGCAATCCGCCTATGTAGGACAATGCAGTGACATTGCACTAGGAATTAGTTTTACGTCGACTTGTTTACATGCCTGCATTTCAAGAGGAGGTACTTATTACCTAGTACACTGTCACTGCATTGTTCTGTATACGGGGATTGCAGTGGTGTCTCAACGGCGCACTAGCCGTTAGCGTCTTGGAGAGATGTAGCAATCCAACTGACGAGCCTTCTGCCACAACGGGGGAAATTATAGTAATTTCATGACTGAAAATGCCTGAAGAGCTTTATAGTATTGTTTTGGTCTACAATTATTAATAAGGAAACGAACCTAACTTCTTAGGAAATGTCAACCCGCAAAACTATCATTGCTAGGATAGTGACTAATTGATCGCATTAAGGAATTAATGATGATGACGATGGTACGGACACACTGGAGCAGTTCTCTAGTCAAGAAACTCACAGCCCAAGTATCCTTGTTTTGAAACCCAGTCAAGTCATGAACTCGGTCTAGGCGCTTCGTGGTGCCTCACAAGAAACAAGGAAATGTGGTGGTCAAAAATACCGATGAAGATGTTGATAGCTTTTTTTTTACAAGGTGCTTTACGTCGCACCGACACAGATAGGTCTTACCAATTATAAACAATAGTCACTTTGTGTAATGTTATTGTCAATTAGTTGTATGGGGATAAAACAGTGTCGGGATCAGTCCAAACGAGTGTCCTGGGAAATGGGAAGGAAGCGTCCGTGGCCTTACTTAAGGTACAGCCCCAGGATTTGCCTGGTGTGAAAATGGGAAACCAACGAAAACCATCTTCAGGACCGCCGACAATGGGGTTCAAACCCACTATCTCCAGAATACTGAACACTGGCCGCACCTAAGCGACTGCAGTTATCGAGCTCGGTAGGTATTGATAGCGATATAGTTTTATAAGAACTTCCGTCTACACAATTCGTTCCATATTAGAATATACTATGAAAACCTACAACCTGTTTCCCAGTCATTGACCGGGTCAGGGATGGAATGAATGAAGCAGATATAGGCTATTAGTACGATGGGGTCGCCACTCCCAAAGTGATTTATTAATGACTGATAGATGCTATGAAATGAGAATGGAGAGTGTTGCTGGAATGAAAGATGACAGGGAAAACCGGAGTACCCTGAGAAAAACCTGTCCCGCCTCCGCTTTGTCCAGCAGAAATCTCACATGGAACGACCGGGATTTGAACCACGGTATCCAGCGGTGAGAGGAGGACGTACTGCCGTCTGAGCCACGGAGGCTTAGAATATACTATAATTTACACATGTGATTGCTAACAGAGTATAAAACGACGCATGAAGTAATAATAAACATCAAGCCAGTAACATTTCTCCTGCGTTCTTATCGCGCAGGTTAATACGATGGTCGGTGTTGTGGATAACATTCACGTCATAATAATCGTTATCGTTAGTGGGATATCCTGCCTCACAGTGTTCATTCGACATTTTGCAGAATATAGCTGTTTTTTCTGTTGTAGCTGTGCAGCTCTAAAAACAACTATTCTGATAGCGACCAACAATGCAATGCACAAGAGAAATGTGCTCACATTTTGCGGGCTGTAACTGTTGGACATGTAGCAGATAGAACTACCATTTGCTGCATGTGGGACAATGGTTGGGAGCTCATTAACAATGTATTTAAACAGAGTTACTGCCAACAGCGATATGAGTTAGAACGGCTGAGCCATGTCCGTTGTGTGAATGCGTCGTTTTAGTTGTAGTTGTGGAAACTGTGATTTGGGGGTGCAATATTTAAATTATTTTCAACCATGAGAAAAGTGCTTTCTGCTAATAAATTCAGAATATCGCTAAATTACCATAACGAAGAATTGATTAGAACAGATAATCTACGATCTAATACAGACCCCAGGAGCGATATCAGTTCGAGGTGTATAAGGAAATTAAATACTTCAGCACCGAATGTTTAGCAATTATATTATGTAATTACAAGCATTTCTGCATATCGTTAACGTATCATTTCTGTACAACAAATTACAGCTGTCTAGCGGGATGAATAGTACCAGAAGAGTAGATGAAATACCAATTATGAACAACGGTCATTTTGTGCAATTTTATTGTTAATTAGTTGTATGGGGATAAAAGAGTATTAGTCCATACGAGTGTGCTGAAATATATCTGATAGCCGATGGCAATCTGTTGGCTTTACTATTGTGTGTAAAGTAGGCTACAGTAAAAATAATTTTTAGGGCTGGAATTTATTCTGGTGTCCGAGAACTTGTAATAGGGTACTATTTAAGCCTTTTACAGGAGAGTATGGAGTACCTGAGGTTATTACAAGTAATACTGTACTGATAGCCGGAACGAGTTCGCTCAGCTTTGTAAGACCAACAGAGGGCCTGTCTGGTATATGAGACAGAATATAGGCGCTAAATCAACAGAGCTGGATTGGCAACGTACTAACACATGTCGTCGGCTTACTTCTAAAATCTCGTATGATACAATGTTCTTCCTACCCATTATATTCCGTAAGACTGGTCACGCCTCCCAGCCACGTATTTATATGCAGTCCATCAGAACCATTTTCGTAGTGCTTATTTTCCTGTGCAGACGTGTAAAGGAAAATGGACCTTACCATACCGTATTGTAGGGATGTTGGTTTCATGGCGAATTTTAGCACTCCTGCAGTTTAATGTATTTAAGGTTCATTTTGCTTTACGCTGCCGCATAGGAAAATGAACACAACGAAAATTGTTCTGATGGACTGTACATCCATATGTGGCTGGGAGGCGTGACCGGTCTTAAGGAAGAAAATGGATAGGAAGTGCATTGGGAGATACGTGGTTTTAGAAGTAAGCCATCGATGTGTTAATAACATCACATCGAAAACTACTCAATCACATTCTTCCTCGCCCACAAAGCCCGTACCCGGAGTGGGAGTTAGGGGTTTCAACCCTCCCCCCCCCCCCCGACCACACACACACACCCAGCGAAATGACTTGACAAATTTAAACAGCACATGCGGGTTATCGAAAATTCAACCCATTAAATTTAAAAAAAACTAATGAAACGATGACATTGGAACATAGAGCAATTGAAATTAACCTATAAAACTGCGCCATCTTTAAAATTTTCTCTATGAATATAGTAAACAAATTTACTGAAAAAATAAATGATAATATCAGGTTTGGGGGGATTTAATTTTTATTTTTTTAAAATAAATTTTGCACTTTCATTAAATTATCTGCATTCCATGCCAAGACATTCTAGTCTAAAATGTTTCGCTTGGGCCTTTTATTAGCGTCGTATGTATACTGAAAACTGAAAACGTTTAGTATACTGTTTAAATATTGTGGTTATTAGACTATTATTGTTAACTTGTTTACGTCTCACCGACACAGATAGGTCTTATGGCGACGATTTGTAAGGTTTGACATACCTATACTATATATTTGAATGGTTATATGCTGAACTTACGATATTCTTCACTTTTTGACACATTTGTTAACTGCTCATGTGAATCATATTTCAAATGTAGATAGCCAAGAGATTATTTCACTTTTATGGCCTTTTTCTTTTTATCTGGGATCGGTACTAATGTGGATTGAGCCCTCTTTTACGAATGCCAGGGGCCCTTCCTGAAGTCAACTGTATGTGCGATATGTTGTGTGTAGGGGAAGGTGTATTAGGATGGTCACTAAACAGTTTAATCATTGTAATTTTTCTTAAATTCATTGCATTTGGAAAACTCTTACATGTGTCAACTGGATAACAAAAGTCCATTCGGTGACACAGAAGCAAGAAAATAAATACTCGCAAAGGGAACCCAACAGATGTGTGGCAGACAGAAGAATTAAACAAATTTGGTTAAACTCCTCGGTCCATTCTTGAAATGAAGCCAGGTCCCTATGTCCATACACCGACAATGTATCCCAGAAGCCGGATATTCAGATATAATTAGGAGCCTAAAATAAACATTCTAAAGATAATTTTTGATCATTTATTGCAAAGAATTCAAATAAGGAATTCGTTTTCCTTTACATAAATATTCAGTTTTAGTCTAAAATTTTCAGTATTCTTGTAGATTTCATCCAGAATATTTGCCGCCCATTCATGCTTATAAATTGAAATTAATTAATTTAATCAATTCGTGGTGGCCAGTAAAAAATTCAATTTTTACATTTTTCATAGATTAATTACATTTTGCCAAATCCTTACTTGTGTCAGCCGATTGACAAAAGGCCAATCCCTGACACAGAAGCAAGAAAATAAATGCTCGAAAAGGGAACTTCTATCCTAAATAAAACTCAACAGATGTAGGGAGCCTTTTCCCTGGCATAAACATTTTAATAATTTTTGTTTTCTCCACCTAAAGGGCCACCATTTTCAGTAAATAAGTTGAGAAATGGATCAAAGTTTATAGTCTAAAATCCTATTTGGACACCGCATGTCTCACTATCGAACCGTTCTGACTGCCAGTTAACTTATTAATTGATAATACACTGAGTGGCCAAAAGTCATGGGAAGACACAGAATGTGAAGTTAACGAGTTGCTCCTCCGCGAGCCCTCCAAACGGCAGCAATACGGCCAGGCATCGAATCTGCAAGGTGTTGGAATCGCTCTGGAGGGATCTGGACCCACGCATCTTGCACTGCTACCCACAGTTGGTCTTGTGTAGTTGGTTCGGGGTCAATGGAGCATACACCAGTATCGACAGCATCCCTTAAATACTCGGTTGCACTAAAATCAGCGGATCTGGAAGGCCAATCGTGGTCGTAATTTCACTGGAGTGCTCCTCCACCCACCCGCGTTCCACCACAGAGCGGTGACATGGCGCATTATCCTGTTGAAACATGGCACCTCCATCATGATATTCTAGGGCCAAGAGGGATGCAGTTATCCGAACGAATGTCCTCATAACGTGCACCAGTCAGCGCTCCCTGCAGCCGGACAATTGGGACCAAATGAATGCCGCCCAGGTTAGAACTGAGCCACCTCCAACCTGGACACAACATTGTTGAAACGCAAGATATCGACGGCTCACTTCTAAAACCTCGTATCTCACAATGCTTTTTCCACCCATTATTTTCCTTAAGACTGGTCACGCCTCCCAGCCACATATTGATATGCAGCCCATCAGAACAATTTTCATTGTGTTCACTTTCCTGTGCGAACGTGTAAAGGAAAATGAACCTTAAATGCATTACACTGTAGGAGTGCGTAAATACGTGATGAAAACCACATCCCTACTATACAGCATGATAAAGTCCATTTTCCTTTACACATCAGCATAGGAAATTGATCACAGTGAAAATTGTTCTGATGGGCTGCATATCCATATGTGGCCGGGAGGCGTGGCCAGCCTTAAGGAAAATAATGCGTAGGAAGTGCATCGGGACATACGAGGTTTTAGAAGTAAGCCGACGATATAAAGCTTCATGAGGCATACGCCACACTGTCATGCGACCGTCAATTCGATACAGCTGCAACCGGGGTTCATCGGACCATACAACACGCCGCCACTATTCCGTGGTCCATTGCCGATGTTCGTCATTGACCTCTGTGTCGAGGTGTCAGTAAAGGGACACGAGTTGGTCGTCGGCTGGTGAAGCCTATGGGATGCTGTTACCTCCTTACAGTCCTGATAGAAATGAGTGTCTGACAACCAACATTCAACTGGGCGGTGATCTGACTGACAGTAGCCCGTCAATCGCCCGGCATGGTTCTGCGGAAGAGACGTAATATCCTTTCGTTAAACACCTGTGGACTTCATATGCGGCGGTTTACGCGGGTGGTAACAATCTCTCTCTGCGGTATTGAAGATCCATCCTCGACACTGTTGACTTCGGAAACCCGAACTCCCGTGTAATCTCCGCGATGCTATGACCCATGCGCCGTACACCGAAGATCACACCACGTTCAAAGTCGGTTCACTCGCTACATGTTGCCATCTTCACAACACTGGTGTCTCTGACAGACTGCTCAGCTACGCCACAGCAAGACGCAACGGTCAGGGTTCATACACGACATACTTCCTAATGCGACACCTCTTCTCACGACTTTTGGTCGCTCAGTGTAGTTATACATTGATTGTGACATCGCACGTTCCTTAGTCTAACATTACAACACACCTGCAAGATTTGTAGAAACTTATTATAAACTATATATAAATTGTTATAATAACTTATATTTATTTACAAAGTGCGTGAAGTGTTTTAGTTTATTGGAATGTGAAGATGAATTGTTTTAAACTGATTTCATGTAATATATATTTAAGAAGATGTAATGAACAGTTAAAATTGCTGCCTAATAATATTTATAGGCCTACAGTTATTTGCGCGCACGATTGATTAAATATTAAACTTTTCTCCCAGAAGAATCTCCTATACGAACACAAAGTATACTTTACCATTTAGAAAGTGCGTATTAGTGAATATATTTATCTTCTAAAATCTCAAAACTAGTATGAACAAATTATTGCTTCCAAAAGACAACATTTGGTACTTATGAAAAAATAAAAAATTAAAAGGTCCTCACATACACATTTCTTGAACGGATAATTAGTGACAGACATACTTGAAGAATGAAGTGAAAATTATAATGTAAATGAGTCAAAACACGTGACTTGGGCCCCTACTTCATCATAAAATCAAAACACAACACCATGGCGCAACAGCCCCGAAGGTCCATGGCCTAACAAGTGGCTGATGCAAAGCCCGAAGGCCTGCAGATTATGAGGTGTCATGCGGTCAGCACGACGAATCCTCTCGGCCGTTATTCTTGACTTCATAGAGCGGGGCTGCAATCTCACCATCAGATACCTCCTGAATTTTAATTACGTACGGTGAGTGGACCTCGAAGAAGCCCTCAGATTTAAGTAAAAATCCCTGACCTGGCGAGGAATCGAACCCGAGTCCTCCGGGTAAGAGGCCGGCACGCTATCCCTACACCGCGAGGCCGGCTCTATTCCACCAAGATTGCTCAAATGCAAATATTATATTATTTAATCGCATTAAATGAAATTCATTGTGGTTGTAGGTAACTTTTAAAATTCAAAATATGGCGAAAGTTATAGGCAAATGATTTTATTGCAATGTATAAAAATTACTAACTACAAGTTGTCAAGTGATTAAATTCACGTAAAATATATAAACAAGAACGAACTATTACATATGGTACACAGGTGGCGTAATTTTTAATAAGCATACGGTAATACTTTCACGTTATTGAGCCGCTATAAGATATTTTTAGGGGTGTATAAAACCTATAAACATCCTTTATAAAATGTTTAATGTAAACACGTTTTGTTTTCTTCATTGTTAAACAAATGACACTTCTCTTTGTTTTGACCGCTGTGACTAAAGGTATAGCGTTTGTATTTGCTAATAGTTCTGGTTATTGGTTTAAGAGGAAGTTCAACCCTGCAACGTTGGCCTTTGTAGTGTGGCTGTTAGTGCTACTGGCTGGAGTCATTACTGATCCGGCACCGCCAGATATTTAAGAATGGCAGGAGGGCTGGCATGGGATTAAAATGACACATTTAGCTCACCTTCATTGGGACTGTCTCTGAAAAGAGCTCTACCACATCGGCAAGAGGAGAGGAGTTTGTCCTGCTTCATTATTAAATGGTTCTCATTCTGGCCTTTGATCCGGTGTGTCCCGGGTTTGATTTCCGGCCGGGTCGGGGATTTTAACATTCATTGCTTAATTCTTCGATTTCGGAGATTGGGTATATCTGCCATTTCAGCATTAGAATTCATCTTCGGTAGGGGTACCTCCTCGCAAATTCGCAGGTAGCCTATAGGCTCCGTGCGTATAGCACTGTGCTGCTGCGGGTGGATACTACGAGAACTACTTAGAGTGATCTTCATCAACAGCTCGCCATAAGAAGCTGGAATATGTGTGACGTTTACATGAATTTATTGAATTATTTTACAGTGCGGTCTTCAGATGATAATTTTTTAATAATCCCAACATTCCGACAGAATGATGTGCTTGTTCTTGGCTGCATTAATAGATACAGTAATACAGAGCTTTCATTCATGACTTCACGAAATGGATTTGAAAAGACGGTGGATCTTAGCAGTAAATCGCAGGAAGTGATTCCGGATTTGTACATTTACAGTGTGTAATACGCAGTAACTCTTTACACAATATAAAGGTTAACAATAATTACAAACAAATTATTATAGAAACCTTAAATTTCAAAGTACGCTACACTATACCATACATTGTACAGATATATTGTGACCGTAAGGCCACAGCTGAAGAACAGGTGTTGATGTGACTTGTGTTCGCTTGTCGGCGAGATGGGGTGTGCGCGACCTTGGGCGAGGACGAGACCTAGTTTTTTTTACGTGAAGAGGGCGGCCGGCTGGCTAACAGAATAAAAATAAAAAAAATGAAGGTTGGCGAGAGAAAGAAGGAGGCCAGCGCGTGCCACTTGTAATTGCGAGGAACGATATGAATGAAATACTTATAATATCTTTGGTGGCGTGACGTGCATAATGACGGAAGGCTCAAGGATTAAATTAAAATAAACTGGATAAAAGAATAGCACATTTAGAGGACATAAATTAAAACTAAAATTTTGAAATAATTTACACGACCTTGTGGCTAAAATGGTAATAAAGTAGTATATTCGTACAGCAGAAGAATTTAGTATCTAAATTGACTCTACTTCCGTGCATGTGCACCAGACACGATATTTAAGCTATGTGATACGAGTACTCGCTCTCACACACATTGACGTGTCTCTGGACTATCATCGTCAGTTGCCCAGAGCCTTGACAGCAAGACTTTCAACGTGGAACCTCGTGCGTACTGTCGTCGGAACAGTGGCTTCACTCCTGTGCTCTACACTCCTGATAATTGTGTATAACTTAGAACAGTGCTGTGATCAGACGTCGAATGTGGAGATATTAATCCCTTAAGTACGTGTCATTTCCAAAATACAGTTACGTGTGTGTTTGGAGCTTATTCTAAAGCACTTTGTGTAAGTTTCAGCTTTCTCACGAGTGGACGCGGAAGACGTGGACGTGATCATTTCCAGAAGAGGACGGAACTTCACATTATGGATTACCAGTGCTTCACCATGAAGTTCTAAACCTTCGACCATCGCCAGCGGCGTCGGGATGCAGATTCTTTCATCCTAGCATGGCTGATTGAGAACCCAGACTTCCAGACGTGAAGATTTCTCCTTAAGTTAAGTCGATTACGTCTCATTTATATCTGTTCTATGTAGTTTTGTTCTATTCTTTCTTTCTTCTTAGTAAGCTATTTTGACACACTTTATGGTTGTTTATTTGCTCGAATATGTCGTAAAACTGACACATGTGATTGCTAAATGACCATGTGGCCATGAATTTGACAGTGAGGGTTCTGATAGAGTTATCCATGTGTTATCGACACCATCTTTGCTTATTGAGTGAATTTCGTCACGAATATGAATTAATTTATGTCCGATGGATTTAATGGTAGGATATTTCGTCCATCTTTTCAATATTTTCCTTGTAATGGAACTTCTACTTGTACCTCGTGTTTGAGATAACGTGTCATCGGGATATAGAGTCTGAATTCTATGTACGAATTTAATGTGAATATGTGCATTGGGGGCATGTGATAATTAGTTAGAGTAATTAATCATCGAGACACATTTAAGTGGATATTATGTATTTGTAGGACGATGGTAGGTCCTGATATTTCGTGGCTACACATATTTGAGATTAGGATGCGACAAGTTAGAGTCGTCATTGTGGTACACTGTACGTGTAGAGTATATGGAATAATTGTGCATGACATGAATCTTCGTGAAACTGAGCTTTTCACATGTTAATGGATTATTCGAGATGAATGCAGTGTAGTCTAATATTAGTGTCTTCAGATGAAGAAAATGAAAGTCCATGTTAATCGATGTACTTCTTAATTCGTGGGAGTATCCCAACTTTTCTCAAGTGATTCAATAATTTCAAGTAGAAGGTACAGGTGAATGTTCGAGAAGGCCTTAGGTCTCCAGAACAGGTCCTCGACGAAATACCTAAATAATATTTGATTCGTGACTATGCCAGCTCATTTGTTGATGCAAATTTTCGTTCTCATGAGGTAACTCAATCTTGCGGTAACTCAATAAATCTGTTAACAGGAGAGTAATACGGTTGATCGACACTCGTCGACATGTACATCTATATATATAAAAGCAAGTCGGGCTGGAGCGATGTATATATAAATATTTAAAAATGAAAAAAGACGTGAATTAATGAGGCACTTCCAGAAATCTCAGAAATTTGAAACTTGGTACGCAGGAAACTGATGACCCCAGGATCCCTAGAAAAATCGGAAATTCTCAAAATTCCCTGAAGGGGGCACGCTGGGGGGGCTCAAATTTTGGGCTCAGCATAAGAACACAGTCGTATAGTATATCCAAAACGATAACCTATAGGTTTCGTGGGCTTAAATATTTTCGGGAATTTCCTCATTTTTATCCCCTATCCCCCCAAATCAAGATGGCGGCACAACCTGCCAGACGAGGTAGACAATTGAAATTTGGTGAATATATAGCTTTTGGTCCCTAACGGACGGGAAAATTCCAAGATGTTCAAATTTTTCACTTTTTACCCCCAAAGATATCGAAATATGGAGGCAATTTTAATGACTGTGCAGACATTCCTTTTGAGCTATTTTTTGGCTAAACGGTAAGTCGTATCACAAAACGGATGGCACAATGTCCCTTCAATTCGGAGTGATCTACAACTTTGGTCCTGTGACATTTTGTCGTATCTCTCCCTCTTATACGTTAAATTTGGCCGTATTTCTGGATTGTTCGTAAATTTGGTGATTTTTACAAGTAAATTTCAATGTTTGACACACTTATAAGAATGATAGGATGATCGCGTTAGGTGTGCACATTGGCACGGTTAAGGGACATATGTGTACCAAATTTCATGATTCCAGCTTATACATAAGTAGGCAAAATGTAATGTAAAATGTTAAAAGTGCACCCAAATTTCACCCTATTCAACATTTGAACTCAATTTACCCCCTTAATATGGGAGATACGAGGATATGGTTTAGAAACAAACATTTAGAGCGATAAATGAGGCGTCTGATGGCGCAAACCGTTTCTTAATATCATAAACCGTTTAGGAGATATGAATCTCGAAGTGGAAGTCTGCACTTTTCAACGTGCTCATGCTTATCCGTCATCTATATATATAAAAGCAAGTCGGGCTGGAGCGATGTATATATAAATATTTAAAAATGAAAAAAGACGTGAATTAATGAGGCACTTCCAGAAATCTCAGAAATTTGAAACTTGGTACGAGGGAAACTGATGACCCCAGGATCCCTAGAAAAATCGGAAATTCTCAAAATTCCCTGAAGGGGGCACGCTGGGGGGGCTCAAATTTTGGGCTCAGCACAAGAACACAGTCGTATAGTATATCCAAAACGATAACCTATAGGTTTCGTGGGCTTAAAAATTTTCGGGAATTTCCTCATTTTTATCCCCTATCCCCCCAAATCAAGATGGCGGCACAACCTGCCAGACGAGGTAGACAATTGAAATTTGGTGAATATATAGCTTTTGGTCCCTAACGGACGGGAAAATTCCAAGATGTTCAAATTTTTCACTTTTTACCCCCCAAAGATATCGAAATATGGAGGCAATTTTAATGACTGTGCAGACATTCCTTTTGAGCCATTTTTTGGCTAAACGGTAAGTCGTATCACAAAACGGATGGCACAATGTCCCTTCAATTCGGAGTGATCTACAACTTTGGTCCTGTGACATTTTGTCGTATCTCTCTCCCTTATACGTTAAATCTGGCCGTATTTCTGGATTGTTCGTAAATTTGGTGATTTTTACAAGTAAATTTCAATGTTTGACACACTTATAAGAATGATAGGATGATCGCGTTAGGTGTGCACATTGGCACGATTAAGGGACATATGTGTACCAAATTTCATGATTCCAGCTTATACATAAGTAGGCAAAATGTAATGTAAAATGTTAAAAATGCACCCAAATTTCACCCTATTCAACATTTGAACTCAATTTACCCCCTTAATATGGGAGATACGAGGATATGGTTTAGAAACAAACATTTAGAGCGATAAATGAGGCGTCTGATGGCGCAAACCGTTTCTTAATATCATAAACCGTTTAGGAGATATGAATCTCGAAGTGGAAGTCTGCACTTTTCAACGTGCTCATGCTTATCCGTCATCTATATATATAAAAGCAAGTCGGGCTGGAGCGATGTATATATAAATATTTAAAAATGAAAAAAGACGTGAATTAATGAGGCACTTCCAGAAATCTCAGAAATTTGAAACTTGGTACGAGGGAAACTGATGACCCCAGGATCCCTAGAAAAATCGGAAATTCTCAGAATTCCCTGAAGGGGGCACGCTGGGGGGGCTCAAATTTTGGGCTCAGCATAAGAACACCTATAGGTTTCGTGGGCTTAAAAATTTTCGGGAATTTCCTCATTTTTATCCCCTATCCCCCCAAATCAAGATGGCGGCACAACCTGCCAGACGAGGTAGACAATTGAAATTTGGTGAATATATAGCTTTTGGTCCCTAACGGACGGGAAAATTCCAAGATGTTCAAATTTTTCACTTTTTACCCCCAAAGATATCGAAATATGGAGGCAATTTTAATGACTGTGCAGACATTCCTTTTGAGCTATTTTTTGGCTAAACGGTAAGTCGTATCACAAAACGGATGGCACAATGTCCCTTCAATTCGGAGTGATCTACAACTTTGGTCCTGTGACATTTTGTCGTATCTCTCTCCCTTATACGTTAAATTTGGCCGTATTTCTGGATTGTTCGTAAATTTGGTGATTTTTACAAGTAAATTTCAATGTTTGACACACTTATAAGAATGATAGGATGATCGCGTTAGGTGTGCACATTGACACGATTAAGGGACATATGTGTACCAAATTTCATGATTCCAGCTTATACATAAGTAGGCAAAATGTAATGTAAAATGTTAAAAATGCACCCAAATTTCACCCTATTCAATATTTGAACTCAATTTACCCCCTTAATATGGGAGATACGAGGATATGGTTTAGAAACAAACATTTAGAGCGATAAATGAGGCGTCTGATGGCGCAAACCGTTTCTTAATATCATAAACCGTTTAGGAGATATGAATCTCGAAGTGGAAGTCTGCACTTTTCAACGTGCTCATGCTTATCCGTCATCTATATATATAAAAGCAAGTCGGGCTGGAGCGATGTATATACAAATATTTAAAAATGAAAAAAGACGTGAATTAATGAGGCACTTCCAGAAATCTCAGAAATTTGAAACTTGGTACGAGGGAAACTGATGACCCCAGGATCCCTAGAAAAATCGGAAATTCTCAGAATTCCCTGAAGGGGGCACGCTGGGGGGGCTCAAATTTTGGGCTCAGCATAAGAACACCTATAGGTTTCGTGGGCTTAAAAATTTTCGGGAATTTCCTCATTTTTATCCCCTATCCCCCCAAATCAAGATGGCGGCACAACCTGCCAGACGAGGTAGACAATTGAAATTTGGTGAATATATAGCTTTTGGTCCCTAACGGACGGGAAAATTCCAAGATGTTCAAATTTTTCACTTTTTACCCCCAATGATATCGAAATATGGAGGCAATTTTAATGACTGTGCAGACATTCCTTTTGAGCTATTTTTTGGCTAAACGGTAAGTCGTATCACAAAACGGATGGCACAATGTCCCTTCAATTCGGAGTGATCTACAACTTTGGTCCTGTGACATTTTGTCGTATCTCTCTCCCTTATACGTTAAATTTGGCCGTATTTCTGGATTGTTCGTAAATTTGGTGATTTTTACAAGTAAATTTCAATGTTTGACACACTTATAAGAATGATAGGATGATCGCGTTAGGTGTGCACATTGGCACGATTAAGGGACATATGTGTACCAAATTTCATGATTCCAGCTTATACATAAGTAGGCAAAATGTAATGTAAAATGTTAAAAATGCACCCAAATTTCACCCTATTCAACATTTGAACTCAATTTACCCCCTTAATATGGGAGATACGAGGATATGGTTTAGAAACAAACATTTAGAGCGATAAATGAGGCGTCTGATGGCGCAAACCGTTTCTTAATATCATAAACCGTTTAGGAGATATGAATCTCGAAGTGGAAGTCTGCACTTTTCAACGTGCTCATGCTTATCCGTCATCTATATATATATAAGCAAGTCGGGCTGGAGCGATGTATATATAAATATTTAAAAATGAAAAAAGACGTGAATTAATGAGGCACTTCCAGAAATCTCAGAAATTTGAAACTTTGTACG
The DNA here is from genome assembly GCF_040414725.1 of Anabrus simplex. Taxonomy (NCBI): domain Eukaryota; kingdom Metazoa; phylum Arthropoda; class Insecta; order Orthoptera; family Tettigoniidae; genus Anabrus; species Anabrus simplex. The sequence continues at coordinate 1,160,795,448 of NC_090265.1, read as the reverse complement.
GAGGAAACTGATGACCCCAGGATAACTAGAAAAATCGGAAATTCTCAAAATTCCCTGAAGGGGGCACGCTGGGGGGGCTCAAATTTTGGGCTCAGCATAAGAACACAGTCGTATAGTATATCCAAAACGATAACCTATAGGTTTCGTAGGCCTAAAAATTTTCGAGAATTTCCTCATTTTTATCCCCTATCCCCCCAAATCAAAATGGCGGCACAACCTGCCAGACGAAGTAGACAATTGAAATTTGGTGAAATTATAGCTTTTGGTCCCTAACCGACGGGAAAATTCCAAGATGTTCAAATTTTTCACTTTTTACCCCCCAAAGATATCGAAATATGGAGGCAATTTTAATGACTGTGCAGACATTCCTTTTGAGCTATTTTTTGGCTAAACGGTAAGTCGTATCAGAAAACGGATGGCACAATGTCTCTTCAATTCGGAGTGATCTACAACTTTGGTCCTGTGACATTTTGTCGTATCTCTCTCTCTTATACGTTAAATTTGGCCGTATTTCTGGATTGTTCGTAAATTTGGTGATTTTTACAAGTATATTTCATTGTTTGACACACTTATAAGAATGATAGGATCATCACGTTGTGTGCGCACATTGGCACGATTAAGGGACATGTGTGTACCAAATTTCATGATTCTAGCTTATACATAAGTAGGCAAAAAGTAATGTAAAATGTTAAAAATGCACCCAAATTTCACCCTATTCAAAATTTGATTTCAATTTACTCCCTTAATATGGGAGATACGAGGAAATGGTTTATAAACAGATATGTAGAGCGATAAATGAGGCGTCTGATGGCGCAAACCGTTTCTTAATATCATAAACCGTTAAGGAGCTATGAATCTCGAAGTGGAAGTCTGCACTTTTCAACGTGCTCATGCTTATCCGTCATCTATATATATAAAAGCAAGTCGGGCTGGAGCGATGTATATATAAATATTTAAAAATGAAAAAAGACGTGAATTAATGAGGCACTTCCAGAAATCTCAGAAGTTTGAAACTTTGTACAGAGGAAACTGATGACCCCAGGATCCCTAGAAAAATCGGAAATTCTCAAAATTCCCTGAAGGGGGCACGCTGGGGGGGCTCAAATTTTGGGCTCAGCATAAGAACACAGTCGTATAGTATATCCAAAACGATAACCTATAGGTTTCGTGGGCTTAAAAATTTTCGAGAATTTCCTCATTTTTATCCCCTCTCCCCCCAAATCAAAATGGCGGCACAACCTGCCAGACGAAGTAGACAATTGAAATTTGGTGAAATTATAGCTTTTGGTCCCTAACCGACGGGAAAATTCCAAGATGTTCAAATTTTTTACTTTTTACCCCCCAAAGATATCGAAATATGGAGGCAATTTTAATGACTGTGCAGACATTCCTTTTGAGCTATTTTTTGGCTAAACGGTAAGTCGTATCACAAAACGGATGGCACAATGTCCCTTCAATTCGGAGTGATCTACAACTTTGGTCCTGTGACATTTGGTCGTATCTCTCTCCCTTATACGTTAAATTTGGCCGTATTTCTGGATTGTTCGTAAATTTGGTGATTTTTACAAGTATATTTCATTGTTTGACACACTTATAAGAATGATAGGATCATCACGTTGTGTGCGCACATTGGCACGATTAAGGGACATGTGTGTACCAAATTTCATGATTCTAGCTTATACATAAGTAGGCAAAACGTAATGTAAAATGTTAAAAATGCACCCAAATTTCACCCTATTCAAAATTTTATCTCAATTTACCCCCTTAATATGGGAGATACGAGGAAATGGTTTAGAAACAAATATGTAGAGCGATAAATGAGGCGTCTGATGGCGCAAACCGTTTCTTAATATCATAAACCGTTTAGGAGATATGAATCTCGAAGTGGAAGTCTGCACTTTTCAATGTGCTGATGCTTATCCGTCATCTATCTATATATATATAAAAGCAAGTCGGGCTGGAGCGATGTATATATAAATATTTAAAAATGAAAAAAGACGTGAATTAATGAGGCACTTCCATAAATCTCAGAAATTTTAAACTTTGTACAGAGGAAACTGATGACCCCAGGATCCCTAGAAAAATCGGAAATTCTCAAAATTCCCTGAAGGGGGCACGCTGGGGGGGCTCAAATTTTGGGCTCAGCATAAGAACACAGTCGTATAGTATATCCAAAACGATAACCTATAGGTTTCGTGGGCTTAAAAATTTTCGAGAATTTCCTCATTTTTATCCCCTATCCCCCCAAATCAAAATGGCGGCACAACCTGCCAGACGAAGTAGACAATTGAAATTTGGTGAAATTATAGCTTTTGGTCCCTAACCGACGGGAAAATTCCAAGATGTTCAAATTTTTCACTTTTTACCCCCCAAAGATATCGAAATATGGAGGCAATTTTAATGACTGTGCAGACATTCCTTTTGAGCTATTTTTTGGCTAAACGGTAAGTCGTATCACAAAACGGATGGCACAATGTCGCTTCAATTCGGAGTGATCTACAACTTTGGTCCTGTGACATTCGGTCGTATCTCTCTCCCTTATACGTTAAATTTGGCCGTATTTCTGGATTGTTCGTAAATTTGGTGATTTTTACAAGTATATTTCATTGTTTGACACACTTATAAGAATGATAGGATCATCACGTTGTGTGCGCACATTGGCACGATTAAGGGACATGTGTGTACCAAATTTCATGATTCTAGCTTATACATAAGTAGGCAAAAAGTAATGTAAAATGTTAAAAATGCACCCAAATTTCACCCTATTCAAAATTTGATCTCAATTTACCCCCTTAATATGGGAGATACGAGGAAATGGTTTAGAAACAAATATGTAGAGCGATAAATGAGGCGTCTGATGGCGCAAACCGTTTCTTAATATCATAAACCGTTTAGGAGATATGAATCTCGAAGTGGAAGTCTGCACTTTTCAATGTGCTGATGCTTATCCGTCATCTATATATATAAAAGCAAGTCGGGCTGGAGCGATGTATATATAAATATTTAAAAATGAAAAAAGACGTGAATTAATGAGGCACTTCCAGAAATCTCAGAAATTTGAAACTTGGTACGAGGGAAACTGATGACCCCAGGATCCCTAGAAAAATCGGAAATTCTCAAAATTCCCTGAAGGGGGCACGCTGGGGGGGTTCAAATTTTGGGCTCAGCATAAGAACACAGCCGTATAGTATATCCAAAACGGTAACCTATAGGTTTCGTGGGCTTAAAAATTTTCGGGAATTTCCTCATTTTTATCCCCTATCCCCCCAAATCAAGATGGCGGCACAACCTGCCAGACGAGATGGACAATTGAAATTTGGTGAAATTATAGCTTTTGGTCTCTAACCGACGGGAAAATTCCAAGATGTTCAAATTTTTCACTTTTTACCCCCAAAGATATCGAAATATGGAGGCAATTTTAATGACTGTGCAGACATTCCTTTTGAGCTATGTTTTGGCTAAACGGTAAGTCGTATCACAAAACGGATGGCACAATGTCCCTTCAATTCGGAGTGATCTACAACTTTGGTCCTGTGACATTTTGTCATATCTCTCTCCCTTATACGTTAAATTTGGCCGTATTTCTGGATTGTTCATAAATTTGGTGATTTTTACAAGTATATTTCATTGTTTGACACACTTATAAGAATGATAGGATCATCACGTTGTGTGCGCACATTGGCACCATTAAGGGACATATGTGTACGAAATTTCATGATTCTAGCTTATACATAAGTGGGCAAAACGTAATGTAAAATGTTAAAAATGCACCCAAATTTCACCCTATTCAAAATTTGATCTCAATTTACCCCCTTAATATGGGAGATACGAGGAAATGGTTTAGAAACAAATATGTAGAGCGATAAATGAGGCGTCTGATGGCGCAAACCGTTTCTTAATATCATAAACCGTTTAGGAGATATGAATCTCGAAGTGGAAGTCTGCACTTTTCAATGTGCTGATGCTTATCCGTCATCTATATATATAAAAGCAAGTCGGGCTGGAGCGATGTATATATAAATATTTAAAAATGAAAAAAGACGTGAATTAATGAGGCACTTCCAGAAATCTCAGAAATTTGAAACTTTGTACGGAGGAAACTGATGACCCCAGGATAACTAGAAAAATCGGAAATTCTCAAAATTCCCTGAAGGGGGCACGCTGGGGGGGCTCAAATTTTGGGCTCAGCATAAGAACACAGTCGTATAGTATATCCAAAACGATAACCTATAGGTTTCGTAGGCCTAAAAATTTTCGAGAATTTCCTCATTTTTATCCCCTATCCCCCCAAATCAAAATGGCGGCACAACCTGCCAGACGAAGTAGACAATTGAAATTTGGTGAAATTATAGCTTTTGGTCCCTAACCGACGGGAAAATTCCAAGATGTTCAAATTTTTCACTTTTTACCCCCCAAAGATATCGAAATATGGAGGCAATTTTAATGACTGTGCAGACATTCCTTTTGAGCTATTTTTTGGCTAAACGGTAAGTCGTATCACAAAACGGATGGCACAATGTCCCTTCAATTCGGAGTGATCTACAACTTTGGTCCTGTGACATTTTGTCGTATCTCTCTCTCTTATACGTTAAATTTGGCCGTATTTCTGGATTGTTCGTAAATTTGGTGATTTTTACAAGTATATTTCATTGTTTGACACAGTTATAAGAATGATAGGATCATCACGTTGTGTGCGCACATTGGCACGATTAAGGGACATGTGTGTACCAAATTTCATGATTCTAGCTTATACATAAGTAGGCAAAAAGTAATGTAAAATGTTAAAAATGCACCCAAATTTCACCCTATTCAAAATTTGATTTCAATTTACTCCCTTAATATGGGAGATACGAGGAAATGGTTTAGAAACAAACATGTAGACCGATAAATGAGGCGTCTGATGGCGCAAACCGTTTCTTAATATCATAAACCGTTTAGGAGATATGAATCTCGAAGTGGAAGTCTGCACTTTTCAACGTGCTCATGCTTATCCGTCATCTATATAAATTAAATCGTAACGACCGTGTGTCTGTACATTGATTATTTTGGCGAAATTTCCGCACAGTTATCCGTTTCACCTGTAATTATGACCATCTGCATCATTTTTAGCTTTGGTGTCCGTTTGTCTGTTTGTTTGTCTGTTTGTCTGTCCTATAACTTGAAAACTACTGGATACATTTCCACCAAACTTCATATTTAGAATCCACCTGTCCTTGGGTAGGTTTTAGCGCAAAAAATAAAAGCGTAACGACCGTGTGTCTGTACATTGATTTTGGCGAAATTTCCGTACAGTTATCCGTTTCAGGTGTAATAATGACCATCTGCATCATTTTTATCTTTGGTGTCTGTTTGTCTGTTTGTCTGTTTGTCTGTCCTTCTATAACTTGAAAACTACTGGATATGTTTCCACCAAACTTCATATTTAGAATCCACCTCTCCTTGGGTAGGTTTTAGCTCAAATATCGTTTCTAAATCCCTGAACTGAGTGGGGACTTTTACGAAACCGAAACCGTGATTTTGCACTCCCTCAAAGTATACACAACCGAACTTAATGGAAATCAACCTGCCTTAATGAAAATGAATTTCTAAACCTTTTTTTCTCATGTGCATCATTTCGATAACAGGATTTAGTAAGGGATATATCATTAACGGACCGTTTTTCGGTACAAATCCCAGCGGGTGCGTGTAAAGCGTACTTCTTACAACTTGAAAACTAACAAGATATTTGAACCAAATTTTATATATAGCATCCATCTGTCCAGGGGTAAGTTTCCTTGGTGTCTGTTAGTTAGTTAGTTAGTTTGTTTGTTTGTTTCTTTGTTTGTTGGTCTGTTTGTCTTTCTCTAACTTGAAAACTACTGGATATATTTCCACCAAACTTCATATTTAGAATCCACCTGTCCTTTGGGGGGGTTTTAGGGCAAATATTGTTTCTAAATCCCTGAACTAATTGGGGGTTTATACGAAACCGAAACCGTGATTTTGCACTCCCTCTAAATACACACAACCAAACTTTATGGAAATCTACCTGCCTTAATGGAAATTAATTTCTAAACCTTTTCTTCTCATGTGCATAATTTCAATCACTTACAGGAAAGATAGTATGATCAAACTCTACACGAACATTGGCCCACCCAGTACCCATATGTGAGCCAAATGCTATGCCACATAATTATCCGAAAAGTAATGGAAATGTAAGATATTCTTACACAAATTTCAACCTATTCAACGTTTTTGATTCAATCTGACCCATGAATAGATTAGATGCGAGAAAATATCATAGGACCAGCCATTTAGATCGCTAAATACTGCGCCTTACGGTACAATCCTTTGTCGATATGACGTACCGTTTAGCAGCAGTTAATCTGTAAATGAAGGTCTGCAATATTGTAAACATTCATATACTTTCGTATGTCCATCTGTATATATATTCATTGATGTCGGTTTGTAGAGATCGAGAAAGGATGTGTCTGCTATTGTAATCAGTACTCCCGACACCGACTTTGACTGCTGGCAGTAGGAATGGGGTCCTTCTCCAACTCCTGTGTAACTGGCATTAGTAAGGAGGGCCTACCATTTTAATGAATAATTCACTTTTCGATTTGTCTTGCAGAAGGCAAGGGATCATGCAGTTTTGTTCGAAAGTCCCCTACTCTATTGTGTTTGGCTCTAGGCCAGGGTGCCCGCCATTATAAACAAATGTTCCAATCTAAAATTTGACTAGCATTAGGCATTGTGGCCTGCTATTTTCATGGAAACTCACTAATTCTGTGTGACTGGCAGTAAGCTGGCTAGCAGCAGTAAAAAGGGACTGTCATTATAATGATAACTGCACAACTCAATTTTGACTGGTGGTAGGGAAGTTGCCTGGTATTATAATAAAAACTCCTCAACTGTAACCTGTCTGAAAGTAGGAAATGGGTCTGCCATTGTAACTAAAACTCCCCAAATCGATTGTGACCGCGCAGTAGGCATTGGGGCCTGCAATTATAATGTAAACTTGCCAACTCGATTGTGAATGGCAGTAGGCAAGTGAGCCTGGCGTTATCATCACAACTCCGCAACCCTCACTTTACATTGGAAACAACGTATGTGGACCTCCCCATGCTATTTCTCGGATAAGGCTAAGAGACATGCAATTTTAAAACAATCTCATTTGCTGCACGCACAGTATTTACGTCGATATCCGTATACAATGTAGAATACCGTAGCGAAGCACGGGTACATTTGCTAGTAGTGTAAATATTTTCTTCTTGGTAATCACAGTCTTCTTGATAATTTCCGTAGTTAGTTGTAGAAATAGTAATTTGTTAGTAGTTAGAGAATCATTTTCTATATGTTCTGTTCTGAAAATATGTGACACATTGACATTATCGATTGATAGTGGACGGGATTTCCACATGGAGGATATTCTCCCCATTTACTTACGTTTGCAAGCCCAGAAGGCATTTTATTTTGTTTAATTGTTGATCAGATGCTTAAAGTTCAGTATTAATGTTCACGAAAAGAGATGTGAGACGACGTGAACAGGTATATCCGACGTCTCGGATTAACTTAGAGAAAACCAAGGCAAATTCAACTTTTCATTTTATAATTACAAAATTGTTAAGATAACGACTGTAAATTTTATTTTTGCTATAATTGTTAACTTTTTGAATCTTGGATATTTCTTTATTATACTCGTTCTTACAATTACTGCATTTTTTCCAGATTGTCGATGAAGGCTTGGCCCAGACCTCATTTTTCCGAATGAAAATTTTTGATTCAACTTTAAATAAATAATTTAATAACTTTAAAGACGATAAAATTGAACTATGTAAAAGACTCTGTTAGAATATTAGGGAAACAACTGCCGTGTACCATCCCATTTGTTTGCGCCTAGGTTTGTTACATCAAGAGCCAGAGTAAATTCCATAACGTAGTGATCATAGTCATAATCACAGACTTCAGGATGGCCAATATTGCATTTAATTAAATAAAAGTGTCATATTTGTTCTACACCTGGAATGTGCTTATTCGATGAACCCTATGAAAATCCTGCCACATTCATTTATTTATAAGCCTACAGCCACCGAACTGAGCACCCCTGGGGTGTCGCGTGTTCGCAGACTGACTATGTCGGGTACAATATTGTATTCTATTAACATAGTCTTAATGATAGCAATAATATTAATAATAATAATGAAGAAGTTGGATGTCAGCACCGACATCTACAAGACCATGAAGAAGACGGTGGTCATTGCCACGACTTGAATTGTACGGAAATTTATCGGTTCAAATTCTACGTAAAACTGTAGTGTAAATTAAGGTTTATTCCGCTTTGATTTCCTAAAATATGTCCAATTGCTTGAATATAATTACCACGAAAGTGTGCAATATAAATAATAATAATAATTATAATAGCAATAACATACCGTACTATAGACCGCAATGTGAAATTTTATAGTATTCTGTCACAACCTCACGAAATGGATTTAAAAAGGCAGTGGACAAATATACTGTAATTATAGAAATTGGCCTCCATTACACGATATCAATAGCTCACAGAAATACCGCATTTTACATATGTAAAGTTCTGTTCTCGCCCCGAGGTGGTGCAACTCTTTTCAATCAATCCCTAATGACCATGAGCTGCATGTACCCTCATGTCAATGTTAAATTTCTGTCTGTATCGGAAATCTTGCCTGGGCCCCCGACGAAGGAAACTTGTAGCGCTAACCGTTATATTACAGCGGTGGTCGCGATCATATTATAAATACAGACACGATCATTTATTGGCAACGTTAAGATATTCTGATTTTTTTCAAATGGTTCAACATCAAACTTGTCCCTTTTTATCTGAAAAAGTTCCTCTATAAGCTCTTCTCCTTGCTGTATTTCTCTTTCTCAGCTTTTTAGATTCGAGGTCCAGACAATTCACAGGGTTGATCAGTACACGAGGTGACATGTTATGAGTAAACTGTATAAATAACAGCAGAAATGTGCTTACACTTCATGGAAATATTTTTATTCCTTTACCAAGGCCTCCCTCGCAACATTAACCTACGCTAGCATGATATCGTATTAGAGATAGACCAAATATATTTTTCTGAAGACAGCATTGTTGAATGTGTACACGAAAATTGATCTCGTTATCACCACAAATAATACACAAATTACTATGTTGCCTCTATCGTAAAATGGTAGAGTCTCTAGTGAAGCAACGTTTTTCTCTTATCATATTTGCAGTTATTCACTCTGTTGCTATTTCCTGCGAACAGTTTTCCTTGTAAATTTAACAAATGTCCACCTTCTTGAAGTTTGGAATAATTTGGCGGATTGTTGTTGCATAAAACACTCTGAAATCCCACTGTTATTATTTAGTCGGCCATAGCAACACGCTGTGAAACGACAGAGATATGTACGCGGTGATCGCATTAACTTACAATGTTCGCCACTCGCAGCGCAGCGGTGCATTTTTCCCAGCAGCGCACGGAGCCTATAGGGTGTCATCTCGAAAGACCTGAACAACGCCTCTCCGGAGGCTGCGTGCCATTATTATTATTATTATTATTATTATTATTATTATTATTATTATTATTATTATTATTATTATTTAACCAGCTTCTATTATCACTTATCTGAAGGAATGTGCCGACCTTCAAAGAACGAAGGCATCGGCAAATGGAAGGGAAGGTCGACGAAGGGAGTGAAAATGAGAGACCCTCTTGGCCTTGCAAATCTAATAACGTCGGGGCCGAAAGAGATCATGTGTTGACCAAGGGAGGTCGGATAGGGAAGGTGAAAGTGAGGAGCTTGACACAATTAAGTGGAAGAAATCTCAGACTCAGCTATGGGAACCGTGGTTGCCAGACGGAGGATACCTTGGGTGTATTCTACCTCCCCTATCCATGGTGTATTTTACTGCTCCGATAGTTTTTGTTTTGGAGTGCCCCCATGCAACCCCCACACGCAGCCACAAAATCCTAACACCCCTCCTCCCTCACCCCAAAAATTATTCCTGGGTACGGCTTTGTTACACAAGATGTGCACAACATTTCTTGCCAACCGACTATCTTTACATTTAGATAATATTTTGCTGGAGAAGCTGATCAAAAATCAAGGAGTCGTCAAAACCACCTTCGAGAATTTCTTACGTCCAGGAAGTCGAACTTGCACCAACCCGGGATCAATGTACTTGTATGTTGCTAGAAGAAATGAATTCGTAGAATTTTTTTTAATGAAAGCTCTTAGACCAAGGGTTTTTAATCCGTCACTCACAAATCTCGCAATAGTTCAGTGAGTTTTAATGTTCAACTCCTTACAGTACAACTAACATCATTTTGTGGCACTGTCAGGTTCTAGCTTCCCCACTTTGAGAATTGCAATAAATCTACCCTTAGAACCCGTTTTTTCGTCAACAGCAACCCGTATGGAAGCATTTCCTATATACTGTCTTATGTTGTACATTGCTTCATTATAGCAGAATTTAAGACAATTCTTGCGTAATACTGATTGATGAGGAACATATTCATGGAATAGGTTCTTCAACTTTTTTAAAGAGATTAAAACCAAGCTGAAATATTTCTAAAAAAGAAAACTTTCAGAATAGATTTGGAAATTCCTAAGTAAGAAAGAGATCACAGAAATGTGTTTAGAAAAATATCTCTGGGAACTTCAATATGCAAGTGGCTAGTTTAAAAGCAATTAACTCTAAATGGTCCACTGGTTATCACAAGGGACCAGACTGATACTATCTAATAAGAACAGAGCTGGCTCTTGTGGTAAGACTCCCCTAACCCACACACTCACAATACCTTCGTTAAAATCTGCCGCCACGCGAGGTTTATGGTCAGAAGAGACTACAAAACACACGTGGACACTGTCAATGAAAACGTCCGCAACAACCCCAAGCGATACTGGAGTATCATCAACACACGGAGAAGGACGGAGTGGATTCCTGTCAGTGTGGACCACAACGATGCAACAGCAGACGGCGCCGATCGCAATGAACTGTTCAACAGGTATTTTTTCTCCAACTTCTCCCCTCCCTTACAAAGCCAATCGCTCCCTCCCGTAGATACAGTTTCAAACAGAACCCTATCAAGCATAACTACCACACCAAGTGAAGTTCACAACCTTCTTCAAACTCTTCGTACCAACAAATCTACCGATCCTGACACTATAGGTCCCCTTTTCCCAAAAAATACTGCTAGCACTCTTTGCGTCCCTCTCTCTAAATTATTTAACAGATGTTTTGCCGCGGGCTGTTTTTCTGTTACCTGGAAACGGGAAAATATTGTACCACTTCTCAAATCAGGCAAAAAATGTAATGTTTCATCTCACCGACCAATTACTCTTTTCCCAAACTATCCTTTATATTTGAAAAAAATATACACCAGCGTCTCCATGCATTCACTTTGCCCTATATCTCAACCAAGCAGCATGGTTTTCTACCAGGTCGTTCTTGTCTAACAAACCTGGCCACTCTGCATAGCTTTGCATCACATTCCATTGCAGCTAAATCACGGCTGTATATCTGCTACGTAGATATTTCGAAAGCTTTCAATTCTGTAGACCATACTTTGTTGCTCCAAAAACGATTTAATATACATGACAGTCTTCTGATCCTTCTTGCTGGCTTCCTACATAACCGTTGGCAGAGAGTGGTATTATCAGGCACGTCATCGTCCTGGTTACCATTCATCTCCGGTATCCCACAAGGCAGTGGTCTTGGCCCCTTGCTGTTTTCCTTGTTTATGGACGATCTGCCTTCCGAACTTAACGAAACAGCTAATACCCTACGTTTCCTGACGACTGCAGCATATTTAGGGAGATCAGGAATCCAGCAGATGAAGCCTTGTTACAGTCCTCAGTTAATGTCCTCTCGAACTGGTGCCGTACTGGGAAACTTATCCCCAATCCACAAAAATGCAGCCACATGACCATAACACTACGCAAATCTCCTCTACCGACATCATATTACCTACTCGGCAAGCCCATCATTGTAATTACGCAACTGCGTGACCTAGGTGTAATATTCGATACAAAATTACAAGTTAAGACCCACATAGAAACATATACAACCAAGGCTATGAAATTACTAGGCGTTCTCTACCGCTTCACATAAATTTCTGACCCCATTGCTCTTCGTCACTTCTTCCTCACGACCATTCAACCTCTCTTAAACTACTGCTCTCCGATTTGAACAACAGCCTCCTCCTCCATTATTAACCAGTTAGATAGAGCTGTATCTTTCTTTGCTGTAATTGTTAGGAACAGACATCCCAAGCTCAGAAATCTGTCTACGCAGCAGGTATTAAGGGCAATGTTGTATTTGTCACCGCTGCGCATCAGGCGACAGGTACCTGACCTGAGTTTTCTTCACGGGATCTTAAATGGGCATTACCGCTCGGAACAACTTGTCTCACTCTTCTCTCTCCGTGCTCCTTCCCGCTCCACCAGAACCAAAGACCTTCTCAACATTCCCCACACTCAGCACTCATACTTCCACGATCTTTCCGAATCCGCCTCCCAACTCTCTTTAACAATATTACTAGGAGACAAGAGCTTGATATAGCATCAAATAAAACCATATTCGAAAGTGGTGTAAATAGTCTCTTAAAGATAAGTTGATGTGAAGGTATTATACCGCCATCTTGACCCACGACGACTTGGCTATGAACATGATCATTCTCATGATTTTCGATTTGGACAGTTGTTATTAGTAGGCTGTGTACCTGATCATGTAATATTTTGTTATGTTTGCTATATTTTATTATGAAAGTTTACATTTGTTAATTTAGTCTGTTGACAATGCAAGTGAAATTTGCTCAGTGTAGCTGCATCTTGTGCTTCGTGAATAAATAAAAAAGATGTAAAGGCCGCCAGATAGTGCGTAGTATTAAAGTAATATCATTTCTTGCAGTTAATTGGAACCTTTGATAAAACAGATTTCAGAGGTGTCTTTACTTCACCTTTCAAATACCTGTCACACAGAATTATATTTATCTCAATTGTTGGCAACTGACAACAGCCCCATAGCGTGAAACTTCAGCACAACAATATATAATATGAGAAAACATAAACGATAAAATATGCAATTCAACACCTACAAAGAATGTGTAAAATGAAATTCATAGAGGTTTGTGAACATATAACTTTTCCCTGCATCTAAATAGAAAGGGAAAATCTCAACTACATAGAAATCCTAACCCTACTTTTTTATATGTGGGCCTGTTATTGGAAAGACGTTGCATTTTATGTGTATGGGTACATCCAAGATGCGCGCTAGTTGTCTGAGTCAGACAGTCGGCGCTGACTGACTCCGAGCGGCAGGTGGGATGTGGCCATTATGAAAGGTGGTTGTCAGCGCAGACAGAGCTGCCACAAAAGAAAAGATATGAGATACAACTGTTCAGTGCAGCATGGAACTAACAAGGGAACAGGCTGCAGCTCTATTGCTGCTAAGTGACAATGTTAAAACCAAGTTAAAACGAATGAGAAGTGATATACATCCAATTAATGAATTAAGATCTATTTACGGGAGTACAAACACCTTTTTTCCACAGTTACTATAGAAATCTTTCTTCAACAGCCATCGACGATGGAGTATTATCTCGATAGACTACGACAACAAATTGAATGTTCCCAACTGCATCGGCTGCATAGACAGGAAACATATTCACATGAAATGCCCCAAACACACAGGGTCGATATATTTCAACTGTGAGGGCCATTGTTCTGTTGTATCGCAGGGAATATCTCATGCAAATTACAAGTTCCTTGCAATTGGAGTTGTGGCTTACGGTAAGCAAAGCGATAGAGGAATCGTTTCAGATTCAAATGCTTATCAACGGTTTGAAGTAAACACTTTAAACATACCAAAGTGAAGATATTCGGTCAGCCGACATTTCAGCACCCTTTGTTCTCTTGGGTGATGATGCCTATCCTCTGAAAACGTATTTGTTGAAACCATATTCAAGACAAAGATTTACTATTGAAGAACGGATTTTCAATTATAGACTATCATTTTTTTTGCTATGGGCTTTACGTCGCACCGACACAGATAGGTCTTATGGCGACGATGGGATAGGAAAGGCCTAGGAGTTGGAAGGAAGCGGCCGTGGCCTTAATTAAGGTACAGCCCCAGCATTTGCCTGGTATGAAAATGGGAAACCACGGAAAACCATCTTCAAGGCTGCCGATAGTGGGATTCGAACCTACTATCTCCCGGATGCAAGCTCACAGCCGCGCGCCTCTACGCGCACGGCCAACTCGCCCGGTTATAGACTATCATGAGCTGGACGATGAGATTAGCGAAATTAGTGAAAAAAACAATTGATCAATGTCTTAACTGTAACCTAGTATTAATGTTATTTGTTCTTTTACGTCGCACCAACTACTCTTTTACGGTTTTACTAAAAGCCGAGGTGCCGGAATTTAGTCCCGCAGGGTTTCGTTTACGTGCCAGTAAATCTACCGACACGAGGCTGACGTATTTGAGCACCTTCAAATACCACCGGACTGAGCCAGGATCGAACCTGCCAAGTTGGGGCCAGAAGGCCAGCGACTTAACCGTCTGAGCCACTCAGCCCGGCCTAACCTAGTATTAGGTTAGTGTTTTGATTTATTGTTTTAATGGGTATGCTAATACTGTATGTTGATTTATGATGCTGGTAGCCAAGTGGAGGGGTTTAAAAGCTGAAGTGCAAATCGATCCAGATAAAGTAGACATCATTGAATGCGTTTGTCTTTTGCATAACATAATCATAAATAAGGAATGTCTTACTTCCCTTTATATTCCTGAAGTGGACTTTGAGCCCCTACACTGTGTCAGTTTCACGGAAATATAGTCACTACAGGAAAAGCGCGAATGAGGCTACAGAAACCGTGAACAATTATTTTGCTAGTCCAGTAGGTAAAATTCCGTTTCGGTACAACCTACTGTAATAATCTATATCTCTACAAGTCATGTTCTTGACGGATAAAATGTAAAAATTAAGTCTAATTGCTTATGTACGTAATTAATATAAACCCCACATCATTGTACACCATTGTACTTACTGTTAGTGTTGAGTTCTGTAGCAACTTTATCCCACTTTTTCCGGGAAACATCTCTTGTATGATAATTTTTGTCTCTTATATCCCACAAATACCGGTTCTCGTACATTAATTTATCGTACTCTATGGTGAAATAACAAAATCACTCGAAATTCAATGCACGAAAAGTCCCAAAATGGACGCAGGTCTCACGAAAAAATCCAACTTGTTTGAACGCTCAACTGATTCTGACAACCTCGTGCTTGTTTTGACGAGTTCATCGCTGCCAGTGTACACACTCTCACTGGAAAACAGGCGTTTGTTTTTTCGGGGTAATTAGTTACAGTTCGCCAGGACACATTTTCGTCAGAACTGGCATCCATAGTAACCGTAGCCGAAGAAATCTGTCAAAAGCTCGGTCTAGAGTTCATTAGACATCATGAACGTCCAATTGAACCACATTACGACTACATATACTTCATAACTATTGCTTTAGACATTTTATCAATAGTTACGGATTGCTTCCATGCCTCAAACTAAATACCGTACGGTTAGGGGCAAGTCCATATATGCGGCAGAGTTCAAAATCGCGACCCCACCAGGGTGTGAGAAAAGTGGTAGAAAAATTTAAGTGGGTCTTATTTGTCATTCATCTCCCCTATACTTCCCTCAAAAACGAATATATTTTGTACTGGTCGTCTAAAGATATGTCCAATAAATCTATCTTTTCTCTCGTCGAATTTCACCTAATTATCCTCCTCTGACCAGATTAATTGAGTATCCCTTTATTTACTATTGATCAATTGATCTCATCTTCCACATTTTTCTGTAACACGATATATCTTCAACTTATTTATACTTCAGAGTGTAATATTGGTGAAAATGCGCTATTATTCATTAATCTGCTTGATCATAAAAACTTTATCCTACACAAGGTAACAAAAATTAGCCACAGACTATGAAGTGAAACATGCCCCACGTCTCTTAAATCTCTTAAAGGACATTATAATCTGAATAAACCTTCACATTTTCCATTTGAGGTTTATTTGAAAGAACAGATGTTCCTTCGGAAGAACAGATGTTCCTTCGTCTACGTATTATTGTTCATGATCAAATTTCCAGCAGTTTTTCTCAGACATTTGGAGTTTAGTAAAGATGTGTGTTCTCTAGTCCAAATATTTTTCGTGACAAAAGAGCGCCACACCGGTCTGTACATCGAATGACGATTGTTGTATGATTGCCATTATTTATTCTCATGGTCAAGGAGTGAA
Organism: Anabrus simplex; assembly: GCF_040414725.1. Lineage (NCBI taxonomy): Eukaryota > Metazoa > Arthropoda > Insecta > Orthoptera > Tettigoniidae > Anabrus > Anabrus simplex. The sequence goes on along the minus strand of NC_090265.1, from coordinate 1,160,779,156 downwards.
ACATATCCAGCTATTATTTCTTCACTGTTCTGGAAAAAGGTCAAATCTCCAATGCACATCCAATCCATTATTTTCCCTAAGACTGGTCACGCCTCTCAGCCACATAGGATGGATATTTAGACCACCAGAACAATATTCGTTGTGTTCATTTTGCTACGATTACGTGTAAAGGAAAATAAACCTTACCGTACTGCACTAAAGGAACGTACTTATGCATGACTTATTTACGCACTCGTGAATTACAATGCACTTAAGATTCATTTTCCATATCCATTTTTGACTGGGAGGCGTGACCAGTCTTAAGAAAAATAATGGGTAGAAAGAGAATTGGAAGAGAATGGGAAGCCAGCAACAAGATTGCAGTGATAATCACGCCCCGCTTAATGGTTGATATTGCTTTAAGATATCTTCACCGTCTCCTTGAAAATATTTGCTGGTTTATTCACAAATATTACAAAAAAAAATGAATTTAGACCTCAACTCTCAGTAAGAAAATAAAACTGAATAGTAAGGTGTATATAAACATTATAAGTCAAACGTCAGAAACTCAAGCAAGCAACTCAAGCAGCTCAAGTAGATCACCACGAAGCTGAGAGGTTCTCTGATGAGGGAACTTCTCAGATGAATGACTGGGATGATCGAATGTGGCCGCGTTCCAGTTTCAATTACGGGGCGCGCAGGATATTAGTAAACTCCTTCAGTTAACCGCGAGCTTAGGCTCACCCGAACTCGTGTTATGAAGACATCTTCTGTAGACTGTAATATCCAAGTTATTGCTTCTTGATGTATAATCAGCACTCAAAGCAGATTCACTTTCGTAAATTCCTTTTCCAAAGACCAATTACTCCATTTCGTTTACCTCTATGAATGTCAGAGCTTTCTTGACTATTCTTCTCTTTTAATTACGTGTTTATAACTTGTGACATAACCTGTATTATTGCTGTGACTGTTTTAATATTTCTGAAAGGATTGCACCCTATCATGCAGTTATCGAAAACATATTAGCTGATTCGAAATAAGGTACTGTACTTCTAGCATTTTACAGACATAGAAATGGAAATGAAAGGTAATCTACAGTGAAGGTAACGGCCAAAACTCAATGTTAATAATATCGGATCATAAAATCATGGCTCTTCGATCCTATTATCGAAGTAATGTAACATCATTTTGAACGTAGATAGGGGAACATAAGACAGGTAGAACAACGAGATATGAAGATACGAACTTCATCAAGTTGCCATGAGTGACAATCAATCATCGATGATCGGTATTTAGGGTTGTCACCCAGGCTGCAGATATCAATAACAGTTGCAAGAAAGAAAAACTGAGTGAGAGAAGATGGGGAAGTGGCAGTGACTAACAAAGAGGACTGCAACATTCTGGCCAAATTTTAGAGAAAATGTTTAACAGTGAAGAACCCGGCGATAAATGGTCAAGAGTGTCTCCAGAGCGAAGAAACAAAACGCCAGTTCCAACAAATAGGAAAAATGTCCTTATGTTAATGTGTGCCTATGAATGACTGCGAAGGCTAGTCTAGGAGACGCTGACTGTGTTGAGAGAAAATTCTTCTCAATATAATGGGCTCACAAATTGTAAGTGAACAATAGAAGTTAAGGGGACATGAAGAAGTGTATCGGGTAAAATGAACGGCTGATGGACTCTATTAGGAAAGTAAGACTAAAATTCTATGTACACCTTTTCGGAATGGATGGAAAGCTGCTGACAAAATAAATTTTTCAGATATTTGAGAGTAGACCTAAAGTTTTTGACAAGTGGTGTCAGGAGGTGAAGAAGGACTTCACCAAGGCTGGGCTAAGGAGAGAGGACACCTCAAATCGAGCACAATACCGGTTAAAAATCAACAACTTCAAGGGCTTCCATGAAGAACAAATGGAGAACAGTGGTTGGAAGACGGGAAGACGGCAGGCTGTCAAGGAAAGAATGCAGAGATTCTGGGCTGCAAAGAAGACTTCCAAAATGTGCAACTATTTAACGCGGTCTTTAATGGTCCTAAACGAAATAAATAAAAATGATAAAAAGACATTGCGATCATTAAAAATAAGCTACCGGTACTTTTTTACTTTACAGTTTGCGACGTTTCTTTAGAAACATGCCTAAATGAATTACATATGTTTATAACACTTCAATATTCATTCCTTGTTAAACTCGTATCACCTTCTTTTTGAATTGAAGAAACATGACTATATAATAACACTTATTTTGTTAAAATTACAGCAGTTATCTCTGAAAATCGCATAATGCACTGTTAAAATGTGTACAAATATTCTTAAGAATAAATAACGCTACGAACGCTATTGTGACAAGATTTGATATATGGGCAACTAATGTTAAGATTTTGAGATGGAGTTGAAATGAAATCTAAGCTGCGATATACTCTTACAATTAATATCCTTGGGTATTGTTATAATTTACAGCAATATGTTTTATAGAGCGTAGTTACGCTTGCAAATCAAGAAACATTGAAAACATTTCGGGCATATACATTGATAAACATGAGCTCCGAACTCGTTCCGACCGTGGCTCTATCTATAAATGTTCGTTGTTTGGTATCAACAAAACAGATTCTGATTCATTAAAAGTTCATAAGTTTGTCTAAAACAGGATTTAATTAATTATTGCTGCATGATAGGTTGATTATTTAGTTTGCGATGGACTCTTTAGAGACAATTGAATAACTTACTGAAACTTAGACTAAAGGATGGAAGAGAAATATCGTGACGAGGGAAGTATACGAAAAATTAGAGAGCATTATTTCATGACTCAGGAGATGACAGCATGTCAGACGTCCGTAGTTATCGTGGGGCTGGAGCTATAGCCTACCTGAAATGTGTACGCATACTTGTATTGTGCCTCCAAATTTCATTTTATCTACCTGGCCACCCTCACTCGGAAGTTAACTCGCGTGCTACAAGCCTTGCCTGCTAATGGAGAAAGCTGAACTCGATAGCAATGATTTTCTAGCAGAAATATATGTCAAAAGTCGTCCTACTGAAATCCTGTTCAAAATTGCTTTTCTATTAACAAACTAGGGAGCACACATTCGTGTTTCATCGTATTTTGAAGAAAAGCCTTGATATGCTTTGGGGAGAAGCATTTTTTTTTGCTAGTTGTTTTACGTCGCACCGACACAGATAGGTCTTATGGCGACGATGGGACAGGGAAGGGCTAGGAGTGGGAAGGAAGCGGCCGTGGCCTTAATTAAGGTACAGCCCCATCATTTGCCTGGTATGAAAATGGGAAACCACGGAAAAACATTTTCAGGTCTGCCGACAGTGGGGTTCGAACCTATTATCTCCCGAATACTGGATACTGGCCGCACTTAAGCGACTACAGCTATCGAGCTCGGTTTTGGGGAGAAGAAGCAGCGTTCTGTTTCATATGTCGCCGTTGGTATAGTAAAAATTATTCGGAATAGCACTGTTACTTTCAAAAGCAGCTTATTCCAAAGTGTAGTTTAGAAATAGCAGTAGTAGGTAGTGACGCTGCGCCATCCACATTTTGGAAGTCCTGTCGTTCATAGAAACTTTGAGTCTCGTCCAGATTTAGTTCATTTACAGAACAGGATGCTGTTGAATAGCCATCAGTAGCACATTCCATATTTCCTGGGAAAACTTACGAATTTTCCACAAAAGTTTCAGAATTCAGTAATCTGATAACATCAAGGTGGGTAAAAGACTGAGAACGATTTCGTGTTTCTACTATGAAACTATTCCATACTGCTTTAGACTAGTGCCTGGAACTCTACGATTCTCTAATTTTCCTTCACTATTTTAACAATATTTAGATCAGGATTAGAACGATCTACTTTTTATATTTCAATTTTATCTTCAAAGGTCTTTCAGAAAAATATGTTATAGAAACTCGTACGTATAATTCATTATATCCCTATGCGAGACTGACATATGAGATACACTAATATAAAATTCTCGTTCCTGAACCATATTCTTGAGACTATTTTAAAATTATTTATACTAAACATGTTTATTAACGCTTTCACTAAAACGAAGCATGGAATTTCTCTACAACATACCATCATACCCGCCGGCTTCGTAGTGTAGGGGTAGCGCGTCTGCTTCTTACCCGGACGCTCCGGGTTCGATTCGAGGCCAGATCTGGGATTTTTACCTGGATCTGAGGGTTGGTTCGAGGTCTACTCAGCCGACGTGATTACAATTGAGGAGCTATCTGACGGTGAGATGGCGGCCCCAATCTAGAAAGCCAAGTATAACGGTAGGGGGAATTCGACGTTCTGACGACACGACACCTCGTAATCTGCAGACCTTCGGGCTGAGCAGCGTTCTCGTGGTAGTGGGTGTTGCGCCATAGGGTTTGGTTTTATACCATAATACCTACAAAGACCACACATACGGCTTATGATTTTTCTCCTATCTGGAACTTGGAAAGCGACTGCTGGGAATAGCCCGCAGGCTTGCTTGATGGATTTGTGGGCTAGTGAATAGAAGAGACAGGTATTGCTGCTGGCTGACTGAATGCGTGAGCGCTCTGTGATCGCACGAGGACTTACTGCATGTTAAAGTGACGTTTAAGCTTCAGCATGTTTGTAAAGCCAGTTTGCAACAAGTTTGTCTAACATTGAAAACATTTCGACAGTATACATTGATAAAAAGTTAGAACTCGTTTTGACTGTGGCGAAGTTTTGAATTTCGCAAACAGTTCTACAACCGGCTACAGCTCTCTAGCCAGTATTGAGAAGCAGCTCCTGCTTCTATTCTATTCTATTCCTTTATCATGCTTACAAGGCCTACGGAGTCATTCGTTCGTCTTCCAAGCATGACTCTTCTACTACTACTAAAATGTTTCCATTCCTCCCCTGAAGGGGGAGGCGGGCCTCTTAGACGGTGACGCCGTCTTTCAGGCCGGGGATTTGTTACGGTGAAGGAGATGTGCGGAGAAGGTGAGGGGGTAGGCGGCAGTGGCCTATGCTACGAACTGTCCCGGCATTCGCCTTAGTGCAGGAGAATGGAAAACCACGCAAAACCATTCTCAGGACAGCCGACGGGTGGGACGAGGCGTGAAGTCCGGCACTGTGCACCAGGCCCGTCTCCTGAATGCAGAGGCGTAGAGCCACGGTAGAGCCGTGACCAACTTTCCTCTGCTAGGTTGGCTGGTCAGAGTTCAGAGCTGTTGGACCATGGGCAAGCCGTGGCCTCTTAAGGGACGAAACCTAAGGGCCGAAACCCATTTTGCATTCACCGACGTCCCACGACTCTGTTGCGTGACGAATATAATATCCTTTCGGAACATTTCTAGTACGAGGATTTGAAATTGTTATCACATGGGTATTCTTACCCCTTCCTGAGGAACATTACCTAAACATGTTAATAGGTACGTTATTCAGACTGACTTATTAGCTTATTATCTTCGTGCCGTCCTTTGTCTGTTATGGACATTTTAAAGTTTAAATACCCCCAATAAGCTTTGTGTGTGTTTGCTCAATGAACTATTCCTTGTCCGTGCAATGCTGCTGCGAATGGGTGCGTACGGAAGCCTCATGAGTGTCTGTTCCAAAGGAGCTATTTCCACCATGAGAAAGTTGTGGAAAAACTCAATAAAAGTATAATAAAAGGCACATGGTACGTACCGATGTTCGGGTATGGTAGGAATATTACATCTTTCTGGTCTGGATTGCCCATGGCATTCGATAAACTGTAATGCAAGTGGAAGAAATACAGATTTTTTCTTGAAGTAGAAATAGGCCCCTTTGTCAGACACTACCCAATCGAGGCACACTAAAATCCGTGAAGGGTTAGGGGTAAGTTCTCGTTTAAGTTGGGAGTTATATCGGGTGGTTGGTCGAAGCGTCTCTCATCCAATAATGGAAGGACGACGGAGAGACTTGTGTCGTCTTCAAAGTATTTGGTTTCTTCATTTTGGAAGGATTTAAAACTTTCAGGACAAATATTATTATGAAATTTAATGTGTTAAAATTATCGTGCCATACGTACTACGTATCTCGTCATGTTGGTGTTACACTGTATCTTCACTTAACCAACTGATCTAAGTCAATGTCTATTAATTTAGAGTTTGTACTGCACACTTCTATCACTTAATGTATTTATCTGCGAAATTATTTGAAATGTGTTATATTTTATTTCAGGTTAATATTGTACCGTTAGGCTTTGGTTGAGTTTATAGTCTATGGTAAACTCTCATTAAAAGTGCTGTAGGTAATATTAAAATCATTCATTGACTTTGGATATTTTATGTTTTTAATACTTAATATTACAGAAAGCCCAAAATTATTGTTTAACCTTGATATGGGATATAATTTATGAGTGTGGCTTCTATTACTGATTTCTGTTGTTTAACAGCTATTTTCATTTTGGCATTGATATATTTATGATCTTTTGTTTTATCGAGGGCGTTGTTCTTTGCTTGTGTGAACGTTCTTCTTGGTTTGGTGGGAGTGCCGTTTTGATATCTGAATAAGTTGTATAATATTCCTTGTTATTTTTGGATGTTATGTTTGTGAGTGTATTGAGTTTACCTTCTGGGATTTAATCATGCAAGTCTCTTCCCTGTGAATCATATATTTGGTCCGGCTTAATGTTAAGTATAATTTAGTTTGTTGTTGTGTTCTCTGAATCGTGAAAATTGATCTACGTTATTTACAATCCCATACCAAGTGTATGAATAATTAATTTTTTCCCCGCTTTAACCTACATTCATTGTTAGAAATTTATGTTACCACTTTCTTATTATTTATATACTTTGTCTGCAAGGTATATTTATTAATTCAGTATCACTGTGTCCTTGCATGCTACATTTATTACGAAATTGAGTTACCTCATACTTATTACTTAATAACCATTATTTTCATAAATGGGATTAAGTAGATTAGGCAACCGTGTGAACCCAAATGAATTAATTATTGTTGATTATTTTTAATATTTTAATTTCGTTAAAAGGATTTGCTTACCAGCTCCTTGATTTCTTCATCACATTGATTTTTCTTTGGGGAACTGGGCTTCCTTATATTCTTTAGTTTCTCGCCTCTTTGGCTTAATTACTCTCAGGGTGTGTTGCAGCGTCTTCCACGTGGAAATTACTGTCTCTAGGTAAGTACCTTTAACTATGTGTAGGCTGTAACAGCTGTTACGAGCTCCCTAACCATTCCACTACGTTGATGTCGAGCTTACCTTCTGCCTACTTCGCCGCCTTGCTGCTGTCTTTACTGCAAGTCAACTCATCTTGCTCCGTCTGCTCACTCGGCTCACCAGCGACTGTTTGTTGACTCTACCTCCCGGCCTGCATTCTACTACGTCACGAGGTTCTCGTAGGTTCTCGGCTCCGCCTCTATTGCGCTATATAAGTCTCCGCTGCCCTGTTTCCGGCGGTCAGGCATTCTGTGTCAACTCGAGCGGTGAGAGCAGAAACTTTACGCACGGCTGGTCCGTTGCGATTTAACAATATTTCCATCTTCTACGTGACTTTGTGTTATCATCACTATGCTGGGTGAGCAGAGTTTTACTATCTTATTCTGACACCTTGGACTATTCTTCTTTAACTTTGCCCCGGAGGCCCTAAGGTATATTTAGAACTCTGGCCCATTAGGGCACTTCTCACTGTTTATTTCATGAACTTCAAATCATCAAGACTTAGCTACAAATCTTGCACAAAGGACTCTTAGCTTGGGCGAACGTTTTAAAATTGAATGAAGTGAATGACTGACCGATGTGGAACCTTTCTTAACGACATGCGTGTGTGTGTTAGAATGACTTTGAATTTATAGCAGCATGATTTTTACTATCTCTCACCCTCGCCATTCCTATGTTTCTATCTTTTCTTGTCACGGTTCACATTGCTTTCCTCATTCCCTGTCCATTCCTTTCCTGCCCCTCTAAACTTTTTTTTGTTTGTGTTTTCCAAATTTGTAAAACTGGACTTCGCGTTTTATTAACTATCAATGTTGGTGTGTAACTATTGTACTTATTCTTCTAAAGTGTAAAATTTGTTATTTTGATCCCTTTTAACAGTCAATAAATTACTCTGTCTTCAAAGAATTCTGCCACGATCTCATATGCAGTTTCTTACATGGGGATGTTATTTGTATCTACCTAATTGTACCCAGGTCTAGATAATTGTATAGTGACCGTTTTTCTTAAATTTTTTCTTTGTATTGCCAAGCAATATTTGAAAACTCTAGTTACAATGATCTCCATAAACTTTTCGAATTCTATTTTATGGTTGAAAGCAAAGTTATTATAATAATTTACTTTTGGTATTTCCGAATATTCCTGATTATAAAATACTTCCTTCTGTTGGTGTTATCAATACATTTTGAAATGTGAACTTGGTTGTTTAAGCTACCTTAGCTATCCCTACTTCCCCTCTTTCCCGCTTGTTATGAGCTTACCACATCATACCTTCTGAAAAATAGCCCAGAAAATCCAGCGCTAAATTCTGCTGATATGTTGAGGCTTTGATTTTCTGATTCATGCTTCGCTCTCTTTCCCTGTATGGTCTGGCACTGGAGCTTGACAATACTTTATGTTTGCCACATAACGACGTGGCTGGTGGTCTCTATTGCACGTGTCTTTTGGGCCAGTGTTTTATTTTTTGGTTCTACGCACATACAGATTTATGCTGCATGTAGCGTTTCTACACCATCATTCGTATTATTTGTCATCATCAACCATTGACTGAGTTTGTACTCTTCAACACACTTAACCTTGGTACACTCAATGTATCCCTCCCCTATCAGGAATACGCAAAACAGCTAATCACTACTCTATTATCCGCTACTCCTTTGTCATAAGCGGACATTTTCCTTCCTTCTTCAATTGATCTTGTTTATGTTAACAGCTTGTCCCTTAAAACACCAACTTCCCATTAAAAAGATTTCTTCTACAAAAATCCAAAGTCCTCGGCATAATACTTACTGTTATTTTCTACCTGTTCACGATCGATGTGTAGTACAAAGAATTCAAAATTTCGATCAGTTTGTCACTTGCTAACAACTCTCTAAAGGAACATCGATGTAAGCCCAGAAATGTTCTAAAATTATAGCTAAAAATAAACACTGCAGTTTTTCAATCTCTCGATGCACCTCATTCTCAGAAAAAACTATGTTTTAAGTCTTAATTACTCCTGTACATTCTACCAGCACACGCATAACCTCCTTTTTCATGCTGCTGCTTTTGGAAATATAACATTGCCCATGCCTTGAATTATCTCATTGTAACGTCCTTCAATTTACAATTAAAATCTCTCATATTCTTCTCATATTTAAAATCTTTAAAATTTCATCTCTGTGAAAGACAGAAGATATTACATTTCAAAGGGATTATACAATGAGTGAAGATTACTCAGTCAGCTTTCCGTGACGTGTGGAACGATAGTAAATCAATATATCTACGAGCTACCTTGGACGGAATTAACTTCTGCTCCACGGTTTGAACTTTGTGTGTCATGTTAGGTCACCTATTGTCCTGCTGATAAATCGTCCTGGTCAGACTCTGAAGATAAGAGATAACTAATCACTCCAACACTCTAGACAAATAATAGTAGGCCTACTACTGGTCAACGTATCGGCATACCTAGAATGCATACTAGACGCGAGTGGACGTGCAAATCCGGCGACGTTTCGTTTCACAGTGCCAGGTACAGGGATTATTGTATCTACAGCATATATTCCTAAATAAAATCGTAACGACCGTGTGTCTGTACACTGACTATTTTGTCGAAGTTTCCATTTAGTTATCCGTTTCATGTATAATAACGTCCATCTGCATATTTTTTAGCTTTGGTGTCTGTTTGTGTGTCTGTACGTTTCCTTGCCTGAGTACTTATAACTTGAAAACTACTTGATATATTTCTACAAAACTTCATATTTAGAATCCACCTATCCTTAGGTAGGTTTTAGGGCCAATATCATTTCTAAGTCCCTGAATTGAAAGGGGATATATACGAAAACGAGACCGCGATTTTGCACTCCCACAAAACATACACAATTACACTTAATGTAAATCTACCATCCTTAATGGAAATCAATTTATGAACCTTTTCTCTAAAGTGCATCATTTCGATACGAGGAATAATAATTGAGATGTCATTAACGGTCCGTTTGTCTGTGCAAGTCCCATCGGACTTAACTCAAGAGCGGTTGCGTGTAAAGCAACCTTGAAAACTTGAAAACTACCGGTACTAGAGATATTTCAACCAAATTTCATAGTTAGCATCCACCTGTCCAGAGGTAGGTTTTTAGGTCCATATCATGTCAAATTCCCTGAATGGACAGGGGGTTTATAGGGAACCTAAACTGTTATTTTACTCTCCCACAATACATACAAGACCAACCTGATATTAAATCGTCCAAACTTGATGGAAATCCATTTCTAAAACTTTTGTCTCTTTTGCAATTTTTCGATAGGAGGATTTAATAAGGGAGGTAAGGTGAACGAACGGTTTTGTGGGCTAAGTCCAGCGGACATAGCCCAAAAGGTGTCTTACGTGGAGCAGATTCCTTATGTATATAAATAGAATCGTAATGACCGTGTGTCTGTACATCGACTATTTTGGCGAAATTAACCTCGCACTTATTCGTACATTTTTCAATTTGTGCACGTATAATTCATAGTTTGAATAACTTATATTAAATATAAAATCATCTAATTCTAAAAAAACATTGGTCCACCCAGTACCCATATGTGAGCCAAATCATATGTCTGCAGCTGTCACGTTAAGTATCCAAAGTAATGCACTGTGGGAAAATCTTATCCAGATTTACAATATCCAACGTTCCTAACTAAATATTACCCATTAATAGATATGATACAAGAAAATATCATAATACGAGCCATTTAAACCGCTAAGTGAGCCGTCTTATATGATACAAACCGTTTGCCGACATGATGTATCGTTTAGGGCAGCAGTTACTCTGTAAATGAAGCTCTGCAATATTGTAAACATGCATAGACTTCGCATGTCGATCTACACATATTCATTGCAGTCGATTTGTAGCGATGTAGAAAGGGTGTGTCTGCCATTAAAATTAATATTTTAGAAATCGATAGTGACTCTCAGCTGGAGGACGTCTGCAATTTTAATCATTACTCTCCACATCGACTAGGACTGGCAGTAGGAAAGGGATCCTTCTCCAACTCCTGTGTTACTGGCATTAGTAAGGAGGGACTACCATTGTAATGATCAAATCCCTCCTCGATTTGACTGGCAGAAGTCAAGGGAAGATGTATTTTTTTTCAAGACTCCCCTAACCGATAGTGTTTGGGAGTAGGCAAGTGTGCCCGCCATTACAAACAAATTTACCCAGTTTAAATTTGATTGGCATTAGGCACTGTGGCCTGTTATTATACTGGAAACTCACCAACTCGGCGTGACTAACATTAATAAAATGGCCTGTCATTATAATGATCACAGCAGAACTAATTTTTGACTGGCAGTAGGGAAGGTGCCTGCCATTATAATAATAACTCCTCAATTGTAATCTGTTTGAAAGTATGAAGGGGACCTGCCATCTTAACGAAAACTCCCCAAATCGATTGTGACCGCTCAGTAGGTAATGGGGCCTGCCATTATAATGAATACTCCCCCTCTCGATTGTGAATATCAGTAGGCTAGTCAGCCTGCCGTTACCATCACAACTCCACAACTGGCACTTTACATTCTGGATAACGCTTTAGAGACACGCAATTAAAATATCTATTCACTGCATGTACAGTAATGGACTTCAATATCCGTACACAATGTAGAATACCGTAGCGAAGTAGGGGTATATTGGCTAGTCAAAATATAAATCAAGATTTTTCCATCCCCTAAGAAGATTCATCTGTGAAAATTGGATTATATGATTCGCCCTGCATGCGGGACATTCTGAAAACCTTTGCAAGCACTAATGGATGCAGTTAATGATTAAGAACATATGAATCAACGGGTACTTGGGTGCCACAGATGACACTATCTGCTGCCATTCCTGTCCTCAGTTATGTCGTTGCATACACCATTGCGGTCTAAGTACGTGTATACACATTAGTCATAGGTAGGCGGAGAAGTGGACGACGCGGCGGTAGCCCAGGCCGTGATAAACGGCAACGGCCTGTCACTCCTGATAGTGCACGATGTGTTACACTCTTCCACTGTTGCGCCAGAGCCAAGTAGGACACAGATCTGTCCTGCGATCCCGTGCGGACGAGGTGTCGCGACCTTCTCGGGGCGGGGGTGGGGATTAGTGTATGTGGTGCTATCAGACCCATCTCCTCGTTTTCTACGGCCTTCTGTGAACCAATTTGTACACACCCGTTGCACTGCCGACACACTTTGCCCCACACGAGCAGCAATTTCCCGGATGGATGCATCACTTTCTCTCATGTGAATAATGTGCCCTCTTTCACTCTCACTTATTTGACGACAGTTTCCTCGAATACGTCTGCAATGCATCCTGCGCGTCTGTTCAAGTCACGTTGATCCATTTCTATCGCTTTATAGCGACTACGAGAGCTGCAGGCACATTTTACCAGTCGGTGGTGGTGCGCGGAGATATCGATGTGGACCTTGACCTCAGAGACGACATGGTTCAAATGTTAATCATCTTCAAAACGTACTAATTTACATGTCCTGTGAATATTAATTTCATACTTCTAGTCTTTTAAGGTGTTCTGGTTTTTTATGAACATGAGTGTGTTTATCAATATAACTAACCCTCTAAAACCCATACCTCCGGTTCACGTTGTTTCCGACCACGGTATATGAAGGCAAACTGATAAGTTGATTGAAAGGAGATAGTTCAATAGTGAAGAATTCACAAACTGGGAATAACCACAGAACAAGATTTTTGGATCAGTGGAAGTGGTTTGAGGAATTCGACCTTATCGTTTTAAGGATATGGAAATTAAACATATTGTTAGGGTTGTTGAAACTTAAAGTTTGAGGATATTCATACTGAAATTATCGGGAGGATAAATGTTCAAGGATATTAGAATACTGTGTGGCAGTAAGCTGTAACTGTATAGGGATGTGACTGGGAGGCGAAGATATGGGACTTTGATTTTTTTATGGAGTTCAATCTTAGAATACATGTGCGTGGAATGGGGAAGGTTGGATGGATAAATAGTAAGAGTGTAATCAGAGTTAAGAGTTTCATAATCTACTTAGTTTCTCTGGAGGTGGATCATTAGAATTTGAGGGGAGATCTGAGAACAGGTTAACTGAGGAAAAGGGGTGATGAGGTTCGATGGATTTGGTAGTGACTATGAGGTGGAGGAAATGAAATTTAAGAATTGCTGATTAAGGTGAGAGCATGTCTGAAAAAACAAGCCATAGATACGCAGGTATAAAATAAATATCTATGGTGAGTGGCACAAGTAAATACGAGAATGTTTTATACATGGCAGGTGCAATGTGCGAGAACAAATATTCAATAAAAATGCAATTATAAATAAAGAAGTAATGGGAAAAATACAAGTATGGGGAAGAATTTGTAGGAAAAATTAAAATAGGTTACTTTGTTACCATAATTACGAGAGCACAGAAAAAATGTGACATTTTATAAAGAGGAAGGACAGAACAATACACCTGGTACCATTGTGACAGAAGGATAGGTAGGGAGGGTGAATAAAGAAGTAAAGAAAAGTGGTAGAAAAATCTTAGTAGTTGTTAGTAATAATAATAATAATAATAATAATAATATATAATTCGCTGGGGCCATCAAGGACCACGTTAAGTCTTGTTGCATTTGACACTGAACTTGGCCTTCTTTAAAGCCCAAATTTCCCTCATTCTTTGTGAGTGGGCCTGCTTACGCTCCTCTGTCCAAGGGGCACCGTGTCTTCTCTTCGGTTGCTCGTCTCGGTTTAGCCCGTTCGTCAATATTTTCTTGCGGAAGAGATCTCTGTTAAGGGCGTCTTCAGTTGAGATATGTAGCATTTGCAGGTCATTTTTGGTGTTTCTAAACCAGGGAATTGTGGTTTTTGGGTTTGAATCAAAAAAGTGAAAGATTTCTTTAGTTAACTTTCTTCCGTCCATTCTTTTCAGATGACCATAAAATCGTGCCCGACTTTTCCTGATTGTGTCGGTAATTGTCTCTATTTTGCTGTAGACTTCCTTGTTGGATCTCTTTTGATGGATTCCATTTCTGTACTTTGATCCCAAGATTCCTCTCACAATTTTGCGTTCTCTTTTCTCCAGTTCTTCAAGGAGTCCTTTGTTGGCATTTAGAGACAGGGTTTCGGCTGCATATAGAACTACTGGCTTCAGAACTGTTTCATAGTGACATATCTTGGTGTTTTGGGAAAGGCATTTTTTGTTGTAGATTGTGCGGGATGTTTGGTAGGCTATTTTCAGTTTGCGTACTCGCTCCTGAAGTGCTTCTTTGTCCAGTCCATTTTTCATGATGATCTCACCCAGGTATTTGAATTTGTCTACTCGGGTGATGTCGCCGTATTTTGTATGGAGTTTTGGTGGAGCTTCTTTGATGTTAGTCATTGCTTCTGTTATCTCAAACGATATCTGCAAACCAGTTTGTTCGGCAATTTCCTTTAAAATTTCAACTTGAGCTCTAGCGGTTTCTATGTCGTTTGAGAGAACAGCAATATCATCGGCAAATGCTAAGCAGTCTGTTGCGATCCCCTTGGATTTGGTTCCTATTCTCAATGGACTGTAGTTGGTTTCCTGTAATCTAACCCGCCAGGTTCTGATGATCTTTTCAAGAACACAGTTGAAGAGTATCGGGGATAGCCCATCACCTTGTCGGACTCCTGTTTTGATGTCAAAGGAATGCGAGAGACATCCGTGGAACTTCACCTTGGATTTTGTATCGGTCAGGGTGGCTCTAATTAATGCCAGCAGTTTCAAATGAACTCCAAATTCATTTAAGATGTTTAGCAGGTCTTCCCGGTCAATGGAGTCGTACGCTTTCTGAAAGTCCACAAAGACAGACACATACTGCTTGGAACTTAGTGTACAATATCTGATGATCGTTTTGATATTTTGGATCTGTTCAGCTGTTGAGCGACCTTTTCTGAACCCTCCTTGGTATTCACCTATCTGATGTTCGACTTGTGCTTCCAAACGCTCCAGGATGGCAAGTGATAGAATTTTGTAAGTCACGGGTAGCAAAGATATCCCTTTGTAGTTGTTGATGTTCTTCATGCTGCCTTTTTTGTGTAATGGATGGATCAAAGCTATTTTCCAATCTTCGGGTAGGGTCTCCTTGTTCCAAATTTCTTGTATTTGCTTTTGCAGGATATCAAGTGATTCCTCTGGGGCATATTTCCATAGTTCTGCTACTACTGAGTCTTCCCCCAGTGCTTTGTTATTTTTGAGACAGGTGATGTGGCGCTTGATTTCATCTCTGTCGGGTGGTCTGGAATCTGGGTACCTGAGTAAGGGTTCCAAGGTCTCAATGGCGCTTTGCGGTTTAGAGCAATTAAGTAAATTCTTGAAGTAATCTGCCAGAATGCTGCAATTTTCTTCATTTGACGTCGCCAGTGTGCCGTCGTTTCGCTCAAAGCATAGAGATGGTGGTTTATAGCCAGTGTGTTTGCGTTTGAAGGCTCTGTAGTACTCTCCGCTTTCATTCTTCCTAAAGTTTTGTTCTATCTTTTCAATGAGGGATTTTTCGTATTTACGTTTCTCAGTTCTGAACACCCTAGCTGCTTGGGCACGTTGGGTTTTGTAGGTTTCCCAATCATTTTCTGATTTCGTAGAGTAGTACTGTTTCCACGCAATGAGTCTTTCTTGGAGGACTGATTCGCAGGTACCATTCCACCAGGCATGCTTTTTGCTTCTCTTGATTTCTGCAACGTCTTTGGCTGCCTCAACAAGGAGACTTTTGGCGTTGTTAAAGTCACAGTCATTTGGTCTAGCCTTCTCCTGGAACTCCTCGACCCTTTGCCGAAGTTTATCACTGTCGAAGCGTGTGATCTGTTTGGTTGTCTTCCTTGTGTTTGCGGGAATTGGTTTGAATTTGATAAGAGACATATAATGATCTGAGGCCACATTGATGCCTTTCTTTACCTTGACATTCATAATCTCAGGGCTGTTTCTCCTGGAGATTGCAACATGATCAATTTGGAACACTCCGAGAGCTTGGACGGGAGAACGCCAAGTCATTTGCTTTCTGGGTAGATGGCGAAAGTGGGTCGACATGACCTGCAGGTTGTGATTTTCGCAAATGGACACCAGTCATTTGCCGTTGGGATTGGTTCTTTTGTGAGCAGGGTAATTTCCTATAACTTTCTTGTACTTCTGTTCACGACCTAGTTGGGCATTGAAGTCACCCTAAAGAATCTTGACATGGTGTTTGGGGATTTTGTTTAATTTTTCATCCAGTAGGTCCCAGAAAATATCAACTTCGTCTGGATCAGACTTGTTCTTATCGTTTGTAGGAGCATGTGCGTTAACTAGGGCGTAGGTTTTCTTCGCGCATTTTATTGTGAGTATAGACAATCTGTCATTCACAGGTTCGAAATTTGCAACCGATTTAAGGATCTTGGTTCTAACAGCAAACGCGGTTCCAAGCATCACAGCTCCACTGATGATTCCTCTTTGCGCTTTGCTCTTGAAAAATCGGTAGCCTTCGGATTCAAAAATCTCTTCAGCTGGGTACCTTGTTTCCTGTAGGGCCATTATGGATATCTGATTTTCGTGAAGAGCCTTGGTGAGGGTTCTCAGCTTGCCAGTTTGTGTAAGTGAATTTATGTTGAAAGTTGCTAGAAAGTTTTTAGATTTTGGCCTGAGTTTTTGACTCTTCGGGGTACACCGAGACGCTCCGACCCGTCTCTTGCATGATGTCGAGTCTCCCCCAGAATCCGAACGAGGCTCGTGCGCCGTGGCGTTCAGGACGAGGGATTTATCCGAAGATTTACCCCCTGGGGTATGTTTCTTGAAATGTTGTGCCATCATGCTTTTTGACTTGACTTTGCTTTGGACGGGTACTCATCCTTTTACAACTAGGGTTGTTACCCTAGAGGTTGCCTCAAGATGTTTTCTGGCTTCTGGTCATTTACCAGTCTTCGCCGTAACCCTGGCAAGGGACCAGTTTTTTTTCACTGTGGTATTTTATTTCCCTACTGCCCTCTGACTCTGCTGGCGGCAGAGCCAGCGAGCTTCCCCAATTCCAATGGGACGCTCCCGATGGAGGCAACCGGTAAATCCCCACACAATAATAATAATAATAA
This sequence comes from Anabrus simplex, assembly GCF_040414725.1. Classification (NCBI taxonomy): domain Eukaryota; kingdom Metazoa; phylum Arthropoda; class Insecta; order Orthoptera; family Tettigoniidae; genus Anabrus; species Anabrus simplex. Next base: position 1,160,761,979 of record NC_090265.1, on the reverse strand, counting down.
TAATAATAATAATAATAATAATAATAATAATAATAATAATAATAATAATAATAATAATAATCTAATACTCATACAAGTAAAATAAGAAAATACCGAATTTAGACGGAGTAGCAAAGATGCATAGGGTAATAATTGCAACGTGGTATTTACGAAAGGATAGTAGTGACATTGTAAGTCCAGTGGAAGATATCACTTCAAATCCTACGTCAACAAGCTTCAACATGAGTTCAATGGGCAGAAGATTACGTAACAAGCATGTTTGCACAAATGGTAAATATGTTAATCTTGGAAGGATAGCTGAATCGGTGCTAATAAAAGCAGGCGGACTCTATAGAGAAACTGAAATGATGGATGGCATAAGCATTAATTCGGTAATGATTAAGAGGTTTGTATGTTTATTGGATCACTGTGTTTCCTTATAAAATTAAATAACATGAGTAACCATGAGAAGACTTTGAAAATCTTGTGAGATGGACAGCAGGTATGAAGGCAAACGGGGTGAAAAGTCAGGTTGTAAGTTTCACCAAAAGGAAGAGTCCCCTCAATTTTAATTTCTGGGTTGATGAGTTGAAAGTAACTCATGGTAATCGCTGTCAGGTTCTTGGTGTTAATATCAGGGAAGATCTTCATTAGAGCGATCACACAAACGCCATTGTAAATAGAAATTAGAGACCTGTTCGTACGGTTATGGGAGTATTTAGGGGTTGTAATAAGGAAAATAAGAGCGGGGTCCGTCAAGGAACTTGCCTATCACCACTTCTCTTCATTACTATAATGGATGAGGTTATAAAAGCAGTGACAATGAATGATCTAACAACACATGGACTTTTATTTGCTGATGATATTATGCTATGGGTTCAGACAGAAGCAGAAGTTCAAGTTAAACTAGATCTTTGGCAAGAACATTTTGAAAGAATGGGAATGATCAGCCGAACTAAAATAGTCGCTTCAGTGATAATTTCAAATCTTGAAGCAGCCCACCTGCGATTGCAAAGTGAAGAAGTAGACATTATCAATAACTTCAAAAACTTAGGGAGCTCTGTTTCTTCTCACAATACCATAAGCCAAGAAATAGGCCATAGAATACAAGCTGCTTCAAAATCCTACCACTTCGCTCGGCAATTACTTTGGGGTTACTCATTTCCCCAAACTTGTAAGCTCACGCTGTACAAAAAAGTGTCTTGTACCAATTCTACCATACGGACTGAAATTATCAACGTTGATTAGATCTGCAGAAAGTCGCCTACAGGCCACTGAAATGATGTTCCTTCCGTCATGTCTTCAAAAGACAAGGAGATACAAAATAAGGAATGAAAGTATTCGGCAACAACTTAGATTGGACAGGAGCCTGTTAGAAACCTTAGAATTAAGCAGATACGATGGTATGAACATAAGAGAAGGATGAATCCAATTGAGACCCCAAAGCATGCTATGAAAAGAATGTTGTTGGTATGAGGCCAGAGGGAGGCCTCGTGATAATTGGGAAAAGCAAATTTTCCAATACCTTGCCAAACGTGATGTTAACTGGAAGCAAAACGTATAACATCAGTTGTGGATTGACAAGACGAACTGGAAGAAGCTCGTAAACACAGGCACCCGACTTGCTCGAGCGAACAATCGATGATGATGGTGATGATGATGGAGTAAGGATGTAAAAGAGAGGGCATATGAGTCACTGATAAGTCGCTAATTATAGTAATGTGCTAATGTATTGGACCCTCATCGCGATGACTTCATTCGAGATTTAGAAAATATCGAAAGAATATCAATACGATTTGTTCTGGGTGATTCTGACAAAAGTGTAGTGTTAGAATAATGTTGCAGACGTTGGTCTAGGAAGACTTAGAAGCCAGGAAACGAACTGCTCGATAAAGTGGAATGTCCCGAGCTGTCAATGAAGAGAAGGCCAGAATGACATTAGTAGACGAGTAAGCCTAAATGGAATTTTTGAAAGTATTAAGTCGTAATCCAAGAAGAAAAATTGAGACAGATACTCATTTATAGGAAGTGGAATTACAGATAGGAATAATTTACCGGAGGAGATGTTTGATACATTTTCAACAATTTTGAGAATATTTAAGGAACTACTAGGTAAACAACTGATACGGAATCTACCACGTGGGTGACAATCCCGAATACAGATCAATGGTGATTTATTGTACAAGTGTAAAAGCACCTGCTAATCTTGGCCCATTAGCCTTGAATCGCGAGAGGAATATTGAGAATTTTTAGTAAAGATAAATTATAGGAGAAATTCTTAATGTAGTTAGGAGTAGATTAACACCTAATAACCAATGCAATAACTGATCAAATCTACACGAAATTAGGTAACAACCAATATTCCATGATGAATAGGGTGAACAGAAATGAGGATGAAATAAATAACAGATAAAATGGGGGGGAATTGTAGCAAACTGCAATATGTTATAAAAGAACAGCATTATTAGACTAAATATCACGCAGTTAATTAATACCCTATTCAGAATATTACTAACAATACCAAATCCCCATCTGGATGCAAGCACTAGAGTTTAAAAAATATATATAATCGCAATGCTAACGCTACAGTAGGTTAACAATTTAAAGATGGGAAGAGCCCGGAAAAGAATAACAAGATTAATTAAAGTCAGGCCTTTATTCAAGCTAGAAAGGGCAAGACATGGATGATTACAACCAAAAAATGGGAAGAGATTCCATGTGTAAACCCCAATAAACTACGTTTTCTGAATTAAAAAAGGCTGAGTGGTTTGTCCCAGAAAAGGTATATTCCGAACTTGAACAACAATAGAGTACTGAACTCGATTGCCATATAAGTTGCACAGAAGTGGGCATTACGTCTTCATAGAAATTTCAGTATAAAGAACTCAAAATTGAGTTGACCTCCCACAATTTAGAGTTTATATAAAAAGCCTATTTAGCAGTCTACTTGAAGGAATTCAGGAAAAACATGCCCATCGCATCAAGCAAGGATACAGTCAATAAAACAACTCTCCGGTTCCATATGAAAAACCCAGCGGCCGTGAAATCCCGGCTGATTGCCTTGTATATAGTAGAAACGCCCTGTTTCCTCCCGGAAAGACTTTACACCTAAGGACTCGAGTCACAATACAGAGGGAGGCAAGTAACAGTGATGACACATGAGTAACGAAAATTATTTTGTTATTATTTTAAATTATCAAACACCGATATTTCAATACAGAATTATATTCAGCCCAAGAACTTCGATGCATGACAGGCGTAGACCGTAACAAAAGATGTTTAGAGTTTGACGGTTACGTTCATAAATAGTTATGTTACTGATTATTAATTTCTCAAGAGCTACCCTATTAAATGAATAAAATAAGAAGCGTCATATTACATGCAACGCCACTGTGAGTGTCATGTATGAAAATATAAACTATTAATATATTCAAATCTAAGGTTTACTATCACTAAAATTGTGCTGAATTGCCACTGGTTATTCTACGCTCATTAACCGTTATTTTATAACGCAGAGATCATTTAACTTTTTTATATTCGAGCTCGGTAACGAGGCTGTGAATAAGTGAGGCATCATTAATTACCGGTTGAATTAAATATTAACTGGCATCTGTTTACGACAGCCGTTTAATCACAGAATTCTTTCATATAATGGGAGTGGAAAGTAATCAAATTAATTAGCGAACAATATTTTTGCAAGAAACTTTAGACAGGGTTCGTCACAAGAAATAAATTCCTGTCAAGACTCTAATTAGGCCCATAGAGTTATTGAGATCCACATCATCTGGACTTAGGTAGTGATGTTTGTTCCTTGCTTTATTTGATTTTGTGTGAAAATACGATTATTTTCCCCGTGAAAGTTTCAAGATGCATTGACATTTTAAAACGTTACATCTTTCATTCCTCAGTCTGAACAATTTTAATTACCATTAACAATAGAATCAGATATTCTGGACTACCATTCCTCATCAAGTACAACTCATGGAATAAAAGTAGTATTTTCCATATCGTTTGATAACTTAAGTGATCATATTGCAAGAATGCTAGTCATAACGTGTAAGTAACGGCAGCATCCTGCTTCACAGGATTTTCAACGAGCACGCTCAGAACGTTTAAAGAAGCCTCGGACCTTTGGGATTCATGGAATCCCACTCGAATTTGACAGGCGAAGGATTCCTTGGAAACAACTTTGCGAACGAAACGGAATTTGATGAGGAGCTATCGGTATTAATGGGGGCCTATGGAAGAAAGAAAGAAAGTAGGACTGGATGAGTTAGCAAAGAGGGTACATATTGATGTGCTAGGAGCTAATGATACTTGGGTAAGGGGAGAAAACGAGGAAGAGGTGGGAGATTATAAAGCGTACTTGGTGGATGTTAAAAAGAAAAGAGCAGAGTGTGAGGTAGGACTGTTCAGCAGGAATGATAGTTTCCGTTAGCCACGTAAATGAGCGAACGATGTGGGTATATTTGGTAGTTGGAGGAATTAGGACACAGATGAGAATGAAGTCGTGAAGTTTTATGAGGCATTCAGCGACATCGTAGTCATGTTCAACAGTAAGGAGAGGATAGTGCTAATGGGCGATTTCATTGCAGGAGTTGGAAATATAACTCAAGGATACGAAAGGGTGATTGGTAAGTGTGGGGAAGGTAGGGAAGCTAATAGGAATGGGAAGCGTTTGCCGGAATTCTGTGCTCGTATGGTATTAGCAGTTACGAATACATTCTTCAAGCACAAGGCTATTCACCGCTAAACATGGGAGGGTAGGGGCACAATATCCGTAATATCTATCGATTTTGAATTCAGAAAATCTATTAGGAATGTATGAGTTATCCGGACATTTTTCGATGATACGGACCACTATCCGATCTATAGTGAACTATCTCTATACGTAGGATAGAAAAAGTGTAATCTGTCTGCAGATGAACAAGGTAGAAAATCTCCAGGACGAACAAAGTGGATAGAATTACATGGATATGATTAATGAAGTTCCAAACAATTGCCAGTAACCAGGTTCAGTACATAGAAAGAGAATGGGTTGCATACAGGGATGCTCTAGTAGCAAGGGAATAAAGATGGTAAAAAGCGAACTTGGTGGAATGATAAAGTCAGAGCAAGTTGTAAACGTAAACAGGAGACGTATCTGAAATTGTTCCAAACAAGGATTCATATAGACAGGTAATTGTACGCATATGAAAGAATCAGACCGGAACAAATAGTGCTGAGTCCAAGAAGAAGTCGTGGGAATATTTTGTTAATAATCTTGAAAGACTATATCAAGCAGCAAGGAAACCTTCTGGATAGTAATAAAGAAAAATGAAAAAGGAAAGTAATATTATTTTTCGTAAATCATGCGAACTCATAATAGATTCCAGGGAATCACTAGACAGGTGGAAGGAATATTTTGAAATCTCCTGAATGCAAAAGGAATTGTTCCTGATAACGTCGGGAACAAACGAGGTCATGGGGAGAAGGACAATGATGTTCGTGATATTACGCTTGAAGAAGTGTAAAAATATGGTAAAAAACTCTATCGTCAAAACGCAGAAGGAACAATGGATAAAAGTTCTGCATAGAGTAATAAAATTACCATGGAGAGTTAGTAATGTACCTTCTGGTTGGGCAGAAGTAGTAACTGAACCTATGTCTGGGCAAGGGAACAGGAAGGATCGCAACAACTATTGAAGTATTTCGGTGATCAGTTTACCAGGCAAGAGAGGGTGCAAACAGTGGTTTAGAGGAAGTAAAAGCCCAAGTGGTTTCAGGGGTCAGATTTTCAGTCCGCACCGGGCAACTGGGAAATGCTACGAGAGGAATAGACAGTTACGTTTATGTTTCGGAGATCTCGAAAAGGCATATGATAGAGTACCGAGGGAAAGGTTGTTCGCCGTATTGCGGGACTATAGAATTAAGAGTGGATTATTAGGAGGCGTTTAGTAAATTCACGGAGACCTTCAGACTGAACGCTGAAAGACATACGAGTGTGTTATGAAGTTGCACGGTGTACGGTATGTATGTTATTCACACATCACATGAAAAGTGAAAATAATCTAACCTTCCGGAGAATGGATCGATAATCTAACTAAAGATGTAGTTTAATTAAAGTTCTCAGATTCTACACATCGCGATTTCACAATATAGAAGTCACGGTACCTGAATCATCTTTACAGTCACTGTACACCAATGTATGGGGTAAATATTCACGCCAAACCCAAAATAGGTTCATTATCCATCCGACAGGAAGCATTTGTCTTGTCGTTCAGTTTAACTTTTAATGTTGGTGGTATATGGATACAGGGAGTAAGGCTGAGGTAAACATGGCAAACGTAACTATTTTTTATACCGGCCGCATTCTAATAGCGACATGAAGGATGGCTACGAGTGGATGTCTCCGCTCGTGATGTCTATAGTTAAAGGAGGCAAAGGAGGATTGCTGTCCGACAACGAATTTGCCACCTACGTAAATGAAATTTTAGGAAGGATCGGTATTCCTAGTTTTAAGCACATCGCGTGCCTACTACCACTTACCTCGTTCCTCCGGAACATTCGGAGGGCCTTCGGAGAGAATGTGTCAGATCAGACAGTGCAAAGTAGGCTGCACGACAGAGTACTGATGTCAAGGAAGCCTGTATCAAAAGTTTCTCTTATACCACTTCATACTGCTGCTCGTGTGAGGTGGACAACAACTCGGAGTATGCCATCAGGAACAATGAAAGCGTACGCTCTCTTAGCACACAACAGGATAAAGTTTAGAAGACAATCCGGTGAGAGAGGGAAGATGATTTTCATTCTGGATCGTAATCAGCAGCAAAGGAGTTTCGTCATGTGTTCAACATACCGCACATGGCATGAACTGAAGAGAGCAATCAATGAGAGGGATAATATGCCAAGTTCCATTCTTTGGTGCGAAGTGTGACTCGTCGTGTTCAGCCATGCTTCAGACCTCAAAGAGGCCAGATACAGGCATCTGCCACACAACGAATGGCAATTATTCTGTGTTCTAAATCTCACTTTACCTGCTCTGTGCTTTTGTTGCAGTTCTGTTGCTATCGCAAAGCTGATTGAGTGTTGTTTTCCTTCCTACCACTAGCTACGTATAATGTAGGCCTTCTTACATACACATAGTGATACTGCTATTGGAAGATATCTAAATAAGAATATTCATATATATATATTTATACACATCATTTTCGCTCAATTAACGGACGTATCAGGAACTTCATGATCACAGATAGCACACCAAAGCAGTTGATGCATTTCGATTTCCAACGCCATTCCCATGTCAAGAAAGACCAGGTGAAGTCATTTCTCCTTCTCTAAGGGCTTCTTCAGTTGGTGAGATGAAAATATGTTATTTGTAGTCTCACATCCTTTTACAAATCAATATGTTGACGGTATTAAGGAGGTACTGGTCAGAATTCGTTCAAATATTTTAATGTGTGTGTCAGGAGCTGGACTGGCCGATAATTAGAACAGTCTACAGTTTCACCAAGTTTCAAATTACCGCCTAAGTCATCCGTCATACGTACGTGCATGCGACACCTACCAAAGGATTCAGAAGTGCTAGTCACTTTTAGATAGATGGCGCCCAGCAATACTACTTTCCTCCGAGGCTAATAGAGTGCGCGAGTCATCCGTTTGCCGTTTGTTTTAGAGTAACTCAAAAACTCGCAATGAGAGTGTGCCTGAACACTTATTCTTGCTTCCGCAAACTGATAGATTGCTCTGTATTCTCCCCCTCGCACATGCGCACTAGTTGTTCCCTTGTTATGTCTCCAGAGAAGTCTGATAGTTATTCAAGAAGTAACTCACGAAGTCGCCGAAAGACCAGTGTGAGAGCGCTCTGTTATGTCTCTAGCGGGATCTGATAGTCACTTGTTTACAATAACTCACGAAGCCACCGCAAGGCTGCTCTGTAGTCACCTCTCCCCGCGCAGGCTCACTAACATTCCCTTCCCTACCTCCCACATCCCCACTCGCACGACCACGCTCTAAAAGACGGTAATGATGACGGTTCTCCACCACTTTCGGCAAGAAAGGTGGTCAATATTTCGCTAAGAAGCCGGCATTATTTTTGGACGAGGATCGGGAGATGTTCCTCTGGGATCAGATTGCTCTCTCTCCCTTCTCCTATTTTTGGTAGAGGCCTGGGAGGTAGTCCGTAGGGAGGGAGGAGAGAACCCTCTCCACCCTCCCAAAACAAATCGGTCCCTAACCTAACGAAATGAGATTAGGTTAGCGTCCGTGGTTGCAGTTAGGGTTAAGACGCCATCGTGACGTCTATGACCTTGCCTGCACCAGAAAAAAGCTCACCCAGCAAAATTAAAATTTTCCCGCCAAAACGCGTGGGAAAATGCTGACGTAGCACCCATTGTTTTAGAACATAAATAGCCCATCTACTATATTAGTCTGCCTCGACCACTGAAATGAACGCACAAACCGATCAGATGAGTGACATTTCCCACCATTCACAACAAGGATTGGCTGCATAAGGAATGAAGTAAATGATTAGAGTTATAGTTCTCTGTTACAAGTAGAAAGGCAACCATAGTGCGTCAGATGTTGAGTGATCACTGGAAAGGGCACGGAGATGCCGCGTAATTGTGTGAGACAGATTTATCAGCACCTGACAGTGTTTGAAAGAGGACTCATGTTCGGTCTTCACTTGACCGGCATGACGAATCGTGCAATATCCAGATTTGTGGAGCATTCGGATGTGACAGTGGTCTCGTTTTGGGCTGCATGGAAACGTGAGGGCAGGCGTAGACGTCATCAAGGTTCCGGTCAACCACGTCTGACCACCGCAAAGAAGGACCGCCGTACTGCGAACCCTGCACATCATAAACACCTCACATCTGCTCCTGTCATCTGATAACAAGTAATGGACTCCCTGCAACATATTTTGTCATCCGACACTATTAGTCGGAGACTAGTAGCAGCCCGACAAGTGGATTACCGTCCCATGCATAGACTGCCGTTAACGCCAAAACACAAACGGCTGCGTTTTGAATGGTTCCGTGACCGGGAAACATGGACTACTGATGACTGGCGCCGTATTTTGTTCAGTGATGAATCATGGTTCTGCACTACCCTTGATGAACATCGTCTTCGAGTATGGCGGCGCCCTGCGGAGGGTTTCCAAACTTCCAATGTTTAGGAGAGGCACGGCAGTGTTACTCCTTGCGTCATGGTGTGGGGATCCATAGGGTATGATTTTAGCTCTTGGCTGGTAATGATTGAGGGAACTCTGACGATAAGTCACGGATATCCAGCGCCATCGTGTGTCACCTCTCATGCAACAGGACGATGCTCGTCCACACATGGCAAGTGTCTCTATGAGCTGTCTGCGTTATTTTGAGATACTCCCGTGGCAGAAAGATCCCTAGATCTGATCCGGATAAAACATTGTGGGACCAGCTTGGACGTGCCAGTGCCAGTACACAGGATATCAAGTACCATTACAATAGTTGTGGGCCAGCTTGCCTCAGGAGGCTTTATAACACCCTTCCAAACACAATCAGTGAATACACTTAGAATTTAAATTTCACTTTATTTTTAATCACTAAAATTACGTTCCCTCTCAACACATGAAGTTTCATTTCATTTCCTCCTACCGTTCTGTTGCTTCAATTTACTTTGTCAAGTTGTGTATAGCAACAGGCAGTTAAAGTCTGGTGTAAGTGAGGATATTAGTTCAAAATTGTTTTTATTGCATTTACAGTTGACATTAGGAAGATAGCAATTTAACTTTAATACGTATTCTCGAATAAAATGGAATTCTTAGCTGAAAACGTTGATTCCACGGGAAAAAATGACGTGTAAGGAAATTCTTGGTTTAGAAACTTACCAGATGTATTTGCCTTCCAAACAAACGTCTCTTTCAAAAGAGGAAGAAGTTGGATATGATTTCTAAGCGTCTTTGCCTTTTTAAGATTTGACTTTCATTTTAAGTCAGTACTTACAGCATAAGGTTTCGGCAAAGTAAGTATTGTGCCCTTTTCAAGGCAACAACTGCGGTGAACTTCTTCCTTCTTCTGTGCGCCGGCTGCTCCTGTAATCAATGGCATTTAAATGATACTCACCGCTGCATGTAGACTCTTCATCCTCAGGCGCGGTGCGTCCGTATATCCCCGAAGATAGGCCACACGTCGATCAGGGAGTGAGGAGATGAAAAGATGGGGTAACTAACTATAAATGACGGTACCCAAAGACTGAATTAAAATTTAAATAACAAACTGATTTATTGAATAAAGTGCAAAGTGCCAAAATTAAAATAAACCCGGTGAAAAATAAGCAAAGTGAAATGAAATGAGACTAAGAAAATTAAAGATTGAAGATCTGCCTTACAATAACTCAAATATCTGCCTAATAAAATTGACTGAAGGTCAATCAAATTAATAATATTCCAGATTCCGTTGACACTGTCTCAAGACGATGACGTGAATAAATTCAAAACTCTGGTCAGAAATACCACCTCATTTGAAGTACTGAATTGTAATTCAAAGGAAAATGTCACTCAAAATAAATTAATGTGGTTGAATAATTAATTAATTAGTTACGTCATCAAATCAACACTGACTCAGAGGTGTTTATCAAATCATTAACACATGTGACTCAGTTGGGAAACACCCAAGTTTAAAAATAATCGTGGACTGCACTAACCATGTGTAACAAATAAAGAAAAATTCAAAGAAAACAGCCATGAACATCGTACTTCATTTACCACATAACCACTGTCTCATTCAAAACTACTCATGGTTGAAAAGGAAATTATTGACACATGAACCTGAGTGTTACAATCACTCATTTAATTATTTAAACTTCACCTGCATGACTGTGATAGCCTGGACCTCTTTAAAATATAAATAATGATTAGGCCAAGTGCCTCATGTTTACTTTTCAAATGAAGCGATCCTTGTACATTAAAATTTTACTTAATTAGCCGCTGACTGCATTTCATTACGAACTCATAATTTGTGGTACCACCACTAGATGGAGGCAGACCCCATCTCATTTACCTCATTCATTGCGGCAGTTATTATACAACTGGTTCATTAAAGATCGCTTCATTTCCTAATTTAAAATGTAGCGGATTTTAAAGGTTTGGTAATTACTGAATGCCTGGTATGAGCATACCACTACTACTATGAACTAATCAATGATCTCTTATCCTAACACATGAAATCTTATTTACATAATTAAACTTGTTAATGGAGAAACACTGCTCCAACAAAAGAAATACAGAAATCAAACTAGCCTAACTACACCTATCTATTTACATCAAATCAAATGCAAATAATTCACGTATGATCCTACAAATAAAAGGTAATAACAGGTACACAAAGAAAGAATAATAAACAAACAAATCTAGATCCCAAAATCGCTGCCTGCTGAAAATAATAAGAATGAAATGCGCAAAATATCGGAGTCTAAAGAAAATTTCCCCGCTACAAGTAGCAAAAATATTGTGAATTTGACGGCAATCTCTAACCTCAGACGACAAATGTCTGGCCATGACACTATTTAACCTTTATGGACAATAATTACTGCTATGCCATGTCATCCATCATTCTACATGACTATCAAAATGCACATTGATTCGTCGCTCTGCTCACATGTACTACGGCTAGCATATTTGCCGAGCATCTACTCCCCGGAATTTATTTGAAACAAAATACAGGCTTCTGCCTACAATCATAACCCATGTCGTAACATATTTAACACTCTTGGTTAAAGTATTCATCTCTCAATTCTATTTACTCATCATTAATCTCGACGTAGTACCTCATAATACGGCCTCGTTCGTATCCGGCGGGCAAAAATATCTGTCGTGCACATCTCTATTTTCTTACGACAGTTCATGACATGGTCCAAATATCACATTTCCATTATCAACGCAGATCATCAGGGATATTATTCACTTAGCTCGATCTCTAGATCATTCTCTGCTTCACATATCACAAAATATCAGAGCTGACTCATCAATGACCTCCTGTCACTAACTGTTAACTACAAAAATGACGAGCTGCCTCTCAAAACACAGCTATTGGAAAATGTAATAACCGCAACTACACAGAAATAAGTACTCGCGTCCACCAAAAATATCGTCGCAAAAATACACGGTATAAGGACTACCGGAAACGGTCATCTGAATGATGATTCCACAACATAAAACAAGCTGAATGCGCAAATCTCCAAATAAGCATTAAAATCAACAAGGCGGCGTCTACAAGATCACAACTCCAACAGAAATATCGCTCAAAACTAAAGTTATAATAACATGATTATTATTATTATTATTATTATTATTATTATTATTATTATTATTATTATTATTATTATTATTATAAATCGGCATTACACTCATTGAGATCAAATAATATAGCATCCTAAATTTTCAAAGTGACTTACTACAAATGATCCATAACAATTATGCAAACACATCTACGTAAAGGAAGTGCGCAAATAACCCTAGCTAAAAGTGCAAACATTATTATTATTATTATTATTATTATTATTATTATTATTATTAAAATGTGAATTATTTACAATCCTACCTAACAGTCTAAGCTACATTTGATCATCGATTAGTCACAGTCCTACATATTTATTTACATTATTTTTTTGTTGCTCATACCTAGGTGCTGGAGGCATGTTGGATCACCCTCCGGGCTCCGTCATGATGAATTAGAATTCCATCTTGAAGCTGATGTGGTATTCCGAATTTTCACACACGCAAACTTGATACATTTATCATGGCGTTACACACGTTCATATTAACATAACACACGCATTTTCTAGCACTTCAGTAAAGATGATACCATAGCACTGCATAGACTCCTGACGTGAAGTCGAAAGTTTCCTCTCCGCTACCTGCCTGAAGACACCTGCTGGTCTCCACACTCCTCTCTCAGTTTTGTTTACTTACAGCTTACCGGTTGTTCACCTCTTCGGAACATAACAGTTTGCTCAAGGTCTTTAACATTGCGGCCTTCCATTAATGAAAAGACATTCTGCTCCCTGTCTGCTTGAACTAGTTTCTCCCCGCAACCTCTTGCTTGCCATAACAGTTTATTGTAAGTGGTAAAAGCAAGCTAAAAGTGCAGTTTCCACTGATGTGGGGAAATTTATACTGATCGTCCTCCCAAAATGACAGAATAAATAGCTTTCCAACAAATGTCAAACTACACGTGGATTAGAAAGGTTTTATGTAGTTACGTGTCGCAACATGTTCCATTGTCCCTCTCTGTTGGTAATGTGAGTTCATTTAAGGCAAGTGTTGAAAAATATAGCTATTGCCTGTTATCTCTGCATAAACTCAAAGTAAAGTAAAAGTTTGTTAAAGTGTTCATTTCTCCTGAAATATTACTCTCCCAAGTAAAATACATGGCTCACTCGGATGCCAACAAGTGTCTCTGATCGCAATTCATAAAGTAAAGTTCACACAAGACTGAATTTGAAAGCTGACTAACTGAATTAGCTGACACACTCTAAACACACTGAAGATTCAACTAACCCACGAACACTGAATACACTGAAAAATCACCATTTTGCTCGCTGGTTTTGTAATGAGTTCTCCCCCCACATTGAAAATAGTTCTGTGGAAGGAATGTGGCGTAGTGATCTAGCACTTGGGAGCGCTTTATCATACATCCGTAGGTTAAAGCTTCAAAAATTATGTACAAAATCTTCCTAATTTCGGTCTGACTTACTTGTTATATTGCGCGCGCCACCGGCGTTATTTTCTTCCAGCGAATGGTTCCTTCCCGCCATGACAGTTAATTTCCTGGGCGATACTACTCTTCCGTGTGAAGTTAAAATTTTATTAATTACCCAATAATTAAACACACCTTCGCACCGATAAATTTTCAAATACTATTAGGAAGTCAGGACACTGTTTTACACAACTCCTCCGGGCACCAAATAGCGAAATACTGACTGTAGATTCCCGCTATGACAGGACATTCAAATTTGGAATTTTGTGATTGGCTGAGACTTTCGCGCTCTTCGCAGCATGGATGCTTCCATTTTCTCCCAAGGGTTGGTGGGTGCTATCGTTGTCTCCCTTGTCCTGCTAAGTAGATCAAGCCTCAACGCGTGATTTTATCGTGAGAACCAAGTAGAAAGTTGCCACTCCTAGGCGGTACCATAAAATTTATTGGATGCAGTACTCAGGTCGGTCTACAAGTTGCTCGTGCCATGAGAGAAGTTTCGAGGATTTCCTTGCCGACTGACTGGCGCCAGAATGTTCCCTTGTGACTGCTAGCTCTCACAGCCTACTGTAGTATTCGATATGCGAAATATTCAACTTTTAATTTGTAAATTAATTACGTAAATTCGCTTATGGGTGCAGTATGTATATGTGTATGTATGTATTGGAACCATATGTCATATTACTATAACATATGAGATCATTTTGGTCAAGAGTCAAATGCCACCTCATCTGTGAAAATGTCCAAACTGATCGGTAATAATAATAATAATAATAATAATAATAATAATAATAATAATAATAATAATAATAATCATATGTCCTCAGCTACATTTCAATTTGAAGCCATCTGGCAGTCTGCTCGTCAATTTTGACGTTTTTTTTACTCTAGGTCTACTAGATGGCAGACCGAGTAAACCGTAACTCCCTTGGGCGTCTATGGCCGAGATTCACTTATTTTTGTCGAGTAAACAGCAAATGTGTCACCAGAGATCGTTTACATGCCAACATAGTATGACATGGAGTGTCGAATGGACTTTTAGCCGCCCTCAAAAATTCTGACTACATCTGCCAGGTCTGAACCCACTATCTTTGGATCCGGAGGTCGACACTCTACAACTGATCCACAGAGGAAGCTAAGCTGATGGGTGAACAAATTCCCTTCGCACCGTGCGAGGATCAACGGCATATCCGTCCTCACGGAGCAGCGGCAAAATAAAATTCTAATACTAACTTATAGGCATATCAGAACGGTTAGGGAGGGGGGGGGGGGATAAGGATTCTACCAAGACTACGGCAAATTTAATAGCAAAAAAATATTGCTGTGAACAATTTTGATCACTCTTGTTAAAACGCACACAAAATAGTAACCATGATTACAATAATACTATATGCATGTCGGTCACAATACCTATAAAATCGGAGTTCGTAACTCCACTCATTTTTCAAACCCACGTTAGATAAATGATCTTTATTTTATTTCTGGACTATATTTTAAGCAAACCGACTCCTAGAACACTATTTTGAAATGTTCCCTAATAGATGTATTTACTTGTAAATGCAATGATTTATCATTGACCTATTTCTTCTAAATTGCAAGAAAACAGTCTATACTCCTAAATTCAGGAGCTAACTTTCAGTGGTCGCCTAACAAAATGTTAAAAATCCTAAATAACGTCATATAATCCAAATAAACGTGGACAAGATATGATAGACAGCACACAATAAACAAATGTTAGGTCCGGCCTTCGAATCCACATCGCGCAGAACAACAACCCAAACAACGGGTCAGAACCCGCTTTCAAAGTCTGACAAACACACACACAAGTACAAAATATCTATTAAATAACACCGTAAAATCAACATATATACACAATGTACAACTCCTCTGGTGACAGAAAAGTGTGCATGGCTGAATTTAATGGAAAACCGTGTGTAACGAAATTCTGGGTTTTCCTTAGGACTCGAACAGATACTATTTTTTACGTCACCAGGATCGGGTTACTGAAATCCCTACCTAGTCATTTTATAGAAGAAACGAAAAATATTTGAATCAGGCGTTCAAATAAAACATATTCCCATACCGAATACAACATAATTTAATACACATATACAGATCTCATACTGTTAACCGCGGGCTCCTTTCATTCCACGGTAAGGTTTGACATTTTTATTCATTTCTGTGGAGCTTGTCAAAACGAGCGGAGAGGTCTTATTCCCTCCGGCATATTTCTTCTGTCACTCGGGAACTGTCCTCTTCTTCTAAGGCAAGCGACATCCCTTTTAAACACAAACCCTCGTTAAAACCATAGCATTCTGAAGCCTCTTAAATACATTTAAGTAGTCTTAATTTTAACAACAATTATTGATACAATTATTCGTACGTATCTTACTCATACTCTTACCTTTCATCAATCCAAATCTCCATTTAACCTTTCAATTTACAGAAATAAATCGTAAGGGGCCCGCGTTCCAAACTTAACGAACGCAAAGGAAATTAACACAAGGTTTCCCTCTCACCTATAAACAGCACATCATTAAGATTATTAACGTGGCCATTATTAACGGTATATGAAGAGATTATCCTATAGAAGAAAATTCCATATCTAATTTGGGGGAACATGTCACACTCACACAGTATTCATCCACCCAATTATACTATTCTACGAACATGCAAAATTCATTTGATATCAGAGTGCTTTGCTATCCTTCATATTTACACATCTTTCAGCGTAGGGATGTACAGTAGATGGTCCTATCTTCATGCATTAAGGACTTGAGGTAAAAATTCCCCAAATATAGGGAAGAGAAGAGAAATGAAATCCGGTTGAGATCCTAAACAAAATAACAGTTTTCCCTCATTACCTAAAGCACAATAAAACTTTAGAATGTCTTATTCTTCAACCCATGTTCATGCATTACTATCAAATGGAATTACGTAGACCTTAACATCATGCTCCCAAATTTCTCCCCAATCTAAATTATTCCCACACATGGAATACAAGACTCAACTCTGGACATTGGACTGCCATTAAATGACAGTTTGGACAGGTTCAAAATAATTTTATTTTGTGTTTCTTAATGGTTTAGTGCAAGCAATTTTTACATTTCCATTGAAAGCTGCCTGTCCAAGAGCATTTAAAAACAATAATATTAATATAATTAATATAATATCTGATGAAGAAAGGGCAGCCAGGTCAGCCAGAATGAAGAGGTTTTGGGAAAGGAAGAAGATGATGCAAGCTAAACCTTCAGTTAATTCTTTGTTAACGTAAATGTATTTGGGTTTGATTTAAGTGCTCCAATGTGGGCGTAAACTATGTAAATAAATAAATAGATAGACTTCCTGTAATTTGACTGATAAGTGTAACATTGCAATCGAATTTTCACGGAGTGTGACGGTCCTCAACGCAATTTGCTGGATGCATGGTGCTTGTATGTACATGTTCAAAGAAACAATTATGAAATGTGTTAACTGAGGAATTATCATATCTTCCTGAAGTGAATTGTGTGACGCTGATGTTTTTAATGATTTCGATAATGTGTTGGAAGACCGTGATGGCATTCCTGGAACAATTGACGAATTGTTACAAAATTTATTTCTTCAGAAGAATGTCTTCAGCAGATGTAGAAGAAGCAGAAGGAGATGAAAAAGAAGAAGAAGGAGAAACAATTTCTGTCCCCAAGGAAGTACCTACTGATCAAAAAGCTATGCAGGGTATTAATGAGTTGGAACGTTATGCGTTTGTATATAATCAACCAGAAATGATTGAAATTATATTTGATTACATATAGGGAAATTGAATCAGAATAAGCACGGACGAAAATTGAAACAAATAACAGTCCTTTGACCGATTTCTTCTCTAAGCTGTAAAGGTTGGGTACTGCGTAAAATAAAACATAAGACAATACTGTAATGCTTTCTTTTTTTAAACTTTTAGTAGGTATGAAATTCAGTGTGGTGTATTGTATATAAATTCAAAGAACCACGGTTATTATTATGCACATACGGAACACACTAGCTCAGAGGTTTTCCTTTCCTGCTCTGTCAGTGTACTTTACAAATACTGGGACACCCCACTACACTGAATATTGTTTTAAGGAATCTTACGTATCCAACTTACAGGGGTTTCACTGTAGTCTTTAAAGGTACATTGGAACATCGTTAACGCTGTTATCACCCTGGATGTCATATTTCAAGTAACTAGGATGCTGGCTATTACAAAATGGGATACGGATGTAGAAATCATACCCGGAGTCTGCATTGTGAGAATATTTCTAAAATTAAAACAACTTGTGTACCATCTTGACCTTCGTTTCGAATGACACTGGAGATTTATGAAGTGTTAACCGCAGCTGCTTTACGGTATCGTCAATAAACGGACGTTAAATAGACTGCAGGTCTTCAAAATGTGGATATATCAAAAATGTTCAAGATTCTGTGGGTAACTGTTGTCACAAACGAGAAGTACTCCATAGAAAAGTTGTAACCCTTTCAAAACTCAGGAATGCATCGTGTTGCGGTCACATCTTTCGGAATGGCAAGTAGTACAGCCCGATACAGCTAATCATGGCCGGCTCCGTATAAAGGAAACATGGACCTGGACTGAGAATATTTCACTGATATGGAGCCTCCGATAAAGGTTTGATGTTCACGATACAGTCACTCTGTTCCGGGAAATTTAAAGTAAGAAGAACTGCTCCATGACATTCACCGATTCCATGAGGAGATCACAGCAAAAGTTAAAGAAATGCTTAGAGTTGTCTAATAATTTGGATACAACTGAGAAGCCCTTTCCATGTCCACCAGGAGATAAATCTGTGGCCTTTCTACTTATGTATTATTTCGATTGTGCTGTTATGTGGTAAAAGGAAAAAAGCACAATTCTACACGACTATTCTTGTGGCTTGTCGGATGGCATAGAGGGCAGCACGACAGATATTTAATAAGAAACAACTATGATATACAGTGCCGTGAATTTTGACTGATTTTCAAAATTCAGTCCCTTCATCCGGAATCAAATTCGTGAGCTTGAGTTCATTTCCATACAGCTAACTGTTTACTAACTGATTACTAACTGACTGTTGCATGTTAAATACATCTCGTGCTACCCTCTTTGCCAACCGACAAGCCACAAGAATTGTCCTGTAGAACTCTACTTTTGTTCTCAGATAGCAGCACAATCGAAAAAATACATAAGTAGAAAGGCCACAGATTTATCTCTTGGTGGACATGGAAAGGGCTTCTGATTGGTATCAAAATTATTAGTCTACTGTAACTCATTACTTAGACTATACAGAGGCCGATTCTGCACCTAAAACAACTCCCATAATAGGAAGAATTTTCATGTTTGGAGATAACCGCTTTTGCAGCTAGGCGACTCAATAGAGGATCTCCGTGGGGTCCCTTGCATTCCTGATTTAAGAATTGTACACCTGTTATTCGACGGGTGAAAATAACTTTTGTTGTTTAAAATAGCCTTATCTCAACGCTGCACAACTTTCATCTTGCTGCTTTTGTATGCCATATTTTTTCCTTAGTCCCAATGTAATATCAATTTTGTTAGGCTTTTATTTGTTAACTATGGTTCAAGGTGACATTTCATTTCCGTTAGAAAAGACATGCTATTTTATTAAAAGCAGACATTCCCAGAATTTCACATGGTAATAACAAAATAATTCCTGGAGAACGAAAAAGAGAATCAGTATTTATTTCATTTTGAGTAAAAGCATGGCGATAGACGAGGTCAAAGTTTTTAATATCGTCGAGTTTGTAACAATATGTGACTGAAAATTATGAGAGACGCTTACACATTATTTTTTGTGATGGAAGAGTCAAAGGATGTGCAACGGAGACCAATGCCCACTTTGTAGGTATCGTATTACAACAATATCATTAATATTGTGTTTTTTTTAGTTGTTTTACGTCGCACCGACACAGATAGGTCTTACGGCGACGATGGGACAGGAAAGGGCTAGGAGTGGGAAGGAAGCGGCCGTGGCCTTAATTAAGGTACAGCCCCAGCATTTGCCTGGTGTGAAAATGGGAAACCACGGAAAACCATTTTCAGGGCTGCCGATAGTGGGATTCGAACCTACTATCTCCCGGATGCAAGCTCACAGCCGCGCGCCTCTACGCGCACGGCCAACTCGCCCGGTTTAATACTGTGTTGCAAACTGTACGAGACGTCTTTGATATCATACTCCTGTTGAAGGAAGGGAGTTATGGTATAACGCCCTCTCAAGCAGTCAGCCAATGGGAGAGCTGAGAGGAACGCAAACACAAATTTGACGGAGAGGTGCTTTAATTTCTGAACGGATTAAGACGTAAATTGATGTCTTCTCTCGTGTGCCAGGCGCTATTACTCTCGTGAGGTGCAGCAGAGAGGAGGTAGGTTATCAAGAGACGTTACATGAAGAGCAGTACGTGAAGAAACAGCAAAGCAAGGGATTTCACGTAAAACATCTATTCAGTAATCCGGTTGCAAAAGCCGTTATCTCCAAACAAACAAATGAAAGATACATATTTCTAGTTTATTGTGTACATCACCTAACACTGTCTGTCATGGCAGTTCTTTTAGTAGCAGAGGCATCCTCTATGTACCTTGTATTGTAGTGGGAAAATGAGGTTCAGTTGAAAATCCGGTCGTCCGCATGTTTCTGTCATTTTTCAGTCCGACTCCTTGGCTGAACGGTCAGCGTACTGGCCTTCGGTTCAGAGGGTCCCGGGTTCGATTCCCGGCCGGGTCGGGGATTTTAACCTTAATTGGTTAATTCCAATGGCACGGGGGCTGGATGTATGTGTTGTCTTCATCATAATTTCATCCTCATCACGACGCGCAGGTCGCCTACGGCAGTCAAATAGAAAGAGCTGCACCTGGCGAGCCGAACTCTTCCTGGGATATCCCGGCACTAAAAGCCATACGATATTTCATTTCATTTTTGTCATTTTTCAAACCGGCCATCTCAAATCGCGCTGGTGATTAGGCCATTCATCCTCTTGCATTTCTGGTGTATACAATTTACGCGCAAATCAGATGTGCGTGACTTCACAGGTGCCTTGAATTCTAATATTTGAGTAAACATTGCATCATCTGTTTAACTTAAACTTAATACTGCAGATATGAAGGTTGTTTCTGTCATTAGCCCAATTGTAATATCAATGCTCTCTTTCCGGTTTTTGAAAACTGTACTTCTCAATATTCAAAAATAAGAGTGCGTGTTCCCAGTTACATTAAGACAGAGTTCTCAGTATAGTTGAGAGTGACTCTCAAGGATGTTATTGTTTGAGTTATCAGTCAGTAGACTGGTTTGATGCAGCTCTCCATGCCACCCTATCTTGCGCTAATCTTTTCATTTCTAAGTAACAGTTGCATCCTGCATCTGCTCTAATCTGCTTGTCATATTCATACCTTGGTCTACCCCTACCGTTGTTACCGCCTACACTTCTTTCAAAAACCAACTGAACAAGTCCTGGGTGTCTTGAATTATGTCCTTCTCTCCTTCTCGTCAAATTTAGCCAAATCGATCTCCTCTCACCAATTCGATTCAATATCTCATCATATCTGATTCGATCTATCCATCCCACCTTCCGCATTCTTCTGTAACACAACATTTCAAAAGCTTCTATTATCCTTCTTTATGAGCTAATTATCGTTCATGCTTCACTTCCATACAATGCCACGCTCCAGATGTAAGTCTTCAGAAACATCTTTCTAATTCCTATATCAAAGTTTGAAAGCAAATTTCTTAAGAAAGCTCTTCCTAGCGTGTGGTAGTTTGCATTTATGTTGTTCACGCTTCTGCCATTGTTAGTTATTTTATCACCCAAGTAAAAATATACATCTACTTCCTTCAAGACTTCATTTCCTAATCTAATAATATCTGCATCACCTGCCTTCGATCGACTGCACTCCATTATTTTTGTTTTGGACTTATTCATTTTCATCTTGCACTCCTTACCCAAGACTTCGTCCATACCATTCAGCAGCTTCTCGAGATCTTCTGCAGTCTGAGGTAAAATAACAATATCATCGGCAAATCTCAAGGTTTTGATTTCCTCTCCCTGGACTTTGACTCCCTTTCCAAATTCTGTTTTGATTTCCTTTACTGCCTTTTCTATATCAACAATGGAAAGGAGGGGTCACAAACTGCAGCCTTGCCTCACTCCTTTCTGGATGCTGTTTATTTATAGCCCTCGATTCTTACCACTGCAGACATTTTTATGCGGATTGTAGATAATTCTTCGTTCTTGGTATCTGATCCCAATCACCTCCAGAATCTTAAATAGCTTGGTCCAACCAACCTTATCGAATGCGTTTTCTAGGTCTACGAACGTCATGTACGTGGGATAGTCTCATATACCTTGCACACTAAATGAAATAACCTCGCCATGCCGGTTTCTCCTAAAGCAGTCAGTAATTCAGAGGGAATGTCATCAATTCCAGGTGCTTTGTTCCTACTTCGGCAGTTAGGTTAAGCTGGCAGTGTTGGGTATAAAACTTGGGTGTATAAAGCTAAAGGTTAAGCCAAGGGCCGAATCCAGGAGCTGTGAGATTTGAGTCGAATCCATGCCTGTTAGTTTAAGCTTGCACTCTTGGCCATAATCACTTTGGTTGTTCAGTTAAGCCTGCACTTTTGAGAATTGTACTTGGGTCTGTAATGTTAACGCTCTTAGGTCTGGGGTCGAACTCAGGTCAGTGGGGTTAGGCCTGGAAACGTAGCTAGCGTAACGTCATGTTAGGTTGAGGGCGCGCTCTTAGCCAACGGCACTATTTTTCAAATTGCCCGCCTGTTTGGTTAAACTTCCACTCATGGACATAAACACGTTGCCTGTTAGGATCAGCTTGCACTTTTTTGCAGCAAACTTGAGGCTGTAATGTTAACACCCTTAATCCAAAGTTCGAAGCCGGCGTCTGTGAGGTTAGGCATGAACACCTCGTGCCTCTTAGGTTAAGCATGCACTCTTACTCAGCACATTCCGTGAGGCGGAGGCCTCTCCACGGTGCCTGAGTTGGAGACAGCCTCCGACCCTGTGTATTATAACTTCTAGTTCTATTCGATTAATCATTCACTTTTACTACACGTGCTGGTCTAGGGAATAGCCAATGCAAAAATATTTCTTCTTTTTTGGCTAGAATTTTTATAAATAACCTGAATGAACAACAACAAATAACAGTTAAATGGAACAACGATGAGCTCGTCAGCTATTATAACAATAATGATTTAAAGTCATAAAACAATCAGGTACCATAGAGAAAATAGTTGACACAATAATTTTTGAAAGGGATGAGCTTTGCAGCTCTAAATTACACTATTTGAAAAGAACATATGCTCCACTCAATTACCCTTTAGGAGACTGTGCTCCAAATTTTACACTAGGTAAACCTTGAAAACAGTGTCCACTGTCATTTCAGATCGACAGTCTATTACACACTCATCCATAATAAATGATACTTTAAACAGAGCCAATAAGTGCACATTCTAAATGCCCTTAGTGTACAAATGAAGGTTTAAGAAATCGTCCATGAACAGAATGCTAGGAGGCGAAACACTTGCACGCCTTTTGACATACACTTTGAAAAACACCTAAAATCCTATATGGGCTTATGTCCCGAAGTTACAGAGGATAAGCCTATAATACAGAGGCTGACTAGATGGCAAAATATTTAAGTTCCAAATATGTTTGAAGAATTTAATGATTTAGAAAATCGCAGTCACCCCAACACCAAGTTGAATGTGAATTAATAGGGAATGAACACTCCTTATTCCCTAAGTTACATCTTTCCCAGCAGGGATTTGAACTGAGTCCTTGGTATTGCCTTAATTTTACATTTAAAAGGTGATATTAAACTCTAGAAATTTAGAAAAAAATGAATTTTTAAACCTTCCCCTCAAGTTAACTTCCTGGAGCTATTACATATTTAAAAGATGTATGCCATTACCTTGAGCTGGTGGGCCTTCCGACGACGGGCAAGATTACCCCTGCCTCCACTACACCGTATGCAATGTAGACTGGAGTGATGAAGAAGACAAAATGGAATAAAAACGTCCAGCTTATATAGCAGAGTGGAAAATTCCAGAACTCTCTAGGCAGAATGCCTGCACACGCCCTCAATTCTAACTGGCTACAAAAATATATACAACAATTTCAGATTGGCTAATAATTTGAAAAAAAAGGAAGCCTTCTAGTGCTGACAACCTTAGCACAAGAAAATAAAGCAATTTACCAACACATAAGGTTTACCAAGTTGCAAAAAAACTTTCGATTTAAAAAAATAGAGACATGTGAAGATTAAAGGTCCAAACTTCTTCTAATACATAGTTTCAGAATGATAACACAGATGGCCTTCTAAGAGGCACTCAATTCAAATGCACGTATAAGGTGCACCTCCGGTAAAATCACAATAATAATAATAATAATAATAGTAATAATAATAATAATAGTAATAATAATAATAATCTATATATATATAAAAGTCATTGTATGTATGTGGGTGGGTGGGTGGGTGGGTGGGTTTGTACCACATCTCCTCCCAAACCATTGGAGCGATTTCAACCAAATTTGATACACTTATG
This sequence comes from Anabrus simplex, assembly GCF_040414725.1. NCBI lineage: Eukaryota > Metazoa > Arthropoda > Insecta > Orthoptera > Tettigoniidae > Anabrus > Anabrus simplex. The sequence goes on along the minus strand of NC_090265.1, from coordinate 1,160,737,711 downwards.
ACTCGGTATCAGGAGACAAACCGCGTGGGGGTAAGACATCCCTAACACCCCTGGGGGCGGGGGGGCGAGGGGGGTCATATATGAAAATAAATGAAAATAGTGTCGAATCCATACTTTTCGGGGTCGCTGAGATCAATAGTGACACTCCAATTTTTTTAAAGTCCAAGTTTAGCCCCCCTTTGGGGTGGGGGCGAGGGGGGAGTGATATATACAAATAATCGAAAATAATGTCGAATACATAGTTTTCGGGGTTGCCAAAGTGAATAGCGACACTCCGGATTTTCAGTATCAGGAGACAAACTACGTGGGGGTAAGACACGCCAGGAACACTTAGGGGCGGGGGGCGAGGGGGGTCATAAATAAAAATAATGAAAATAGTGTCGAATCCACACTTTTCGGGGTCGCTGAGATGAATAGTGACACTCCGATATTTTTAAAAGTCCAAGTTCAGCCCCCTTTGGGGTGGGGGCGAGGGGGCTGATGTATACAAATAATCGAAAATAGTGTCAAATACATAGTTTTCGGGGTCGCCAAAGTGAATAGCGACACTCCGGATTTTTGGTATCAGGAGGCAAACCACGTGGGGGTATGACACCCCAGAAACCCTTAGCGGCGGGGGGCGAGGGGGTCATATATAAAAATAAATGAAAATAGTGTCGAGTCCATACTTTTCGGGATCGCTGAGATGAATAGTGACACTCCAATTTTTTTTAAGTCCAAGTTCAGCCCCCTTTGTGGTGGGGGCGAGGGGGGCAGTGATATATATAAATAATCGAAAATATATCGAATACATAGTTTTCGGGGTCACCAAAGTGAATAGCGACACTCCGGATTTTTGGTATCAGGAGACAAACCACGTGGGGGTAAGACATCCCAGGAACCCTTAGGGGTGGGGGCGAGGGGGGTCATATATAAAAATAAATGAATATAGTGTCGAATCCATACTTTTCGGGGTCGCTGAGATGAATAGTGACACTCCAATATTTTTAAAGTCCAAGTTCATCCCCCTTTGAGGTGGGGGCGAGGGGGGAGTGATATATACAAATAATCGAAAATAATGTCGAATACATAAAGTTTTCGGGGTCGCCAAAGTGAATAGCGACAATCCGGATTTTCAGTATCAGGTGACAAACCACGTGGGGGTGAGACACGCTAGGAACCCTTAGGGGCGGGGGGCGAGGGGGTCATAAATAAAAATAAACGAAAATAGTGACAAATCCACACTTTTCGGGGTCGCTGAGATGAATAGTGACACTCCGATTTTTTTAAAAGTCCAAGTTCAGCCCCCTTTTAGGGTGGGGGCGAGGGGGGAGTGATATATACAAATAATCGAAAATAATGTCAAATACATAGTTTTCGGGGTCGCCAAAGCGAATAGCGACACTCCGGATTTTTGGTATCAGGAGACAAACCACGTGGGGGTAAGGCACCCCAGGAACCCTTAGGGGCGGGGGCGAGGGGTGTCATATATAAAAATAAACGAAAATAGTGTCGAATCCATACTTTTCGGGGTCGCTGAGATGAATAGTTACACTCCGAATTTTTTAAAAGTCCAAGTTCAGCCCCCTTTGGAGTAGGGGCGAGGGGGGAGTGATATATACACATAATCGAAAATAGTGTCGAGTCCATACTTTTCGTGGTCGCTTAGGTGAATAGTGACATCCCGAGAATTTTTAAATTCCAAGTTCAGCCCCCTTTAGGGTGGGGGACAAGGGGGGAGTGATGTATAAAAATAATCGAAAAGAATGTCGAGTACTCTTCGGGGTCGCTGAGATGAATACTGACACTCCGAATTTTTACTATCAGGAGACAAACCACGTGGGAATAAGACACCCCAGGAACCATTAGGGGGGGGGCGGGGGGCTTGAGATATGAAAATCATCAAAGTAGTGTTGAATACATACTTTTTGGGGTTGCTGAGATGAATAGTGACACTCCAATTTTTTTAAGTCCAAGTTCAGACCCTTTGGCGTGGGGGCGAGGGGTAAGTGATATATACATGTAATCGAAAATTGTGTCGAATACGTAGTTTTCGGGGTCGCCAAAGTGAATAGCGACACTCCGGGTTTTTAGTATCAGGAGTCAAACCACGTGGGGATAAGACACCCCAGGAACCATTAGGGGCGGGGGGCAAGGGGGGTCATAAATAAAAATAAACGAAAATAGTGTCGAATCCATACTTTTCGGGGTAGCTTAGATGAACAGTGACATCCCGGGAAATTCTTAATTTCAAGTTCAGCCCCCTCTAGGGTGGGGGGCAAGGGGGAGTGATATATAAAAATAATCGTAATTAGTGTCGAATCCACAGTTTTTAGGGTCGCTGAGGTGAATAGTGGCACTCTGGACTTTTAAGGTCCAAATTAAGGCCCCTTTTGTGGTGAGTGGTTAGGAAGGGAGTTAGATATAAAACAATCGAAAATAATGTCACATCCATGGTTTAAAGTGTCGCTTAAATGAGGAGTGACACTCCGGTTGTCGTTTAAGTCCAAGTTGATCCCCAATTGCCAGGCGGGTGAGAAGGAGTCAAGAACAGAAAATATCCAAATGACCGAGATTAAGGATGTTTTTTTCTACGTTCCAGTATAACTGTCAGCAGAACTTAATACAAATATTACCTATTACCTGAAAAAAATACTAAGAGGGAAAGACACCCTTTGAATCCTTAGATAAGGGTACGAAATGTAATTAAGACTGAAAATGACCGATATTAGTGTTGAATCCATACGTTTCGGGACTACGGGAACAATTTCAAACAAACTTGGTCACTTATGACTTATTATCAGGAGACAAAGTGCGTGGAGGTATGACAACCCTAGCACACCTACGACGGGATGAGGTGTAGAAATAATCGAAAATAGTGTCGAATCCATTCTTTTCGGGGTCGCTGAGATGAATAGTAACGCTCCAATTTTTTTAGAAGTCAAATTTCTGCCTCCTTTCGCATAGCGGTGAGAAAAAGTGAAAAACAAAATTTCGAAAATGACCGAGAGAATGGACGCATGTGTGTATACTGGACCTACTGTCTCGAGAAATATACCCTAGGGGTAAGAGACTCCTAGCCTCTAAAGTAGGGGCGAAATGTAAATATTAACCGAAAATGACCGAAATTTGTGTCTAATCCATATTTTTCGGGGTCGCTGAGATGAACTGTAACACTCTGGATGCCGTTTAAGATAAAGCTCAGTCCTACTCGGCAGGCGGATGAGAACTGGCAAAAAATTGAAAACGTCCAAAGGGACAGAGTTTAAGGATGTGTGTATGTTTTAGCATATCTCTCAATCAAACTTGGTATACACATGACTTACTATATAGAAAGCATTACTGTGGAGGTCAGATACACCTAGCCCCCGCTGGTGTTGGGGAATGAGAGCGGCTGACGTGCAAAAATAAGGAAAATAACCAATATTAATGTCGAAATCCATTGCTTATGTGTCGCTGATACGAACTGTGACGCTGTGGATAGCGTTTAAGTCCACGTTCAGCCTCCATCGAGGCAGGAGCTGAGAAGGGCTTATAAGTAAATAGTATAAAATGACCGAGATTAGTGTTTACTCGATAATTAAATAATCTAAAACTTGAAGTCAGATACATCTAAATAACTATAAAACTACATGATAAGTCGTAAAATCAACATCTCAAAAAGAATTCTATAAGCATTCACTTCACACTCAACTAACTGGTAATACAAATATTAAATGTAAACATTCAAAAACTATCCGGGCAACGCCGGGTACTACAGCTAGTAATGTAATAAAGCAAGCCTCGATATATTGCATTCATTCTATTTGGTAACCGCCAATAGACTAACTTTAAATCCACCCCAGGGGCAGCCAACTTGTTAGCTAGGTTTGATTACCACGGGGACAAGGCTAATTCCGGCTTTGCTTCCATTTACTTGTGCTTGGCTTCTCATTTTCTTCTTTTCGTGCGACCTCCCTTGGTCAACTCTTGTTTCTTTCCTACCCTAGAATGCATCACGTGTTCATGCTCATTGGTGCCTTTTCCTTTCTCTTACCGATACCTTCATTTTTGGAAGTGTTTGACCTTTACTTTTTTGCCTTATGATTAGAATTAAGAAAGGAGCCCAATAGTACACCGTCTTAAAACAGTAATTACCACCACCATCACTACCACTGATGAAAGTCACCTCACCTGTCATAGCCCCACCACATTACTCATCGAGCAGTGGTGGCTTGAACTTTGTTTGGTGTTCAACAATACCCACATCATCTGTTGAGGGTTAAATTCTGTCTTCCTGTCTTAAGGGAGTCACGCTCTCGGAAACATTCACCTCCTCACCTCTTGCAGGTCCAGGACATCTCGCTTCCTTGCTCTTCTTTTCTAGAAAGGAAGCAACAATACTTTTGTCAAACTTGCTGGATTCACTCGCACCATGTGACCATAAAATGCAATCTTCCTTCTCCGAATCACGTCAGTTACTTGTTCTACGTGTGCGTAGACTTGGGGTTCGAGCTTTTCTGTATTCGAAGTTTCAGAGTTGTTTAATATTGACGTAAAATAATGTACCGTATACAAAGCGTTTGTGCCGGCTCCGTGGTGTAGGGGTAGCGTGCCTGCCTGCCTCTTACCCGGAGGCCCCGGGTGCGATTCCCGGCCAGGTCAGGGATTTTTACCTGGACCTGAGGGCTGGTTCGAGGTCCACTCAGCCTACGTGATTAGAATTGAGGAGCTATCTGACGGTGAGATAGCGGCCCCGGTCTAGAAAGCCAAGAATAACGGCCGAGAGGATTCGTCGTGCTAACCACATGACACCTCGTAATCTGCAGGCCTTTGGGCTGAGCCCCTTCAAGGGCTATAGTGCCATGGGGAGATACATAGATAAATAGTTTTCTTTTGCCAGGCCAAGGATTATTCATTATTATTAAATTTCCCGGAATCAGAACAAATCTTAAGAGCCTGTAACTTGTGCTTATCTTTGTACTACTACCTCACTGGTTAAATCTGCAGTACTCTCCAGTCGTATTTCATTTCTTAGGAACTAAATATTTAATTCCCTATATGTTTTGGAGAGGACAAGATTAAACAAGGGGAATTAAGAATAATTTCAAAAGACTACGAGTATATACATTCATATCAGATTATAGGAGAATGTTTGTGTTTAATATTCATAAGTTGTGATATTTTCCTCCATTAATGAACGCAGATGTAGACCAGTAACGATATAGACGTCAAGGAGTATTATTTTCTGGAAACAGCTGCCGATACATAACGTAATAATAAAATATTTTGCGAGCTCTAGAGATTACATATCAAGCACCAATAACAAGGCTGAGTGAGAATCAATATCGCTTCTCTTGTCCCTCTGTGATAACATTCAGAACAGAAGGAATTCAAATCGGCATTAATATCCCTAGAATTGAAAACGTCACTCAGCGACTGCATATTACATTTCTCCTGTCACTCTTCTTGTGGACGGTTTGAAATTGAGATTGCATGCGGGAATTTTGAGAACGTTATCTTCCTTCGTATTAAACTTTATGGCTAAAACTGAATGGTATTCTAATGGAACACCCAAAATGAAGTTGCGTGGTAATCAAACCAGGGACAGGTTTTATGGATCAGGGGATGAGCACGGAACAGACTAAATATTAACATTTAAAGGAATATTACTGTTCAAAAACTTCCTTCATAAATTAACCCGGCAGTGCTCGCATGCGGACTTGTTGTCCGCACGCAGCTATTTTTCTCCTCCTTCCGCTTGCCTTTGACTTTAGACCTGTGATTTTAATACCTTCCGGTCAACAGTTCCCATGGGTCATTCTCTCAGGTCATTCCACTCTGTGCGGTATTCAAAAAAATAGGTGATGAAGACAGACATTCCCCCGCGACATTGCCATATAAGATTGTTAATTGGTGCTGCTTACGTAAGTATTCAAAGTGGGATATTTTTCTAGGCAGAACGAATTCAATTGGAGGTTTTTATGTCAGTATTTGTGGTTCTTAATCGTATGGATAGTGCATTGATGCAAATTAAAGCAAATAATTCTGACAATCCCATGCCACGCAGGGAGTTCATGCGCCGCTTGTCCAACGAACGCATTGCGGAAGATCTGTGAAATTGTCAAAACTGAACCTAGAGGAAGTCTTCTGGAGAATTTCAGCCATCCCTGGTAGTCACTGCGATTACTGTGATAGGAACAGACCTATTAGGTACAGTTGAAAGAAGTGCGATATATACGTGTGTCTCGAACATTGTATGTTGGAGAATGTAGGAAGTGACTAATATGTGCCGAAAGATGTTAGTTCTTTTTTATGTATAATGTATTTCGTGTTTAGCTGTAATTGACAATGTTTCTTGTGGCTATCCCCAGTGTCTTTAAAGTTATTATTCCTTTGGCATTCTTCTATCATTTTTCGACACTTTTGATTGTTGTATATACTTTGAGAATGAAAAACAAATTTTATATTAATTATTTTACCTCAAAATATTTTCTGTGCTCGTTTTATGTAAACAACTCCCAAATCTTAGAAGTGAAGCTTCCACGGTGTGAAGAATTATTTAATTTCCGAGTTGAACCGTGTTGTACATGTACGCACATCACGTGCAGTTTGCCGACGTTTCGAATACATTGCAGTATTCTTTGTCAAGGCGACTGAAATACCCCTACTCGATCCGAGGTAATCAGTCTCCCAGGCAGAAATTACACTACTAGAGTGGCCTTGATCTTGGCCTTTTATATCCTAGCCTTTCTGGCTGACATAAGAATTCTGGAAAATATGTGTCACAGCCAGGTAGTGGGGGCTTGCCCGCACTGTTATGTAATGGGGTTGCCGCCCGTATGTTTATGTTGTGGTCTGTATGTCTTAAACTATGAATGATAGGCATCCAAGAATTACTGATTTTATATCCTTCTCCTAAATTTATGTTGTTCGGATGTTTCTTGATTTCGATAGCCTCGAGGATTTTCCTTTCCAGATTCCAAGGGATAGCTGCTAGGATCTTGGTCTTGTCAAATTATATTCCGTGCCTAGTTTCGTAGGAAAGCTTGGCTACTGCTGAAATATCTGTGTTTTGGTTCTTTTTGTGACGGATATGTTCTTTTAGGCGGGTGGAGATCAGACGTTTTGTCTCACCTACATAACAAGCTCCGCAGCTACGTTCAATGTGATACACTCCAGGGGCCTGTAATTCTATTGTATCTCTTACTGGTGGTAGATAACGGGCTAGCTTCCGGTGAGGTTTATAGATAGTTTTTATATTGTATTTGTCCAGTATCTTGCCGATCCTGTCTGTAGTGTTTTTAATGTATGGCAGTATCGCTGTTTTCTGGCGGGTCAATTCTTCTTTCCCGTTGTTTTCTCCTGCGGCGGCCTTTTCTTTGTTCTATTCTGATTTTTAAGGACTCGTCGGATGTTACTGAGCGAGTAGCCATTTTTCCTAAGGGTTTTCGTGAGGTGTTCTTTCTCTTCTTCGAGGTGCTCTGCGTCAGATATCGCTATGGCCCTGGTCACCAGTGATGTTAAGACAGCCTGCTTTTGTGATGGGTGATGATGAGACGAGGCGTGTAGGTACCTGTCTGTGTGAGTGGGTTTCCTGTATACTGCGCGACTCAGCGTCCCATTGGGGTTGCGTATTACTAGCACATCCAGGAACGGTAGTTTTTCCGTCTACTTCTATTTCCATGGTGAACTGAATATTTACGTGTATGGAGTTGAGATGGTCGAGAAATGGCTGTAGGTTATTGCTCCCGTGAGGCCAGATTACAAAATTGTCGTCCACAAAGCGAAGAAAACATTTCGGTTTCAGGGCAGGTGTAGCTAAGGCTTTCTGTTCGAAGTGTTCCATATACATGTTTGCTATTATTGGAGAGAGTGGCGACCCCATCGGGGCCCCTTCTGTCTGTTCGTAGAACTCCCCGTCGAAATAGAAATAAGTGGCGCTAAGGCATTCTTTAGCTAGTGTTGACAGGTCTTCTGGAAGTTTCTGGTCTAATAGAGGAAATACTAGTGTTAGCGGCACCTTGGTGAAAAGTGACGTGACGTCAAAACTTACTAATAGGTCCGTACTTTCAATTGATTGGCCCTTAAAGAGCTAGATGAAATGTCGGGAGTCCTTCACGTAGGTTTCGGTGTTTCCTGTATGTGGCTGAAGTAGTCCAGCTAGGTAACGGGCGATATCGTGCGTGGGAGATCCTATACCTCTGCGACCTATCGTGGGCGCTATAGGAAATTAAATTAAATAACTCCCCAATCTAGTTATATTTACGTGCGAACACACAGTCCGCCCTGATTGCCACAAGGGTTAGGATATGTTCGGCTACTTGGCTGAATGATCAGCGTACTGGCCTTCGGTTCAGCGGGCTCCAGACACGATTCCCGGACAGACCAGGGAATGGGTCGAGGACTGAGTGTTTGTGTTCGTCTTAATACACTTCTCTTCATGGACTTACAGCACACCACGACCATACCATAGAAACATGTAATATGAATTCATCCTTCCACAACACCTGTGTGTCTGGGTGATGGAATACAACCACGGTACCTCCTGCCTCTCACAAGGGGCAACCGAAACGGTACCCCAGAGGCTCTCCACTTGGGAATGTGGTTGTAGACCACGAGGTCCTATTTGAGTCTGGTATTTCTTCCACTAACTTGAGCCATCCTACATCTCTTGGTCAGCTCTAGTTCTCTTCCGACTGCGACAGTATTAGGCTTGCTAAGTCTGCGCAGTTCTTTTTTTAAGCTTTTAGGTCACCCTTCTCTTTCGTTTACCGATATTTCCATTTTTAAAGTGTTGAATCTCTTCCATTTCTAATTTTCTTCCTGGATTTACACATGATGGGGATTTGGTCCACTTTTGTGACCGAACCTGTGTAGAAGGACACATGGTGGTGGTGGTGGTGGTGGTGGTGGTGATTATTGTTTTAAGAATTACAACTGTGTAAGAATCCTCCTTGAACTTTGATCAGATGATGATTCACAATGAACAGAAAATTTGTACATACATTTTTACATGTTTAAATGAAAGTAAAAAAAATAAAACAAGTCATTGAAATCTATAGAAATATTAGGTATATATTTCCTTTGCCTAAACCAGAATACTAATCCGCCTTAACAAAGCAAGGTTGAAAATGTCTCAAAGCCTCGCTGCTTGTGAGCCAGGAAGGGTGACAACACGATTTCAGTCTGGTTTCGTATCAGGACCCTCCTTGTCATATTTCCCATTAAAAATCCCTTAGACAAAGATCGTCCTTTCTTGACCTCGACAGTAATACGTTTGATAGACCCAAGGGGTTATTTCCACGCCCTTCGTGCTCTTTCCCTTTCCAGTGCCGATAATTCTTCTTCTTCTTCTTCTGATTCTTCTTCTTCTTCTTCTTCTTCTTCTTCTTATTATTATTATTATTATTATTATTACTATTATTATTATTATTATTATTATTATTATTATTATTATTATTATTATTATTATTATTATTATTATTATTATTATTATTATTATTATTATTTGAAAAGTGGAACCTCCGTAGCTCAGGAGGCAGCGCGCCGGTCTCGCTGCTAGGTCCTGGTTCAAATCCTAGTCACACCATGTGAGATTTATGCTGAACAAAGCGGAGGCGGCAGAGGGTTTTCTCCGGGTACTCCGGTTATTTTTGTCTTCTTTCATTCCAGCAGCACTCTTCCAATACCATTCTCAGTGTAGCCTAAGCAAGCACCGGGAACAAACATGTTGAATGTGCTGGTTGAATGGAGTGGAGTAAGAGGGGGGAGTGGATGGGTCAAGTGGAGTGTGACGAGGAAGATGATTTGTATAGAGCAATATAGGGTCGATATAGGAGGATGGCAGGGAAGAATGAAGAAGGGAAAACGAAAAGAAAGGAAGGTAAAGCGGAGATGGGATTGAAGTGTGAGATACTCTTGGTGGTAGTGGTGGTCACTGTGCTACTGGTTACTGGGGGCGTGGAAGTAAATCCAGGTTCTCAGAGCAGTGGCAACATGAACTGGGAGGACATAGAAGTCATAAGGAAGGTGAAAAGGAGGTAGTGGAGGAGCTCTGCCCTTTAGATCAGTTAAAACCGATGAAACTGCAGCAAGTTAAGGAGCACGAAAAGACGAGGCAATGGATTCACGAAAACACAAAATAAACGAGAGCAAAAATGGAAAAAGCAAGAGAGAAATTGTGTCATTAAGGGAAAAAATGATATACACTGACTGACAGAGCAAATGCAACACCAAGAAGGAGTGGTCAGAACTTCATGCTAATTGCAGGGTAGACTGACGTCACTGAGGTATGCTCATGATGTGAAATGCGCCGCTGTGCTGCGCACGTAGCGAACGATAATTGGGACAAGGCGTTGGCGAATGGCCCACTTCGTACCGTGATTTCTCAGCCGACGGTCATTGTAGAACGTGTTGTCGTGTGCCACAGGACACGTGTATAGCTAAGAATGCCAGGCCGCCGTCAACGGAGGCATTTCCAGCAGACAGACGACTTTACGAGGGGTATGGTGATCGGGCTGAGAAGGGCAGGTTGGTCGCTTCGTCAAATCGCAGCCGATACCCATAGGGATGTGTCCACGGTGCAGCGCCTGTGGCGAAGATGGTTGGCGCAGGGACATGTGGCACGTGCGAGGGGTCCAGGCGCAGCCCGAGTGACGTCAGCACGCGAGGATCGGCGCATCCGCCGCCAAGCGGTGGCAGCCCCGCACGCCACATCAACCGCCATTCTTCAGCATGTGCAAGACACCCTGGCTGTTCCAATATCGACCAGAACAATTTCCCGTCGATTGGTTGAAGGAGGCCTGCACTCCCGGCGTCCGCTCAGAAGACTACCATTGACTCCACAGCATAGACGTGCACGCCTGGCATGGTGCCGGGCCAGAGCGACTTGGATGAGGGAATGGCGGAACGTCGTGTTCTCCGATGAGTCACGCTTCTGTTCTGTCAGTGATAGTCACCGCAGACGAGTGTGAGACGAGGCGTCGGCGTGGAGAAAGGTCAAATCCGGCAGTAACTGTGGAGCGCCCTACCGCTAGACAACGCGGCATCATGGTTTGGGGCGCTATTGCGTATGATTCCACGTCACCTCTAGTGCGTATTCAAGGCACATTAAATGCCCACCGCTACGTGCAGCATGTGCTGCGGCCGGTGGCACTCCCGTACCTTCAGGGGCTGCCAATGCTCTGTTTCAGCAGGATAATGCCCGCCCACACACTGCTCGCATTTCCCAACAGGCTCTACGAGGTGTACAGATGCTTCCGTGGCCAGAGTACTCTCCGGATCTCTCACCAATCGAACACGTGTGGGATCTCATTGGACGCCGTTTGCAAACTCTGCCCCAGCCTCGTACGGACGACCAACTGTGGCAAATGGTTGACAGAGAATGGAGAACCATCCCTCAGGACACCATCCGCACTCTTATTGACTCTGTACCTCGACGTGTTTCTGCGTGCATCGCCGCTCGCGGTGGTCCTACATCCTACTGAGTCGATGCCGTGCGCATTGTGTAACCTGCATATCGGTTTGAAATAAACATCAATTATTCGTCCGTGCCGTCTATGTTTTTCCCCAACTTTCATCCCTTTCGAACCACTCCTTCTTGGTGTTGCATTTGCTCTGTCAGTCAGTGTATATAGAAGAGGAGGTGTTGAATCTGAAGAAAGAAATACCAGGGAACAGTCAATAACGTAGAAATACATCCATAGGCCTATTTATTTACGGTGTGCAGGAAGAAAATGTAGAAGCTAAAATGGACATTAATAAAATGGTAGATGTCATTCAAAATAATATGAAAATGAATTCCAGTGAGGTCGATATAGATGATGCTGAGAGAGTTGTTAAGGTGAGAGGGTGCAGACCTATAAAAGTGACGCTGCTATCCACATAGATGGCGGACATAGTGACAAGAAACGCCGGAAACGTGCAGAGTGAAATAAAGTGGATTAAGGGTGATATGGAAGGAGATGGGAACAAGAATTACAATATTTTAAGGAAATATCTAGTGAGAGCAAGACTGCAAGTGTTGAGGGCGCATATTAGGGGCTTGATACTGGTGGTGACCAATGGGAAATGGACTCAAAGTTGGACATAGATGATACTTCAGGCATTGGATGAGAGTCTGAAGCAGGAAGAAGTGAGTAGGACCGGAGAGGAAGTGCATAATATAAAGGATAGGATAGTCGGCTATGTGGAAAACGACACGGAAAGAAATGTGATTGTAGCGGGAGATCTGACTTTGCCAGATGTCAATTGGGAAGGAAATGCTAACGACAGGAAGCATGACCAACAAATGGCAAATAAGTTAATATGGGAAGGACAGCTGATTTAGAAAGTGATATAACCAACCAGAAGGAAAAATATCCTGGATGTGGTGCTGATAAAACCTGATGAGCTCTATAGTGAAACTGAAGTAATAGATGGTATTAGTGATCATGAAGCTGTTTTTGTCGTAGTCAAAAATAAATGTGATAGAAAGGAAGGTCGTAAAAGTAGGACTATTAGGCAATACCATATGGCTGATAAAGCAAGCATGAAGCAGTTTCTGAAAAGTAACTATGATCGGTGGAAAACGGTAAATAAAAATGTAAACAGACTCTGGGATGGGTTTAAAGAAATTGTTGAGGAATGCAAAAACAGTTTTGTACCTTTAAGGGAGGTAAGGAATGGTAAAGACCCACCTTATTATAATAGGGAAATAAAGAGACTAAGAAGGAGGTGCAGACTGGAAAGAAATAGAGTTAGAAATGGCTGTGGAAGTACGGAGAAATTGAAGGAACTTACTAGAAAATTGAATCTAGCAAAGAAGGCACCTAAGGATAACACGATAGCAAGCATAATTGGCAGTCATACAAATTTTAGTGAAAAATGGAAGGGTATGTATAGGTATTTTAAGGCAGAAACAGGTTCCAAGAAGGACATTCCAGGAATAATTAATGAACAAGGGGAGTGTGTATGTGAGGATCTTCAAAAGGCAGAAGTATTCAGTCAGCAGTATGTAAAGATTGTTGGTTACAAGGATAATGTCGAGATAGAGGAGGAAACTAAGTCCAATGAAGTATTGAAATTTACATATGATAACAATGACATTTACAATAAGATACAAAAGTTGAAAACTAGAAAAGCGGCTGGAATTGATCAGATTTCTGGGGATGTACTAAAGACAATGGGTTGAGATATAGTACCATATCTGAGGTACTTATTTGATTATTGTTTGGTCGGAGGAGCTATACCAGATGAATGGGGAGTTGCTGTTGTAGCACCTGTGTATAAAGGAAAGGGTGATGGACATCAAGCTGAAAATTACAGGTCAGTAAGTTTGACATGCTTTGTATGTAAGCTTTGGGAAGGCATCCTCTCTGATTGTATTAGACATGTTTGTGAAATTAATAACTGGTTCGATAAAAGGCAGTTCGGTTTTAGGAAAGGTTACTCCACTGAAGCTCAACTTGTAGGATTCCAGCGAGATATAGCAGATATCTTGGATTCTGGAGGTCAAATGGACTGTATCGCGAATGACCTGTCTAAAGCATTTAATAGGGTGGATCATGGGAGACCACTGGCAAAAATGAGTGCAATTGGACTAGACAAAAGAGTGACTGAATGGGTTGCTATATTTCTAGAAAATAGATCTCAAAGAATTAGAGTAGGTGAAGCTTTATCTGACCCTGTAATAATTAAGAGGGGAATTCCTCAAGGCAGTATTATCGGACCCTTATATTTTCTTACATATATAAATGATATGAGTAAAGGAGTGGAATCGGAGGTAAGGCTTTTTGTGGATGATGTTATTCTGTATAGAGCAATAAATAATTTACAAGATTCTGAGCAACTGCAACGTGACCTCGAAAATGTTATGAGATGGACAGCAGGCAATGGTATGTTGATAAACGGGGTTAAAAGTCAGGTTGTGAGTTTCACAAATAGAAAAAGTCCTCTCAGTTTTAATTACTGCGTTCATGGGGTGAAAGTTCCTGTAGGGGATCATTGTAAGTATCTAGGTGTTAATATAAGGAAAGACCTTCATTGGGGTAATCACATAAATGGGATTGTAAATAAAGGGTACAGATCTCTGCACATGGTTATGAGTGTGTTTAGGTGTTTTAGTAAGGATGTAAAGGAGAGGGCATATAAGTCTCTGGTAAGACCCCAACTAGAGTATGGTTCTAGTGTATGGGAACCTCACCAGGATTACCTGATTCAAGAATTGGAAAAATCCAAAGAAAAGCAGCTAGATTTGTTCCGGGTGATTTCCGACAAAAGAGTAGCGTTACAAAAATGTTGCAAAGTTTGGGTTGGGAAGTTTTGGTAGAATGAAGGAGAGCTCATCAACTAAGTCAGCGGAGAGATGGCGTGGAATGACATTAGTAGACGAATAAATTTGAGTGGCGTTTATAAAAGTAGGAAAGATCACAATATGAAGATAAAGTTGGAATTCAAGAGGACAAACTGGGACAAATATTCATTTATAGGAAGTGGAGTTAGGGATTGGAATAAATTACCAAGGGAGACATTCAATAATTTTCCAATTTCTTTGAAATCATTTAAGAAAAGGCTAGGAAAACAACAGATAGGGAATCTGCCACCTGGGCGACTGCCCTAAATGCAGATCATTATTGATTGAAGAGAGGAGCACCGAATAACAGTGAGATCATAAAAGCGGTTTCAGAAGGAATAAGGGAAGCAGGAAGAGAATTGAAGCTGGATGCCAGTGCGGGAAAAGAAATAGGGATACAGGAAGTGGCGATGGCGGGAAAGCACAATAAATGGCAAGTGGACGTACGCACAGTGAAAATAATGGTTTTAGAGAGGTAGCAGATGAAAGGGGAACTATGATTAAAGGGAGAAGCTTGAGAAAAGAACTATGGCTTAAAAAGCTTAAAGTGAAGGAGGCATAGTAACGAGAAGTAACGAGTACTATTAGTAAGTAAGCTAGGTAAGCTATGTAATGGTGTTTATATATAATTAGATCGGAAGGTATAGTGTGATTAAAGTTAAGTATATCTGAATGGTAAGTTAAGGTGAAGAGGGATGAAGTTATATGTGGAGTGTTATTAAGGTAATAAGAGAGTTGTAATAATAAAAGATGAGTTGGTTTGTAAATATTCAGAGTGGAAGATGTTAAGAAATTTTTTTTTGATGGTAGAGTGTGTATTGCATTTGAAATGAATTGTGAATTTAATGTGGTGTTTGATAATTTGAAATAAGTGAAGGTAACAGTGATTAAGATGATTAAGAGGTTGATGTGGTGGGATGTACGGAATGATGGTAATTAATGGAAGGCGAAGAAGATTAAGTAGGAAGAGGTTGAGTTGATGGTATATGGTAGAGTGTGTTGGTTAATTGTCTTTGGAATGAATAGTGAATAGTAAAGGTAAGAGAGATTATAAGCGGTTGAATTGGTGGTATGAGATTGATGAGGATGGTGGGTCGGTTGTTAAGTCGTATTATGCTAAGAGTGATAACTGTAGTTAAGCGTGTTGAATCATAAGTTATTGTAAATTTGAAATAAATAGTGAATTTAAAATGGAATTTGATTGAGAACGGAGTGGGGTTGTTAATTGTAATTATGCCAAGGGTGATTATATTTATGTAGATTTGAATTAAAAGTGAACGTAAGAGTGATGGTAATTTTAAATGAGTTGGAATTGGTGGTGGCGATGAGTGATTGTGTTTGTTAATTGTATAAAAAATGAAAGTATGGTGTAATTTTGAGTGAAGGTTGCTATGAGTGATTACTTTTAAGAAATGGGTATGGTAATTTATTGAATATGGCCTTGTATCTAAATGAGATTGGAGTGATGGTGGCTAAGAGTGATTAAAAATAAAGAGAGTGATTGAAAAATTGATGAAAAGGGAGGCTCTGAACTATGGTTGGTAAATTTCGGTATGGTAAGACGTGATAGTATAATAATGTGGAGACTAGCTTGAAGTTTAAATGGGATTAAGCATGGTTAAATATATTTTAAAGAGAAGCGATTGATTTTTGAAGTTAGATAATGATGACTAGTAACAAGGAAGTAGTTCAAGTAGAAATTTGCAACGTGTGGAGAATGTGGCACACAAACGCGGCAGGTATTTTAATGTTAAGACTGGATCAGCAAACCTAAGTAGGTCAATGGAGAGGATGGTATAAGGTGTGGAATGTGCAAGGTTCGCAAGTCCAGTCAGGAGAGAGATGAAGGTCCTTAATCTTTATGTGCCGCTTTCCTTTATTTTATTGCACCTTTTTGAAATTATTTTATTTTGTTTATCCACTTGCCATATTACCATGGCTGTCGGATCTCCGGAAGGGAGTCGACCGTGGGCCATTTGATCTTAATGCTTATATTGTTTTGTTCTTGCTTGCTTATTTGTTTATTTGTCCAGTAAGTGGAGTTGAATGGGCTTGTTTAAGTATGGATATTCCGCAGGGTCTAACGATGGAGGAAAACTCTGTACAGACTCTTTGAAATAAATAAATAAATAAATAAATAAATAAATAAATAAATAAATAAATAAATAAATAAATAAATAAATAAATAAATAAATAAATAAATAAATAAATAAATAAATAAATAATACCTTTCTACATAATTTTTTCAATCATTAATCATTGCCCCAGAGGATTACGACAGACCTCGGCAGCCGGCACGGTTCCTATCCTCACCGCTAGATAAGGCTTCATTCACACCATTTCTGATTCGGTCGCAAGACAGGAAACCGCTGTGTATGTATATTATATGAAAATTCCGGCATTTTCCGAATTCCTTTCTGATTAGTGCTAAGGATAGCTTGTATTTCTGAGGAGGAAAGAATCCGAAAGTTGATATGTCAACAATCTGCTGTTTTCCAGTTTTGTCTGATGCTGGTAGTACACTAGTGTCCAAAAGTTAAGAATAATCACTAAACGAGGCCGTACCGCCTGATATGAATGTCAGACGGATTTCTCAACAAACGGAGGCTGAATCACACACCATATGTCACACAACTTGTCCAAGAAACAGTGTCAGAAAGGTTCTGATAGCTAAGGTACACCTTTGACAAAAACTAACAAAACATGGCAATGTCTTCCACAAAAAATATGCTGTTAATAGTGTATAAGGTTACCCCTAACGGCCACACATGCTTCGCAGCGAGGTGTCATGCTGTCTATCAGTTGGTTCAAGAGCTCTTGCGGCGGTCGATCCCATTCCTCCAACAGAGCAATGCGAAGGTCTTGGAGGGTCCTTTGTGGAGGCAGACGGGATGCAATTCGCCTTCCCAATGCATCCCAGGCATGTTCTATAGGATTCAGATCCGCAAACCTCGCTGGCCAGTCCATGTGATGAATGTCTTCCCCAGCCAGAAATTCATCCACCAGAGCAACGCGGTACGGTCGGGCATTAACATGAAACAGTACGTCTTCATAAAGGGTGTATTTAAATTCTAACACTCCAAATCCTTTGATCGCTGCCATTTTATTTGCAACCACTTGACAGCTTTAACCTCTGTATCATTTGTATGCTTAATATCTGTCATGAAATATGAATAAGAGTAAACGTAATTCCGTACTATCTCAGTAACAAGTGTCATACCTACTACACCCTTTATGAAGACGTACTGTTCATGTTATGTTTAGGCGGAATAAATGAGGAAGCCCATCAAATATCCATATTCCACAAACTATTCAGAGCCACCTTCAATCAGTCTAAATAATAATAATTTTTATGTTCTTCATGACCCTTCCGGCGGTGGTGATTAGTTTTTCAAGGCGAAACCATAGCGAGGAGGAAATGAAGTAGGTATGACACTTGGAAGAATGAAGGTAACGGAAAAACAGGAAGAGGCATGAAAGGGGTGAAAATGAAAACCGTACCTAATACCGTTGGGGTCCAAGAAGAACAAGGGAGGTCCGATAAGCAAGTTGAAAATGAGGAGCTTGACAACGGTAAGTGGAAGCAATGCCAGACTCAGCTAGGATAAACGTGGCTGCTAAGTTAGGAGCTCCATGACCCCCTTTTAGTCGCCACTTATGATAGGCACGGAATACCGTCTCTGTATTGTACCATCCCTACCTAGAGGCCGATATGGTCCTTCCCTTTCTTTTTCTGCAACCTTCATTTCGGAGGAACAGGCCTCCCTTTTAATGTTTTCTTTTCGATTTCCTCAGGCTTAACGGCAGTTTTTTACAAACTACTTTTTCTTCATTAAGAGTATGTGGGGAGTTATTTAAGACAATTTCTTCTCTAACATTTCACATTCTCCAGGTGTGAGATGGGACCACAAGAGAACTTTCCGCTGGCGGCGATGGTAATTACCTCACATTCAACATGACAAATGGGACCTAGTAGCGGTCATGAAAAACATCATAAATTAAGCCAACTCCCGTTAGAGGGAAGGTGGATTTTGTAAAACGATTTGGGTGGTATGGTTGGAAATAGAAACATAATATACATCCAGTTCACTATTTAAATTTTTGACTACCCAGTGTCACGTAGAACTCGAGCCATCATAAAAAAGTAACATGCCTGAATTACATAACACTAGTGTTAGCCACATTAATACGTTTACCAGCTGTTGTACCCATCGCTGACGGATCAGGTTTTAAAACTGCGAGAGGTTTTGCCACCTAGTGAAGATAAGTTGCACGGAGAAATACAGAAAACCTCCAATTACAGTGAAGTGTTCTTGTTGGCAGAAATGTTCTGCAGCTGCATCTCATTACTCCTTTCATATTTCCTAGTGAATTATCTTGTTGAACGACTGAATTCTTCCAGCATCGATGTGATCGTCTCTACGACAGAAGAAGATTGATGCTATCTTCTGTCCTTTTGAAAATCAGAAATGGCATACAGAGAACAGAAAGTTTATTTGGACTAAAGAGACCAAAAAGGTCAATGTAAAGGAAATTGGCCACGAGGGATTTTGCATATAGGCAATACTGTAAGAGATTCCAGAATTTGTGAAAAAATGCCAGATTGGCCTTGCATCAACTTACTGTATATCATATTAGCAGCCGTTCTAACTTAGAAATTGTTTGGTCATTTTCTTACCCCGGCGGGATGTAGTGTTTACAGTGCACTATGTCTTCTGGTATGGGCTATAATAAATTTGTTACTTGCATTGACCTGTCACAGTCAATCAATCAATCAATCACTAATGATCTGCATTTAGGGCAGTCACCCAGGTGGCAAAATCCCCTACCTGTTGTTTTCCTAGCCTTTTCTTAAATGATCGCAAAGAAATTGGAAAATTATTGAACATCTCCCTTGGTAAGTTATTATATTCCCTAACTCCCCTTCCTATAAACGAATATTTGCCCCAATTCGTCCTCTTGAATTCCTACCTTGGCTTTCTCTTCCTTGGTTTTGACAATATGAAAGTGACCGAGGCATGAGCGATTCTGGTAATACTGTTCCTTATGGAGTCAGTCCCTGTCATGAATGGTGTGAAAATGTCGCTCATAGGGTAGGTTGGTGCATGCATTTCAGTGGGCTTGGCAGACTGATATGTAATAGCAATTTCTGACTCAGTGAGGAAAGCAACGGGAAACTACCTCACTCCTCATTTTCCTAGTATGCCTCTTCAGTAACAACCTAGGCTATCTATGACAGCTGTTGGTGGAGCTGTACAGAATCAAACAGCCTTCGGGCTGAATACCCAACGTACATAGGCCTACATACATACATTCATTTCCAAAAGGTTGCCAAGCCAAGGCAGTATACGTGCTCGGTTCATTGGAAAGCCTCGGGTTTGATTCCTCGTCATCGAGTTGATTTGGAAGCAAGATTTCCACACCTGGGGGGACACTTGGCCTTGAGGTTCACTCATCCCACACCAGAAATGAGTAATAGGTAAATTCCTCAAGCCAAATGCGAAGGCATAGAGCTAACCACCGTATTCTACTTAGTGCTGAGATTACTGAGAGTGGAACACTTCATCCTTCACTCTTCCAAAAGCCTAATGACCTTTCCTGTGTTCCAAATTTTTCCTAATGATTCTTTGAAATATGACATGAATATAAATGAACGTACGTTTCGAAATGAAAAGGTGCTTGAATGATGAACATAAAATTTAAAACTCATTTCTGTGCCTTGTTTTGGCATTTGGATTCGTACAAGCAAGACATTTCCTCACTCGTTCATTTGAGAAGCACTACATTAAAGTTTAACGTGGTGGAAATGTGATGGCACGCTGTGGTAGCTACGGGAGAGTCCGGTAAAGAGCTCGACATTCACAACATCTCTCTCCTTCCAGGAGGTGGACGAGAGCTAATTCTAGGTGTGTTATACTTTAGGATTACAGACACTACATGACACACATAACTCCCTGAGTGAAAAATTCTAAAAACACATAATATATTAATTAAATATTATACTATAGGAAAAATCTTCTTTTAGCAATAATATAAAGCTTATAAAAATCGTGGTTATTGTTACTATTGCTTGCGAGCTGTTGGTGAATACAGAGGCGATTGTTGAACCACGGAAAAATCAAAATGATTACCACGCTACACATCCATCCCCTCTTAAGAATAGTAGTTGAGGGAAACAACAAGTCGTCCGACTCATAGAAAAATGTCGGTGTCACCTTAGAGAATTCAGAAGATCATGATGGATGCAAAACCAAATACAGTCAGGATTGGAAGGGAGCAGTTGACCTAGGAAATTCGTATATGAAGTGTGGAGGATAGAACATTTTCCAGACATCTGGTACATTAGTGTAATATGTTAAGAAGAAGAAGAAGTGGAAGTAGCAGAAGAAGAGAAAATACGAACATACGTACTGTAGATATATCTTCACTATAGACTGTTTTGACTTTCAACGTTCATCTGCAAGCCTCTGTGAATAACTAAGCACCTCCAAAACACTCTATTTTCAACTAGCTCTATGGCCTCCTATATCTTAAAATCCAAATCCAGTCATCGTCGTCTTGGTCTCCCACTGTTCTTCTTACATTATATGTTCGAGTGCACCTTTCTTCCTTCATACATCTCACCGAAGCCAGTTTATACGCATAGTTTCAACCATTGAGTTCATTCTTAGCCTTTGTCTTCATTCTTGTGTCTCCTCTTGTGGCAGGTGTATTATCAAGAAAGAACAGCAAAATTGCATTTTGGTCATCAAGAAAGGACAGCAGGATGTCGTTTTTGTTGGTAATATTTTGTATTGTGAGAAAGGAAGAAATAAGAGAACCTCTGGACTCTGCTGGAATATTTGTTTGTGTAAATTAAACTTGTTTGTAATAATCTTTTTTTAAGTAAGAATTCAACAGTATGAACATTGCAAGATGCAAAAGCTTTTTGAAGTGATTTTTGTATGTAAATTTTACGTGATTGATCATTTAAAATTAATGTCAGCAAGCATAAAAACATTTGGAACGTTTAACATAAATAATTTTTGAAGAATAATTTTAAAATTATTTTTTGTAATTCTGTATGTAAAAATTGTAATTTGATGTAATATTTTGTAAGGTGCTTTATTCTGAAGCATCCTATGCCACACGCGCAGTTACCGATGTTGAAACAGGTGATGTAATTGGTTTCGCGTCAGTAGGCCAGGAAATGACCATATATGGTCATGCAATTGTATGGGCGAACGGGAATCTAGTGTAAGTTTGATCCTATTGGTTAATTGTGGTCATGCTATTTCCGGTCTTCTGCCGGCTTCGGAACAATGATGCGTGTGCTTGGCGTCATTTATATCCGACCGCCCTAGCGAGCGCTCGCGATCATGGGCTTCCCTCGGGAACTTCAGTTTTTATTGGTGTTATTTCAATGTTATTCTCAATGTTTTCTGGTTTCGTTATTTAATTTAATTACTTTGGTATTTCTCTATTTCCTCGCTTAATGTCATTTTCAAAGTTATAAATTTAACGTGTCCGAGTTTACCCTAGGTTCCGGTTGCCGTAATTTCAGTTCTATCACTTGCTTTTGTCTTAAATTATACATTGTAATGTAGTATCACCTTTATATGTTAAATCTAGTATTTCTTTGAGTTACTTAAGTACGTAAAGTGTTTGAAAAACTCTTCATTTGTGAATAAGTATCAGTTTCTATTTTATGATCTTGTTTCTTGTAATATTGGTTTTGATTATGTTAATATGATGGGTTTCGGGGTGATGATTGTAAGTCTTTTCTTACCCATAACGCCATACCTTTCCATGGACCTCATAGGGTTCCAGCACCTTCCACTCTCCACAATCCTGTCTTAGTTGGCATTATTAGGCATATAAGTTCCCAGCGTACCGTATGCGTATTTTGAAGTTTCTCGTCACGTTTCCATGTTCTGATGTGTAATCACCGCCACTGCGTCATTTTACTATTCCTTTATTCACGTTTTATGTCAATACTTATTATTTGTATTATTATAATTATTTTCGTATTATTAATATATATTATTATTACTATTATTGTGTACGCGAGTCTCGAATCAACGTTACACCTCTTGTCACTGTTCTCAGCTGTTGATACCAGTAAACTATTCCAGCTGGTTTAATGTTTGTTACTTTCAATTCATGAATATGACATGCTGAGACCACCTTGCTTTCACTCTCATGCAGAAACGACAATTTTGTCGAAAAATTCTAAACTAGCTGTAGTATCCGTCGCTGACTTGATAATCATATGGTATGTGCACAGAATTCTAAATGAAGTACTGTACACGTTGTGAACAACATGTTATTAAATTACATAGCTCTTAGCGTTATTGGAGAAATACAAGGAAAGGTCGCCATACGTCATTTCTCGTGCTTCAGAGAGTTGTCATTGTTTTTCATACCCTCTTGCCTACACCTGAGATAGGGAGTTTTCGTTATGATGCCATAAATTGAATAAGAGAGTTAACAGAATCGAAGAAGACAACAAAAGGAAACAATAGAGCAAGGCTATTTTCAAACTACAGTAAGACAATGGTGTCAGTTTTTTTTTATTAGAGTACAATATTAATCGACTGGAATATCGCAGTTGAAAGCAATTCTCTCATACGAAATATTCGATCAAATTAGAAACGGCACACTTTCTCACTTTTCACGAACAGTACTGTAGTAAGTTAAGTGAGCAACTTCCCAATTCCTACAACTATAACATGTAACATATCTAGGGGTCGGAAGCTGAAGACCTATAAATCTCTTACAAAATGGACCTATAATAGATTGTCCAAAAATTACTTAAAACCGACAAAAATGACGTGAAAATGTGAACTAAATTCATTCATTTTTAGTTTTAATTACATATTTAAAAAAGGAATTTAACGTTTAAAAATGCAAAATTCTGCTGGTATGCAACATACACTACAAAAGTAGATGAGTGAAATACTTCTTCTTTCAGACATTATATATACTGCATTTAGATTAATACACTTTAAAAAATTGAATTCCGTGTTTGATCAAAATGTACTTCAGTATTTAGAGTGAAATATTTTTTCAACCTAGAATGAATTCAGCGAACCCGCAATGGACATTCTGGAGAAATAAAATTAAATCTGTATAACTCGTGTAAAATTTGGCTTAACCAAACTAGTGTTACAGAAATTCAATTGGAATTCGGAAACATTACCTCAGTTGGCTTTACAGTATATCACAATAGTCATCTCCAGGTTCCTAGCTGTAAAGGACCGTCGGTTTTCAGACAGCACGTTGCCAAACATCAAGAAACTTTTCTTCACATCAATGAATGTTAAGGCGTGTTATTTGAAGCGTGTGAGATCTTCCTCCTCAAAAACATTCACATAAAAGTTTTCTCCTTCCAATAGTTTACTTAACTTCCACATAATTTGATACCCCTGTATTTTTCAAGCACTAGTTCCATTTTTAATTTCATTTCCTTTTATTTTCTATTTTCAGATACAGTTCGGTTATATCTATTTACTACAGAAGATATGTTTAAGATCTGATGGGTGAATTAATGATAATTGGAATCAAGAATGAGCAGTAAAACTGTAATCGAAACTAGGCGCAGTTACAAAAAAGCCATTCAGACCTGAAAAAGGCTAAAAAAAAGGACCAATAAGCCGAAAAGGGCAAATAGGGAAAAATAAAACTTCCCATTTTGTCGCCTACGATGACCTTGAATGAAAATATATTAGGTTGGGCCTCGTCTTCGGCCACTCTAGAAAAAAGGTATCATTCCTACTACTACTGAAATGTTCTCATTCCTCCCCTGAAGTGGGAGGCGGGCCTCTTAGACGGTGACGCCATCTGTCAGACCGGGAGATTTGTTACTGTGAAGGAGATGTGCGGAGAATAAGAGGGTTGACGGCCGTGGTCTATAGTAGGAAGTGTCCCGGCATTCACCTTAGTGCAGGAGAATGGAAAACTACGGAAAACCATTCTCAGGACAGCCAACGGTGGGGACCAGCCCCTCTCCGTCCCCTGAATGCAGGGGCTTAGTGCCACGGCAGAGCCGTGGGCACCCCTCTTCTGTTCCGTTTTTCGGTCGGTGTGCAGAGCCGTAGCAGCAGCCGAAGCCCACTCTGCCGAAGGATCTTTCCTCAACTTTCGAGCCCTATATATAACATACTAGGGATAGAATAGGTGGAATACTGCGATGAACCAGTAGTTGCCATACCATGTATGAGGAATGGCATGTTAAAAAATGAAAGTTACCTAACTCCCCAGTTACATGAGACAAACATTTAGGCAGGCTCTTCTAAGCGGGTAGCTATTCTTTTAGCTCACGTGGCATGCGACAATAACGCTATCTATAGGAAATGACAGGCAGCAAAAGAGACAACGCACATCACAACAAACAATAACCAATGCAATGTTATTGTTGATCCATGTTATGAGCTTTCGATATTGGACCCCTTCACACACAGTTTTCTTCCCACTGTCTGATATCAGCGCATTCTCCTTTCATGACTTCCTCTTGTATTTTTCCTCAAGCGATCATTCCTTTGCGACTTTTCTCATTTTGATAGTCATCTTCACAATTGTTCTGTCGACATAGGCTGATGGCCAGGGGGCTTTTAGCCTTAAGACAATCACGACAGAAAGCTCCATCATCGCGAGTTAATTCGAATGAACGTTTACATATTAACTATGTTCGGTGTTGATATGGACTAAGAAACAAAAACATAAGTTCATCTGAGAATTGAATGTTAGCCTAGGTCTTCCCCATAACTACCATTTCTCCAATTTCTAGCCTACACTTTACTATGTTATTTCCGACTTTACACAGCGATTTTCGTTAAATTCTGTCGAGCCATTTTTCTGTATATCGGCGTTTAAATTGACTACGCA
Source organism: Anabrus simplex (assembly GCF_040414725.1). Taxonomy (NCBI): domain Eukaryota; kingdom Metazoa; phylum Arthropoda; class Insecta; order Orthoptera; family Tettigoniidae; genus Anabrus; species Anabrus simplex. The sequence goes on along the minus strand of NC_090265.1, from coordinate 1,160,712,552 downwards.
ACAAAAGTGTAAATCATGAATATCTCTATTATCATAGCCGGTACGGTAAAACTGTATGACATAATGATCGAAAATTGTATTTTCCATAACTTAGGTTAAGTAATATTTACCGATAGAACCACTAATAACATAGATATTTGAGAAGTATATGTTAATAATAATAATGTTATTGTTTTACGTCCGACTAACTACTTTTTGACGGTTTTCGGAGACGCCGAGGTGCCGGAATTTCGTCCGGCAGAACTTCTTTTACGTGCCAGTGAATCTACTGACAAGAGGCTGACGTATTTGAGCACCTTCGAATACTACCAGACTGAGCCACTCTGCCCGGCAGAAGTAAATGTTAGGTTTTCCCTAAACTACCATTTCACCCAGAGTGATTAAAAATTATTTATAGCCTATATTGTAGTGATTTGCTCTCCATCTTTACGTACCGATTTTAATTAAATTCTGTTAAGCTATTTTCTCGTGATGCGCGAACATACATACAGACATACTGTACATACTTATGACGGAAAATTGCATTTTTCAACCTTGAACAATGAACATACAACCGGGCGAGTTGGCCGTGCGCGTAGAGGCGCGCGGCTGTGAGCTTGCATCCGGGAGATAGTAGGTTCGAATCCCACTATCGGCAGCCCTGAAAATGGTTTTCCGTGGTTTCCCATTTTCACACCAGGCAAATGCTGGGGCTGTACCTTAATTAAGGCCACGGCCGCTTCCTTCCAACTCCTAGGCCTTTCCTATCCCATCGTCGCCATAAGACTTATCTGTGTCGGTGCGACGTAAAGCCCCTAGCAAAAAAAAAAAAAATGAACATACAAAAGTCTTATTTTAAGATTTCGAATTTCTATGATGGTAGAATGACATAATATTTCATGAAATAGAATAAATGTAAATGGTAGTGAAGTTACTTCAATGAAATTCTGATCGTATTACGGTGAAATGTCAGTCTTTAGGCTGAATGCTCTTAACATCGCTCAGTTTTGACACTGACGTCACATGGCAAGAATTACTTTTCGTAGAAGTTGGTGAGAGTTAGAGAGTGGGAACAATATATGTAAGGAATAAACATTGAATATATTCTATCCAAATGAGAAGTAATAATAATAATAATAATAATAATAATAATAATAATAATAATAATAATAATAATAATAATAATAATGGAGTGTGACCTCCAGTGAGGATTATTTCCAGTCTTTCAATTTGACACCCGCAAGGTGATTTGCGTCTGCGATGACTGCGTCCTACCTAAGATGAATTCTAACGACGAGAGACCCACGTACATCCAGCCCCCGAGCTAGACGAATTAAGAAATGAATGTTAAAATCCCTGACCCAGCCAGGAATCGAACCCAGCACCTCTTGGACCAAGGGTTAGCATTCTATCCGTTTAGCCATGGAGGTGGAAAAATTAGAGATTAACGTACTGAATTGATCTCCGAGCGTAAAACGGCCTAATTGGAGGAAAATGCAAGGCAAATTGTGGAAGGATTGTAATTTGAAATATGAAGATACGCAACCATAGAGAATGTGTGATACAGAGGAGACCTACGAAAGAATACTGAGATTGGATATCTAATGTTTCATACTCAGAGGTGTCTGGAGAGGAACGACTGTGGAGATAAATTCGAAGAGAATATAATGGATGCGGTATTTCATTCCTAACGCTAAAAAGCTTAAGTACCTAATCAACGATAAATACTAAATTATTCCAAACGTCGACAACCTGCAAATAATGTAAACAGAATAACCACACGGTCAGACATGGGCGATAAACTTAGTTGTAATTCAACAGAACGTGAAACCTCCATCTCTAAGAAACAGCTGCTGTTGTTTTAGCCCCTAGAATAATTGGCTCATATTGCAAGTGAAGGATAATTTATCTACGGGCACACTGAAGCAAATCCGGCGAGTTAGAAGTGCTGTTAGGGCCGCGCAGCTGTGTGCTTGCATCCTAGAGATAATGGGTTCCAACCCCACTGTCGGCAGCCCTGAAGATGGTTTTCCGTGCTATCCCATTTTCACCCCAGGCCTTAATTAAGGCCAAGGCCGCTTATCTCCCCCTCCCAGCCCTTTCCTACCCCATCGTCGCCGTACGACCTATATGTATCGGTGCGATGTAAAGCAAACTGTAAATAAATAAACAGAAAAACTAACGAAATGAGTTCACTCTTCATTTTGCTGTAGTTGAAACACTGTGCGAATTCATCCTTCGTGGTACCGTACGAAAATATCACCCAACTGACTGAGGACACAACATTTCAAATATAGTTAGTACAAAGGAACTCATTGTTTCTAGGATGTAAAATTCTGAATGTTGGCTCATTAATTGATACAAAACTTATAAAATCTGGCAGTTATTATTTTTCTCATGCTTTCTTCTATTTCTTAATTCCACACCACGATCTTTGAATATGACCCGACAAAGATAATCCTACATGATACCAAGGTTAAAGGAAAATATTATACTTATCAAAGGTAATCAATCCTGATTTTGAGGTGGCACGGCACTACACAGTGTAGTTTGTTCTGAAAAGTACGTACGTGTCCAGGTGTGTGACTTGCTGCGACAAAACAATGAGTGAGCCAGGTGCAGTGATTCACTTTACATCCCAATTAGCAGCGAGCTCTGCACGTTTGCGCAGGTAATTTGCTGTGAGGGATACTGCAAAACATTACTTAAATGTCACATGAGCCCTGGCAAACAGGTGTGAAGATTTTCCTGAAACTTGGTGTAGTAGTGTACAGGGGAACTATTTAGCTCTGTGATGGAAACTTGATTGACGAAAGCCGTCAATGACACCAAGAAAACCCTCGTCCGTCATTATAATTTTTTTACATATCTGCGTTAGAAACACTACCATAGGAATTATTTCTACGAAGATCAAGTTGAAAAATGCTCAGTTGGTATGAGGTGCAATATTTGCTTAATGTAGTCCATACCCTAGGAAGTTTTTCAAAATTATATTTCGTTTAATTAAAAATATGTTGCTCATTCTACGGTTACAGATATCGTAGTTCTCCGACAGAGCGTTGTATTTGGTTTGTCGATGTCATTCTGTACCCAGTTCGATTTCAGTTGAGGTCGGTGGTATTTGAGGGAGTTTACATTCGACAACTATATATCGCAGTCTTCCATGGAAGTCCTACAGCACAAAATTCGGCAACCGAGCTTCTTTCATGACACAGAGAAATTATATGGGCATTAAACAAACAACTGTACATTAACAAGCATGGAGAAGTCACCAGTTACCTGAAAAGCCTAGAACTTTGGCTGAATTGTCAGCGTCGACCTTTTCTTCTATTGAAAGTGACGTGGATTTAATTCTCGGCTAAGTCAAGGATTTTCATCACGTTTGTTTAATTCCTCTCGGTTGGTGATTGGGTGTTTCTGTTCCTCCGAACACACGCTTCTTAATACACACACAACACACCACACTACCAATCAGCACAGTACCACAAAATAGTGAAAATTTCCCTCCATATGCAGTGGTGGCTGGTGGTATCTGATGCTGGGTGTTGCACCAAAATTTTCAATGATGCATTTTTAAATGAGAAACTTACCGGAATAACAAGAAACCCTAGTATCCTTAAGTAATGAACTACATTCCTATTAAAATTGAAATATATACAGCAGTTAAAACACAGGAAATAAGAGGCTAATTAAACAGTATAAAGACAGTTATTCTTACATCACTTGAATTGAAAATTTGCCCTCCTGTTATTCATTGATGCAAACTTGTCAGTCACCCGTTGGTTGAAGTCTGCGATTTCCATCACCAGATCTCTTTCTATAGAAAGCATTGCCAAGGCCAACGATTTTTCCTGGGCCATAGAGTTCCTTAAGGGGAGTCGGAAAGCTTTGATTTTACTATTTATATTTACACTCTTTCCATAATTACTGAACCAGGATGTAATGGTTGGAGCAAACGATTGTAAAGTTATAAATTTGTTTATTAAGTTCCAAATTTTTACAAATATGTCATTAAAATATATGTAAATCAGAAACTATACATGTGAAGTGCTTTTATCTAGTTCAGTAGCTGTATCATGGGACAAGGTGACTCTCTGCAAACAATGAAATGCCTATCCAGTGTAGTTTCTGAGATAATGGGTCAAACATGTGAAAAAAGTCATTTTTCAGAATATGATTTCAAAGTAAACAGAATGTTCACTCACACATTTAATCACAACAGTGCCTAAAATGCAACTCTATTTAATAGAAACTATTGAAATATTTGTTATGGCAGTGCGGAAATCTCTGCGCATAACATTCAGGAAAAGAACAGTGAAAACCACAGCCTTCTAGATTAAAGGGTTCCATATATTTATATTTTCAAAACGGAACATGTTTAAGTTGCCCTATTTGACACGTATGCATTGATATTTTAAAATACTTCTTTAAATGCTTCCATGTGTCGTACTAAAATAAATTATACACCATTCTAATCAGTAGAGTCCAAATAATTGAATGAGGCAACATTTGGAAAAAGTCATTTTTTAATTTTTTGGTTTCCGACTCCCCTTAAGAAAGGTTTCTGCTTCGACAGACGTCATATGGATTGTAAGAATTAACTTCAACAGTTTCAAGCACTTAGCGAACGTCCTCTCTAGGTTGTTGGTTATTATAATCTCTGCTAGACTAACAACGCCCGACAATGATCTGAATTCTTGTGCTAAATAGATAGAAGACAGTTCATGACATAGTTTCAGTTTGTCCAAAACCGTATACACTGAACACACTGTCTGTAAGGTACCTTCAGGGAACTTAGAACAGTACATGGGGAAATTCTCTGGAAGAAACGATGATGAAGCAACACGATGACCTGAGAAGCTAAAAGGACTTTTAGCCTCGGAAATGATCACATCGCACACTTCCTTTGCTTCTCTTTTCCGTTCGGTCATGTCCACTTTCTTTTTCTTCAATGAGCAATCAGTAGGTTCATTACCGCTCGCGAGGTCAATTTCTTCTGGGGTCTTGGAGACGTTTACTTCAAATGCTAAACCCCGCATCAGTGACTCCGTGTTGTAGCTGACCGAAGAGAACTTCGACTAGTGGCATATCTTTACGGAAGAATTCCAGCCAGTAATTGAAAATTCAACTGGAAAAGACTTTTTTTATGACCAGGAGCCTGACAAATTGTAGTTGCACTCATTACAGAGTCACCTTCCAATATCTGGTTCATACACTCAATAAGGTCTTCCTTGCAGTCATAAACTGTGTTTACGCATCGTGATTCAAAATTCTACCTAGTAGGGCAAGGCCTCACTACCTCGGCAAGCTGTTGGAGAAGAAAGCACAAATTCCTTGCAAACTTGAGAAAAGTATTTTCACACTGCAGTTGTTTGATGCCGCCTTTCTCATTACAAGATTAACTTGATGAGCATAGAAATGCACATATTTTGCATTGGGATAGGATTTTTTTTACAATAACTGTACCCCACGAGAGGAACGAGACATAACGGATGCCCCGTCATGTGTCTGTGCAATTAACTTTTGGGGAGATTCAGTTACTTTATATTTCTTGAATTCTTCCCATAAACCCACAGCTAACTCCTGTGCGTCATGTTTTGCAGAAGACAGGGAATTCCAGAACCTTTCAATTGGTTTGTCTCTTACTACGTAACGGTACACAACAGCCATCTGGAATATATTCAAAATGTCACCGGTTTCATCTGCTATAATAGCTGGAAATCGTGATTCCCTTATTTGTTTTGATATTTTCCTGGCATACATTCAACATAATTTGCAAAAGTTCATTTTGAATTGTTTCGGATGCTCCTTGCCTTTTCCAAATGACGTTTTAGCACGGCATCCAATTCAACACCAAAATTAATTAGTCCTCGGAAAATACATTGGTTTAATGATGATTCAATTTCATCGTGCCCCCTTAAGGAGGCCAGTTCAAAAACAACCGCAGAGGCGAATACAGTTTATTAAAATATTTAACACATAACTATTATGCCTAACTTCGTTATACACTGCAATTTTCCTTCTATACGCACAATCGAGTTGTCCAGCTACGTTGACAGATCCAAAAAGTGTCAGTCTTAAACAGTTGTGAAAGTGGACAACTGAAGATTCATGTTTCTTCTTTTTTTTTTTAGGTACTTAAGTGGTTTATGTCCGTAACTCCTACATTGGTCCACGCGAGTTCCCCACCAAACAACAAGCACGGGAAGCAGAATAACGCATTTTTAACTTTACAACCACATAACCAATCACTATTTGTATAAATATCCCTTTTAAACACCCTCTTAAACTATTGTAGTAATATTCTGCACAATATTTAAGTCCGGTAATTGTCTTCCGAGTATCTTTACGGTAAGTACTGCAATTACTTGCAGTATTCATTTTCACTCAGTGCACGTGAGATTAGGCCTTGAAAAGTTAATATTTCAAACTTAATATTCAGTTACAACAAAATGCTATTACACCCACAGGTGATAGATTTGAGCGCTAATGCCGTGAAATAACACCAACAAATAGTCAAACTAAACTACACAAACACCGGCAGCTTTGTGACGAACTCATACTCACAGCTATAATAGCTATAATAACGCACAGAAAATCTATCTAGAGCCAAAACATTCAATTATCTCAAGACACACCAAGACCTACACGTGATAAATGTAAACATAACTTGTACAGTAACACCAACAACTCCATGTCGCAATAGTTCAGCCGTTTACCCATATGTGACAATGTTGGCCCAAAACTCGTTTTACGGTGGACAGAAGTATAACATGAAGTTATGCTGATGAGAAAACGTTTCCTTCGAAAGTATATCCTCAAAACAAATTTTGGGATTAAAACATGGTTATGATTGCCGATAAAATACCAATGTTGGTAATATTGTGGGTGGTGTGGTACGGCTTACCCTAGTGGCGTGGAAAAGAAATGACCGTTGCGAGAAGAGAGAAAGCAGGGATGAAGTCATCTCTGCAGAGTGGTGCAATCTAACGGGAACATTTTGAATTGTTTTTCGATAGGAGGCTTGCTGGTCTCGTGCAACTCCCTGGGACCGATACCGACGGGCGTGCTACCTGGTGCTATACGCTGTATACAGGCTTAGGCTCGTCCCTGCTAAAACTAAATAGCGGCGCGCTGTGCGCTAGGGAGTTGCCATAGGGAAGTCACCTCGCTGAGATTGATTCGAAGACGGCGGAGTTTAATGGTCCGTTACGAAGAATTGATACATCGAACGATCAAAGATGGTGGGTTTTAACACATTTTAAAGTATATGTTAGGTTTATTAAACTGCAGAATAGGAAGAAAAGGCAACACATGAAGTGTAAAATTATTGATAATTGTGCAAACCTGCAACAATACCACGCACCGCCCTTTCCATATAGAGTTGGGGTGGGGAAGGTCTCCTGGCCGTAGAACAGGGCCAAGTCCACTCGCGCGATACCGTTCATACCAGTGAAGAGGAGGAGGGCGTGCCAGAAAAAGGTAGAAAACGTGTGTTACAACAGAACAGAACAGAACAGAACCTGAAACAGAAACAATCCATACTGTAAACACCAACAGTCTAAACTAAACTAACCCCATGGCACACAGCCCTGAAGGGCCTTGGCCTACCAAGCAACCGCTGCTCAGTCCGAAGGCCTGCAGATTACGGGGTGTCGTGTGATCAGCACGACGAATCCTCTCGGCCGTTACTTTTGGCTGTCTAGGCCGGGGTCGCCATCTCACCATCAGATAGCTCCTCAGTTCTAATCACGTAGGCTGAGTTGACCTCGAACCAGCCCTCAGGTCCAGGTAAAAATCTATGACGTGGTCGGGAATCGAATCCTGGGCCTCAGGGTAAGAGGCAGCACGTTACCCTACACCTCCGGGCCGGTAACACAACGCTATAGTATTCAGTATTTATTATTGTTTTATGTAGTATGAGTGGGTCCTGCACACTGGTGAAAACTGGATACGTGGTGCTTTTCCTTTTTATAGAGGTCGTGGGTGGTGATTCAAAATTGATTCCTATCCTGCTGTCGAATAATAACACTGGGCAGTGTTAAAATAACGTTTTCAATTAAACTAGATGAGTTCATTTGAAATAACTGCTGTGACATTTCAAACCAGACGTTTAATGACCTCACCTGAGCTGTTGGCTTTCAATTGGCGCTTCATTTTATAACTTTGGCACAACCATTAACTCTGAAATGAGATAAATCTACGCGGATCTAGTGTTTTAAGTTGGCTGGATAAACTTACAGATGAATCTACCGTTGAAATGTGATTAAAGATGAGGAACACGTTGATAAATTGTTAATAATTCAATCAAATGTGACATACAGTATAAGAATTCCTATCAGTTTTTAGAGATTGTTTCTTTTATTTGAAGTATTCTAGTAGAACCTAACAATGGTTGGGATATTTAGCATGACATAATTTAATATAACTCGCTTTAATTTCCCTTCACACAATTTCGCAATCTATAGATAGCCTCAAGAAACATTAACCTACGTGCTAATTGAAAATGTTGACAATAATTATAAATTAATAATACCTTGCGAATAAACAACAACATTATCTATCAGTAATATAGACAATAATAATAATAATAATAATAATAATAATAATAATAATAATAATAATAATAATAATAATAATAATAATAATAATAATGATCATTCATTTAATAACTTTGGCACAGCCAATAAAACTGAAATGAGATAAATCTACGCAGATCGGGTCTTCCAGGTTGACTGAACAAACTAATATTTATTATTATTATTATTATTATTATTATTATTATTATTATTATTATTATTATTATTATTATTATTATTATATTTTAATATCTCTCTGTCTCTAAAACGTAGCGACGGCATAAGATTAAAATAATGTGGATGATTACCAACTAATGAATCACGGATTTGCGTCAAACGTTTACGGTTACTTTATCAGAGATGTTCCTACAGTCAGTTTACTAAGTTCGGAATAAGTCGCATTGGTGGTATGTAAGAAAGTAATTTTTTCCATAGAAAATTTCTGGGTTTGTGGACACAGTGTTTATAATACACTGACTGACAGAGCAAATGCAACACCAAGAAGGAGTGGTCAGAACTTTATGCCAATTGCAGGGTAGACTGACGTCACTGAGGTATGCTCATGATGTGAAATGCGCCGCTGTGCTGCGCACGTAGCGAACGATAAATGGGACACGGCGTTGGCGAATGGCCCACTTCGTACCGTGATTTCTCAGCCGACAGTCATTGTAGAACGTGTTGTCGTGTGCCACAGGACACGTGTATAGCTAAGAATGCCAGGCCGCCGTCAACGGAGGCATTTCCAGCAGACAGACGACTTTACGAGGGGTATGGTGTTCGGGCTGAGAAGGGCAGGTTGGTCGCTTCGTCAAATCGCAGCCGATACCCATAGGGATGTGTCCACGGTGCAGCGCCTGTGGCGAAGATGGTTGGCGCAGGGACATGTGGCACGTGCGACGGGTCCAGGCGCAGCCCGAGTGACGTCAGCACGCGAGGATCGGCGCATCCGCCGCCAAGCGGTGGTAGCCCCGCACGCCACGTCAACCGCCATTCTTCAGCATGTGCAAGACACCCTGGCTGTTCCAATATCGACCAGAACAATTTCCCGTCGATTGGTTGAAGGAGGCCTGCACTCCCGGCGTCCGCTCAGAAGACTACCATTGACTCCACAGCATAGACGTGCACGCCTGGCATGGTGCCGGGCTAGAGCGACTTGGATGAGGGAATGGCGGAACGTCGTGTTCTCCGATGAGTCACGCTTCT